>NW_006921590.1:15391777-15405883 GCF_000298275.1 Orycteropus afer afer | reverse complement strand
TCCAATGCTGCTTCTTCCTCAGGGATGTGTTCTGGGTCTGTATCCTGCTCCCTTGTTTCTACCACTGTATCCTGCTTCTTTGTGTGGACTGTGATAGTCTGTTGTCTCCGAGGCCTCATGGCATTGTTGTATTTAGATCTCTTTTAACTGTTTATGAAGAGCAGCCAAGGGTGATTCAGGCTCTTCTTGGTGGTTTTTTTATTGTTGGCCCATTGGTGCAGAAGGAGGTAGTGGCTGTTGATCAGTAAGTGAAGTTGCAGGAAGTGAGGGTGTAGTTGTGTCCTATGGGGACTGTTGTTGTCTCCCATTCAATTAGACACAAATTACAATTGAATAACCTTCAAAAAACTTGTCAGTCTTGCAGGTCCAGAGTGTCCTTGGGGTTGCTGGAAAGGAGAACCTGTTCTTAAGACCCACGAATCTGCGAGAGCACTGTCTCTTTAAATATCCAAAATAGTCAAGCCGCTTTTTAAACCTTCAAAATGGCGGGGCCCTCCAGACTGGCAGAAGTCCACAGCTCAGCCCACCTTTCTCTTCACCTTCTCTTTTTGTTCCCCAGCCACTGTGCACAGTCCTCTGTTCAGACCCTGGCTAGCAGGGTGATTTTTAGGTTAATTCTTAAGTCCTACCACCACTCGGGAATCTCCAAGCTCTCTGTGCTGTCAGGATCGCTCAGGATCACTGCCAGACTGCAGCTCCATATGTCTCCTTTTTTGGTATTTTCATGCAAATTTGTCTGCTAGTTGGGGTTTAGTCCACTTCTATATCCTTCCCTTCAAGGCTCAGGGGTCCTGGATTATCTTCTGTGTCTGTGTTAATTGGTTTCCCTTTTCTTTGTTGAAGAGGGTCTGTGCAGTCTTTCTGCCTAGTCCGCCATCTTGCCGGAACTACTCTCGGGACATGTTTTCTTATCTAATCTGCAACTCTCCATCTCTTGAGTGGTGCCTTTAATCCATTTGTACTCAGTGTAATTATTGACAAGTATGAATTTATTGGTGTCAGTTTGTTATTTTTGTGTGTGTGTGTGTGTGTTATTGCTCGCTTCTTTGTTTTGTATAATTTTCTATACTGGGTTAATTTTGTTTATGACTTGTGTGATCTCTTTCATTGCTATTGTTTTAGAATTTGTTAAGAATTTGTGCTTGTCCTTTTTTTTTTTAAATGCAAACTTTACCCTGTAATTTATAATTTTCTTCCCAAGTTTAAAGCAGTTTGTTCTATTTCACAACTGTTTTGACTTCCTTACCATTTAGAGGTTCTATAACTACACTATTTATTCCCTTTGTGGTTTGCAGTTGTCTTCATTTACCAGTTGATGTTTCTGGTTCCTTGTTTACATCTTGTATGCTTATTTTACTTTGGATACTTCTATAACTGGATTGGTTTCTGGGTTATGTCATCATATGTGTTAATCATCATTTGTTGTTTGTGTTGTTGGTTCTCTGTCCAAAGGACTCCCTTTAGTTTTTTTTTTTTTTTATAACTGTTCTGATTTTAACAAATTCTCTTAAATTCTGCTTATCTGGAAATAGTCTATTTTCACCCTCATATTTGATAGACAACTTTGCTGGGTATATAATTCTTTGTTGGAATTTTTTTTTTTTTTTTAAGGTTTTTATATGTATTATCTCATTGCCTTCTCACCTGCATGGTTTGTGCTGAGAAATCAGTGTTTAGTCTTACTGGTTGTCCATTGTAGTTAACTTTTCATTTTTCCCATGCTGATTTCAGGATTCTTTTTGTCTTTGTTTTTGGTGAGTTTGATGATGATAAGTCTTGGTGATTTTCTTTTGGAATCTATCCTGTTTGGGGTTTGTTGAACTCCTTGAACGGATGTATTATCATCTTTCATCATGTTAGAATAATTCTCTTCCAACAAATCTTTGACAATTTTCTCTATGGTTTTATTTGTCTCTTCCTGTTCTGGAATTCTGATTACATGTAGGTTATTCCTCTAGATGGTTTCCCACATGAATATTAGGCTTTCTTCATTTTGTTTTGATCTTTTGTCTGATTGATCCTTTTAAAAAGTAGTATTGAGAAATTTGTCTTCAATCTTATTAGTTCTGTCTTCCATTGATTTGATTCCATGCCTTTGTCCTTTCAGTGTGTTATTTCTGAAGTCTTAGTATTAATCTTCTGGATTTCTGTTTGTTGCTTTTTTATTTCTTCTAATATTTTGTGTATTTTGTCAATTTGTTCTTGTATTGTTTTCTCTAATGTTTCTAGAGTTTTGTCTTTCTTTTTTCCTTGATTTTGTCAGTGTTTTACTTGATCTGTCTCTCAATCCATTGAAAATACCATAATATTTCTTTTGAGTTCTTCATCAGGGAGTTCTAATGTTGCTTCTTCCTCAGGGATATTTTTTGGGTTTGTATCCTGGTCCCTTGTTTCTACTACTTTATCTTGCTTCTTTGTGTGGACTTTGATAGTCTGTTGTCTCTGAGACTTTGTGGTATTGTTGTATTTATCTTTAATTAGTGCTTGTATGTTGGTGTGATATGCACCATTTTATTATTATTATTTTGTTTTGACATATCTGCATGAGCAGGATACTGTGCTCTTCTTTTTGCTAGTTGTTAGCACTTAGGCCCCCATCACCTGTCTCCTGGTGGGTGATAGAATATGAGAGTGTATACACAGATCTCTGTTAGCTGTTCATAAAGAACAGTTGAAGGTGATTTGAACAGATATTGATCAGTATCTATATTTGGTCATTTGGTGCCAAAGCAAGTGGTGGCCCTCACTCAGTGGGTGGGGCAGCAGGTGGTACAGGTATGGTTGGGTTGTATGGGCATGGTTGCTGTTTCCCACTTAGTTAGATAAAACATTTAAAAACTACCAAAAAAAAAACAAACCAAAAGCAATAGAACAAAAAAACTCAAACCACATGAACAAACAGGAAAAATCACAACAACAACAAAAAATTTGAAGAAAAATTTTGAACATATATTACAAAAGGATAAAAAAAAATGAGAAAAAGAGAAAGGGGGAGAAGAGCCACAATATCTGGGGAGGAAGAAATCAGAGAAAAGAACAAAAGTGAAAGAATAGGGATAGGGAAAACTGCAAAAGGAAAAACAGGGATAGGAGGAACCAAAATAAAGGGAAAAGAAGGGAACTAGGAAAAGGGAAGAGAAAAAAAGGAGGGGGAGGAAAGAAGAAAAGAGGAAGATAAAATAATTTATAAACAAAACTGGGGGATGGGCATGGCACCTAGGGTCTGCTAGGGCACAGACTGGCATGGAGCCCCTGCAGGTCAAGAAGCTGGGTCAGGTGGAGAAGATGGTCATACTCCTGGGTTATTCTTGCTATACAAGGGTAACAAGAGGAGTATCGAACCTCTCCAGTTGTCAGTCTACAATGCAGTTGCCTGTGCTGTCCACGACAAGTGAAACCCACTGCCAAGTTGCTGTCCAAACAAGAATGCCACCTGCACACATTCAAAACAGCTGTGCTGGCCACTTGCAAACATCCAAAATGACTGTGCCCTCAGGACAGCTGCTGACAGCCCACAGATCCTCCTGTCTCCTTCCTCACTGTTCTCCCACCTGGACTTCAGGCACCAATGCAATTCTTGCCCAGGCAGCCTTGGTGAGCAGAACCATTCTTAGGTTGGTATCAGAAAATATTCATAATGGCTGTGCCCTCAGGACAGGTGGCAATTTGTAGCTCCATTTGTCTCCTTACTCGCTGTTTCATTCAGGTTCCTCTACTAGTTGGTATTTAATCCACTTCTTTATCCTTCCCTTCCAAGCTCAACATTCCAGGATCATCTTCTGTATCAGTTTCAATTGGTTTCTCATTGCTTTGTTACAGAGGGTCTTTGTTGCTTGTCTGGCTATCCCACCATCTTGTTGCAATTCACCATTCTTACTTCTAAGCTGCATTCTAGATGTACTTCATGTAAGATAGATTTGTTTGTTTGTCTTGCAGTCCATAAATTATTCAATATTTTTCACCAACACCGTAATTCAAATGCATCAGTTTTTCTTCTGTTTTCTTTATTTGTTGTCTAGCTACAGCCTAGACAATCTTATGGGACAATACTAGCTTTGAACTGGGATCGATGTGATGTCACATAACAATTAAACATTGCTATTTTTATTGTTTCCTTTGAGTACCAGCAGAAATTTGGAGTTCTTGGCACATGACAGGGTCTCATTAATGTGTGCTGTGAGTGACTTGCCCTGATTTCTTTCTAGTACACAAGAGGCTTTTAATTGATGCATATGTGGTGGGGCACAGAAGCTGTGGGCTTCTCTGATTGTTTAGCACCATATCGTGCATGGGTAGCTAATGGCTTGAAATATCTAGAACCCATATTTGAAACCCTAGTATAAGATGTGCAGGGCAGTTTTAAGGATAGTGTGAGAGATTTTACCAGGAGTTCCTTTCCCACGGAAAGGGGGCACATGACTTCCATGAATGTGAGGATGGATCTAGGATCAGAGTTAGGGTGTGATGCCAAACACTAGGTATCATCAAAGGTTAAACTGAGCAAGTAGGCTAACATATGAATCCCTAAGGGCAACTATGGGCCAGAAGCTAACATCAAAAAGGTGAAACAAACAGAAAGCTGTGGGCTGCAGCATCATTAGAATATCTAGGCTGGAGAGCTCAGATTTAGCACTGAGATAAAGAGTATGAGGATGAAATTTAGGATGAGAATCTAGGAATAGGCCCACCATTGGCAGGAACACAGAATGTGGTTTTAGTGTTCAAGCTTGGCAATGTCCAAGCTTGGCCTTCTCTCCTGGCTTTGAACAGTCTCCGTGGTGGGTGCAGATAAGGAATGGCAGCTATAAGCTGCTTCCCTGGTGGAAGGGGTTTTCAAGTGCCAGTGCCTGCAGAGAAGGTTCTACTCACCAGCAAACTAACAAATGATATTAAGTGCTCAAGGATAATGAAGGATCATTAAGGGCAAAAGCACACTGTGCTAAAATGCTTACCCAAGGATTATGTTCAATCTCACTAGCTAAATCCACCTTTAAATTTGGAGCTTACGTGAAATTTTGTAATTATGCCTCCATTTTCATGATTCTTTTCTTAAAGTAGCTTCTTCCAAAAGTCAATCTATACTCAGTTTACTTGCTCAGATTCCAATTTTTGATTGCTGTCATTTTTCCTATGCTGTTTTTTTTTAATGTAGCTGAGATTGCAATGTTATAATAAATGTTGTCCAGTGTATAGATGATAATTATTTTTTCCTTATCTGTTCTAAGTGTGTTGTAGAACTTTCCTATGTTCTCTTTTCAATATCTTAATCTACAATTTGTGCTGCTTGAGTCATGACCATATGAAACACATACCTGCCCATAAAGAGAAATCAGATTCTCTCTCTTAGAATTTTGTAATTGAGATTCATAGATACTAAATACTTCTTGTGGGGCACTTGGTTTGGTTGACTATATAGGCTGCTATAAACATCGTCTGTCATCTACGTTTTTGTTGTTGTTATGTGTCGTGGAGTCGGACCCGACTCATAGCGACCCCTCCTTGGGTTTCCGAGGCAGTATCACTACGGAAGTGATACTTCCTTCCAAGGAGTGGCTGATGGACTTGAACTGCCAGCCTTCTGGTTAGCAGTCAAGTGCCTTAGGCACTACGCTACCAGAGCTCCCTGTCATCTACACAAAGAAGTAAATACAGCTACTATTATAGGAGTTTTGGTTGCGATTTATAGAAACCCAATTCACGTTGTTGTTAGGTGCTGTTGAGTCAGTTCTGACTCATAGCGACCCAGTGTACAGCAGAATGAAACACTACCTGGTTGTATGTCATCCTAACAATCACAGCTATGCTTGAGTCCATTGTTGTAGCTACTGTGGGAACCCATCTTATTGAGTGAGGGTATTCCCCTTCTTTGCTGACCCTCTACTTTACCAAGAATGATATGCTTCTCCAGGAATGGTCCCTTCTGACATGACCAATGTAGGTGAGAAAAAGTCTGGCCATTTTCACTTCCAAGAAGCATTCTGGTTGCATTTTCTTCCAGAACAGATTTGTTAGTTTTTTTGGCAGTCCATGGCATTTCAGCATTCTTTGCCAACATAACAGTTCAAAAGCATCAATTCTTTTTTGGTGCTCTTTATTCATTGTCCAGTTTGTGTGTGTGTGTGTGCATATTAGGTCATTGAAAATATCCTGACTAGGATCAGGTGTACTTAAGTCTTCAAGGTGATATCTTTGCTTGTTAACACTTCATAAAAGTCTTTTGCAGCAGATTTTCCCAGGGCAATATGACACCTGATTTCCGGAATGCTACTTCCATGAGTGTTGACTGTGGATCTAAGTGAACTGAAATTCTTGACAACTTCAATTTTTTTCTCCATTTATCATGATGTTGCCTATTGGTATAGGTATGAGGATTTTTGCCTTCGTTATGTTGAGGTGTAATCCATACTGAGCACTGTAATCTTTGATCTTCATCAGTAAGTGCTTCAAGTCATCTTCACCTTCAGCAAGGAAGGTTGTGTCATCTGCATATTGCAGGTTGTTAATGGTTCTTCCTCCAATTCTGGTGTTGTGTTCTTCATATAGTCCTGCTTCTCAGATTCTTGCTCAGCATACAGATTAAATAAGTATGGCAAAAGGATATACCCTTGATATACACCCTTTCTGGTTTTAAACCATGAAATACCCACCTGGTTCTTTTGAAAGACAGCCTGTTGGTCTATTTACAGCTTCCTCTTGAGAACAATTAAGTATTCTGGAATTCCCATTCTTTGCAATGTTATCTATAATTTGTTATGATCCACAAAATTGGGTGCCTTTCCACACTCAATAAAACACAGGTAGACATCTTTCTGTTATTCTTTGATTTTAACTAAGATCCATCTGATATCAGCAATGATGTACCTTGTTTCATGTCCTCTTTGGAATCCAACTCGCATTTCTGGAATTTCCTATCAGTGTACTTCTGCAACCATTTTTGAATTGGTGGCGTAGTGCCTAAGGAGTTTGACTACTAACCAGAAGGCTGGCAGTTCAAATCCACCAGCCACTCCTCAGAAGGAAGGTTGGGCAATTTAGTTCAGTAGTGATATTGCCTCGGAAACCCAAAGAGGGTTCGCTATGAGTCAGGTCTGACTCGATGGCAGTGTGTTTGCTTGTCATTAAGGTTGTACTTGTGTGTGATAATGATATTATTAGATAATTTCCATGTTCTGTGGGATCACCTTTCTTTGGAATGGGTACAAATATGGATCTCTTCTAGTCAGTTGGTCAAGTAGCTGTCTTCCAATTTTTTAGCATGAGTGAGTAAGTGTCTCTGGCACTGCATCTGTTTGTTGAAACATTTCAGAGGGTATTCCACCAATTCCTGGAGCCTAGTTTTCTGCCAATTCCTTTAGTGTAGCTTTGACTACTTCCTTGAGTACTATTAATTCTTAATCATATACTAGTTCCTGGAATAGTTGGACATTGACCTATTCTTTGTGGTACAGTGACTCTATGTATTCTTTCCATCTTCTTTGGATGTTTCCTCCATTGTTCAACATTTTGCCCATAGAATCCTTCAAAATTGTAATTCAAGGCTTTAATTTTTTCTTTATTTCTTTCAGCTTGAAAAATACCAAGCATGCTTTTCCCTTTTGGCTTTCTATCTCCAGGTCTTTGCACAATTCATTATAATACATTGCATGGTTTTCTTGAGCCACCATTTGAAATCTTCTGCTCAGTTTTTTTATTTGAGCTTTTTTTTTTTTCCATTTGCTTTAGCTATTCTAACTCAAGGGCAAGTTTCAGAGTCTCTTCTGACATCCACCTTGGTCTTTTCTTCTTTTCTTGTCTTTTTAATGATGATTTGCAATCTTCATGTATGATATTCTTGATGTCATCCCACAATTCAACTGCTCTTTGGTCATTGTTACACAGTGCATCATATGTGTTCTTTAGACAGTCTCTAAATTCAGGTGAGATATAATCAGTCATATTTTTGTTCTCGTGGGCTTATTTATTTATTTTTTTTTTTACTTCACCTTAACTTGCATATGAGCAGTAGAATGCCTGTTCCATAGTCAGCTCTTGGACTTGTTTTGACTGATGATATTGAGCTTCTCTATCATCTCTTTCCACAGATGGTCAATCTGATTTCTGTGTATTCCACCTGGTGAGGTCCACATTTATAACCACTGTTTATGTTGTTAAAAAAAAGGTATTTGCAGTGAATAAGTCATTAGTTTCTTAAAATCCTATCATAAGATCTCTGGCATCATTTCTATCACAAAGGCCATGTTTTCCAACTACAGGGATTCTTCTTTATGTCTGAACTTTGAATCTCAATCACCAATAATTATCAATACATCTTGATGGCATGTTTGGCCAATGTCAGACTGCATAAGTTGGTAAAAATCTTCAATTTTTTAATCGTTGGCTTAAGTATTTGGTGCATAAATTTGAATAAGAGTAGTAGTAACTGGTCTTCCTTGCAGGCAATTGGATATTATCATTGACAGTATTGTGCTTCAGAACAGATCTTGAGATGTTCTTTTGATGATAAATGCAATGTCATTCCTCTTTATTGTTCATTCTCAGCATAGTAGATCATCTGATTGTTTGTTTCAAAAGGGCCAATACCAATCCATTTCAGCTCACTTATGCTTAGGACATCGATCAATGTCTGTTTCATTACATTTTTCACAATTTCCAATTTTCCTAGATTCATACTTCATACATCCATATGTCATACATTCTGTGTTCTGATTATTAATAAATGTTTGCAGGTGTTTTTTTTTTTTTTTTTCCCAATTTGAGTTGTGCTCCATCAGCAAATGAATGTCCCAAAAGATTTACTCCATCCATGTCATAAAGATTGACTCATTTTGTGGAGGCAGCTCTTCCCCATTTGTATTTTGAGAGCCTTCCAACCTGAATGGTTCATCTTAAGGCATTATATCAGACAATGTTTCATGGATATCTATAAAGTTTTCCAGTAATATATCTGACAGTGTTTCACTGATATTTATAACATTTTTCAGTGACCAGATTTTTCAGAAGTGGATGGTCCTGTCCTTCTTCCCAGTCTGTCTCAGTCTGGAAGCTCTGTTAAAACCTGTCCACCATGAGTAACCTTGCTGGTATTTGAAATATTGGTGACACAGTGTTCAGCCTCACAGCAACACACAAGCCATCACAGTAAGATATACTGACAGATGAGTGATGGCCAATTCATATCTACTTAAGCAAAAATGGATATATATTTTGTCCTTTAAGTCAAAAATCCAGAAATATGTAGTCTCATGGATGGCTGGATCAAGGTGTTTGTATATTGTTAAAAAGAATTTTTCACCTTTCACCTCCATTTTTCTCTTTATTTATTATATTCTCTATCACTAAAGATGGTCCTGATGTATCCCAAAAAGAATGAGATACAAGGGAAGGAAAGAGGGTTGGTGATCTCTCCTCTTGCAACTCCAGCATCTGTTCAAGCCCAGGATCCAGTGCCAAATTCATTGGAGCCTTACCAGCAAGCTGAAGGTCCAGCTCCACCTCCAGAGCCAACTGTAGTACCACCTACTGTGGGCAAGCCTGCTCCAGCATCCAAAACAGAGCCTAGTCTCATCCCAGCTATACCATCACCTGTCCTCACTTGCCTAGGCTCAGCTTAACTACAGGATGAATTGATTCACCCTTCACATTAGAAGCTGGGTGTAAGTGGTTTTATGATCTCATATGTACTCACAATGTCTGGCAAATAAAAAATTGTGAGACATAAGAACAGCGAAAATGAAAATGGATTAATGCTCAAGAGATGGATGATTTAATAGAGTCAAACTCAGAGATGGGGTTTGAAGTTGTCAGAGAGGAAATTTGAAATACATAAAAATATCTAGTTGAAAAGATGGACAAAATTCATGAAGAGATGAGGAATTTCAATAGAGAAACGAAAATTATTTTTTAATGGAAATAAAAATATATAGATGAAGTTGTCATCTAGTAGGCTTAAGAGAAGACTGGATGAGCAGAGGAAAAAATTGTGAAATTGTGCAGATGGCAATAGAAATTGTATAACTAAAACACAAAGAGAAAAACAATGAAAATCTGAAAAGAACATTTTTAGATTAGGACAAAATGTAGTGGTATAATTTGTGTGTTATTGAAGTTCTAGAAAGGGATGAGAAAGAATTGGATGGAAAGATATCTTTGACAAGAAAATGCCAAGAAATTTCCAATTAATAAAATACATTAACTTAAAGAGTCAAGATGCCCAGGGAAACCCAAGCAGGATTAAAAAACAAAACAAAACAAAACAAAACAAAAATTAAACCAACCAATGAAACATCTGTTAACTTTTAGTCAAACTATTGATACACGAAGAAAAATAAAAAGTCTTAAAAGCCAGAGGGAAAATGACACATTACAGGAAATGGAATAACAATAAAATGATGTTGGCTTTTTGTTTGAAAAATTAGAGGTCAAAAGGACAAAATAAAAGGAAATGACACCTTTAAAGTCATAAAGAAAAAAAAAAAAAAAAAAAACCAGAGACTACAATCTCCAGTGAAAATGTTATTAAAAGGAAGGAAAAACAAAAATTTCAGTCAGACAAGTGCCAAGAGAATTACAGAAGTTCTTTAAGCTGAAGGACAATCATGTAAGATAGCGACTGGATTTGTAGAAAGGAATAAAGATTGATATAAAGCCTAAATATATGGTAAATATAGATTATTTTTTATTATTTTTGTTAAATGTCTTTAATTTGTGACATTGGATGTTTAAAGCAAAAAAAAAAAAAAAAATCACAAATGTGCTCATAGCATATTTAAAAGTAAAATACATATGACCAAGATCAAAAAGATGAAATGGAATTATATTGTTGCATTATTCATGAAGTGTTATGATATAGTTTGGAATGTTGATTCATATAATTTGAATATGTATGTAGTAATCTCTATGGCAGCCAGAAAAAGCTCTAGTGGCACAGTGACTAAGGCATTTGACTACTAACCAGAAGGTTAGTGGTTCAAACCCACCAGCCATTCTATGGAAGGAAAATGGAGCAATCTATTTCAGTAAAGATTTACCACCTCAGAAACCCAATGGGGTCTCTGTGAGTTGAATCATGGCAGTGAGTTTGGGTTTTAGATTTGTTTCTTTGTTTTGTTTTGTTTCATAACAACCACTTAAAAAATCCCACATGCCAGTAATTTCACCACTAGGAATAGATGCTAGGAACTTGAAAGCAGTGATGTGAACAGACATATGTGTACCAGTATCCATTGAAATATTATGTACAACATCCAAAAGGTGGAAACAACCTAAATGCCCATCAGTGGATGAATGGATGGATAAACAAAATGTGACACATACATACAATGGAATACTACTCAGTCAGAAAGAGAAATGAAGTCTTTACACATGCTACCACATGGATAGAGCTTGAAGGCATTATGCTTAGTGAAATAAGTCAGTAACACAAGGACAGATATTGTATGACTTCACTTACATGAAAAGATAAGAACAGGTAAATGTATAGGGACCAAAGTTTATTAATGATTACTAGGAGCAAGAGGAAGGGGAAAAAGGGAGCAGGTTTATTACTTACGGATCACTGAGTTTTGGTTTATGATGATGGAAAAATTGTAGAAATTAACAACTAATTCTAAAATTTATTTGGAAAAGCAAATGACTTTAAAAAGTGAAAATAATGTTGAAGAAGTGAAACAAAGATGAATGATTCATATTACTTGATTTTAAAACCTCTTATAAAACTTCAATAATCAACACAGTAGGATACTGGTAAAAAGATTGACAATGAAACAAGGGCTTCAAAATGGTTCTTCCCAGTTCAGTCATGGCCAACATAGCAAAACTGGAAGGACCAGAATTTGCCCACAGTGAGTACCTGAAATCATAACTATAATGGGGAAAGTTGTAGGTCAGTTCCCTGCTAGAAACTTATTCTACCTCTTAGAAAACAAGGGCAGTGTGCACATTGCACAGCTACCAACTCTCTTTCCTGGAAGAGTCAGAAACAGCAGTGCCCTCCTCAAATATGGTGGATTTAAATGTGTGTCATTCTTCATAGTTCTGGCAATCATCCAATCTCCTGCATCAGCCTCCTGAAATGGTTCACTATACTTCTGAGTCTGCCATTCTAATGCTTCCACATACAATTTTTCCCATTTCATTTATCATTCCAGGCACTCATATTTTTCAAATTTCAGGCCATCCCAGTTTTGCTTGGTCATCTATGAATGAATTGGTTCGAACGGATTCAAAGTTCTGAATGAAACATAATAGAGGCTGCAAAAACAAACTCAAACATATATAGTAAATAGTTGCTTGACAAAGGGGATGGCAATCCAATGGCAACAGAAGTCCAGGGAGGAAGTGGGAAGAGTGCTGTTACATTGAGTGCATTGCAACAAGTTTCACAAAACAAAATGTATATAAATTGTTGAGTAAACACCTAACTTGCTCTATAATCTTCCACCCAAACTACAGTAATTTTTTTAATTAAAAAATAATTAGTTACCGATTCATACAACAGCATGGACAAAAGTTATA
Organism: Orycteropus afer afer; assembly: GCF_000298275.1. NCBI lineage: Eukaryota > Metazoa > Chordata > Mammalia > Tubulidentata > Orycteropodidae > Orycteropus > Orycteropus afer. The sequence continues at coordinate 15,393,370 of NW_006921590.1, read as the reverse complement.
AATATTAAGGAAAAGAAGCCACCCCCTTAAAAAAACAGACAAAATACATTATTCTCTTCACATAAAGTTCACAATTAGGCAAAAGTAATTTTTACTGATAGAAATCAGAAACTGGTTGTCTGAGGGGGGTGAAACTGACTAGAAATAGGCATGAGAAAATTATCTAGGGGAAATATGTTCTTGCAGTAAGTGGTTTTACAGTTATATGCAAGTGTCAAAACTTGACATAAACACTTAAGTGAACTTTATTGTTCGTAAAGTATACTTAAATTTAAGATAAGAGAAATAAGAGATATCTTTTAAAGGTAATATTAACAGGACAAAATAATCAACAAAGCCTGAGATGAGGATAATTATCCTTTAATTCTTTTGCAACTCAAACTTTCAGACAGCTTGGAATAATTGGCCTGAACTGCAGGTTGATACACCTGAATTCCAATTTTTATTCCTCTACTTTTGGCTTCATGACTTTAGGCTAATATCTTAACTTTTCTTGGCTTTAACTTACAAAATGAAGAAACTAGATTAAATTTCCACTACGTTTTCTTGCAATGTAATGAAACGTATTTTAACAGGAGATTGAAAATCCAGTCTCTGTGATATAGCACTCAGCCAACTTTTCAAAATCTTACTAATGAATATTACTTGCAATGCAGATATTTGTTATTTTATCCCAGCCCTAGATCTGCCCCAAAGAAAGAAAGAACAGATTACTGACTTCTGAGGTAGACTGTTAGCCTTCTCTCTGGTATAGGAGATACACAGATTATTAGATAATATCAACATGGAAGCCCTTGTTCATGCTTTGTCGTTATGACAGAAGAGTTAAGCAGAAAAGAAAGAGAAATGACAAATGTGTCACCAGGTAAAGGATTGAACACTTTCTATCCTGTGTCTGGAGATCCTTTCCTGCTTTCCTGAGAGAGGATTTGGTCATAAGGAAAAAAAAAAAAAAATCTATCTATGTATATATGGGAGCTCTGGAAGCATAGTGCCTAAGGCACTTGACTGCTAACCAGAAGGCTGGTGGTTCAAGCCCACCAGCCACTTCTCAGAAGTAAGGTTGGGCAATCCTACTTCCATAGTGATACTGCCTCGGAAACCCAAGGAGGGGTCGCTATGACTCGGGGCCGACTCGACGGCAAATAGCAACAAAAACAACATGTATATATAGGAGCTCTGGTAAGGCCTAAGGCATTGGACTGCTAACCAAAAAGCTGGCAGTTCAAACCCACCAGCCACTCCTCAGAAGGAAGATTGGGCAATCTACTTCCATAGTGACACCGCCTTGAAAACCCAAGGAGGGGTCACTATGAGTCAGATCTGACTCGACAGCAGTGAGTTTGGTAATATATGTGTGTGTGTGTGTGTATACATATGTGTATATACATGTGTGTATATATATGTTTACATATATATGGGTATATATATACACATATGTGTATGTGTATATATACATATATATGTATATATGTATGTGTGTATGAATATATATATGCACATATATATTGTTGTTGTTGTTGTTAAGTGCCGTCGAGTCGTTTCCGACTCATAGCGACCCCATGCACAGCAGAACGAAACACTGCCCAATCC
>NW_006921590.1:15385664-15389282 GCF_000298275.1 Orycteropus afer afer | reverse complement strand
TAATGTACCAAACAGTGTTTCTTTGCTATTCATAAGGTTTTCCCTGGCCAATTCTTTCAGAAGTGGACGGCCTCTTCCTTCTTCCTAGTCTGTCTATGTAGTTGTTTTGAGTTTTACACAGAAATTGGAGCTGCTTGGATTTCCAATTCTAGCTCTGTGATGTTGGATGAGCTCTTTAAAATAAACCACCTTGTCTTGTTTTTATTATCTTCAAATAAAGAGTGTTTTTTGGAGCATATTCAAAATTTGTTACAGCAATAACAAATCCCCTTTCTTCTAGAGTATCAACACTTCCAATTCATCGTTGTTGTTGTTGTTGTGTGCCATTGAGTTGGCCCCGACTCATAGCGACCCATCCTTGGGTTTCTGAGGCAGTATCACTATGGAAGTAGATTGCCCCATCTTCCTTCTAAGGAGTGGTTGGGGGGTTTGAACCGCCAGCCTTCTGGTTAGCATTCAAATGCCTTAGGCACTATGCTACCAGAGCTCCCAATTCATCATTAATATAAGTAATTATTTTTTCTAAAAACCCAAACTAATTTTACTACTCCTTAGGTTAAATCTTTCAGTGACTTTCCATCATGTCAAAGTACCATGCAGAGTTTTGCACCTGTATATACTACCTGTCTTAGTTCCAATTCTATATCCACCTGCAGTCATTTTGAACCAGTGAGCATTAGTTATAGTTCCTCAAATGCAGCAGAAAGTCAAATGCCTCCCTGACTTTGCTCATCTGTTGTTCCTCTCTGAGAAAATCATACACACCTTACTGAATTGGCTAATTTCCATTATATTCACACCTCAGCTCAAAGTTTCCCTGTCTTCAAAGAGTGATCTGACCTCTTACTTCCTTCTGCTTAGCCACCTTCTTCCATAGTACCCTGTTTTCCTGTGTTCATATAACTTTGCAAACATTTGTTGAGAGAAGGGACCCCTCACAATTATCTTAAACAGAGTTGGCTTTATTACTGCCAAGCAAGGGAGAGCTGTGCCCATTGGACAGTTTTTCTGAACAAAGCAAAGAATCAGTCTTATGTAGATTTAGAAATGTGCTGTAAGGGTTGATGGACTGTAAGAAGTAACAGAAATTAGGGACTGGCTGACTCTCATTCATAGGTTTTAAAAGGAGGCTGCCACTATGGAATGGGATTAACACCAGTTATATGGTTAGTTACTTACAGTCTGGGACTAGGGTCAGTCTGTTGTTGCTAACTGCCATTGAATGGGCCCTGACTCCTGGTGACCCCATAAACAGGAGAACCACCAGATACTACTCTGTCCTATTTTATCCTTATGACTGGTTGTGGATCTGACTGTTGTCATCTGTACGATTTTGATTAGTTGATTTTCAGAAGTAGATCACCATGTCTTTCTTCTCAGTCCTCTTACTGTGAAAGCTCCACTGAAATATATTCAGCATTATAACAGCACACAAACCTCCGCTTATGGATGTGTGGTGGTGGTGGTGGTGTTATGTGCCGTCGAGTCGGCCCCGACTCATAGCAACCCCTCCTTGGGTTTCCAAGGCAGTATCACTACGGAAGTAGGATTGCCCAACCTTCCTTCCGAGAAGTGGCTGGTGGGTTTGAACCACCAGCCTTCTGGTTAGCCTTCTGGTTAGTCAAGTGCCTTAGGCACTATGCTACCAGAGCTCCTTATGAATGTGTGGTAGCTGCACAGAATAGAAATTTTAATTCTAACCTTAAGTTAGTACTTAAGATTTTGTATATATTTTGTCTGTCTTTCCACTAGACTTAAACATCTTGATGGTAGAAACACTATCAAGTTTATCTTTGTATTTAATGTTGTTGGTTGCTGTAGAGTGGATTCCAATTCATGGTGACCCCATGTGGGCAAAGTAGAACCATGTTCCTTAGGGTTTTCAAGGCTGTGGACTTTGGGAAGGAAATCACCAGGCTTGTCTTCCAAGATGACTCTGAATGGATTTGAACTACTTACCATTCAGCCAGTAGTTGAACGTTTAACTGTTTGTATCACCCAGAGTCCCTATTTGTATGTATTAGATGCTCAACAATGAATTAATGAAGATTTGGAAATATTATATAATAAAAATTAAGAGTAAAAGCACACATAATATATCTATATTTACCAGTGGAAACACATAAGTCTTGTTCAGATATCATGATCCTAAATCAGTGTATGAAAGAATTATTGGTAAAGGCAAAAAGTATGGTAATGGAGAGTCCTGCTAAAAAATTAACACCAGTTATAAAATTCTGATATTGGCAATTTGGCAGATTGTTTTCCTCATGCCCCACCCCATGTTTTTTTAAAAACATATTTCAGTCTATAGTAGGTTATTTATCTTTCCACTAAGAATCTGGCTGGTGGAGAACCAAGAAGGAGATCCATAACTAGGTAACAGGTACCCTAAGGATGAAAGAAGTGTTTCGCTTCTTTCTTTTATGTTTAGAAGTTTGAAATCAAGGATGAGAATGAACCATATGGAAAAGTATGTAAGTTCTTTTGTCATCAGATAGTTTTCACATGTGAAGATGTAAGAAAATGAAGGCACACTATTCTTATCAGTGTCAGGGACTGCGAGTTGACATATCTGATTTGCACAATCTCAGACTTATTAAACGTACGTTGCTGGGTGTTTTCATGACTGCCTGTGGAAAGTGATTTACCTGCTGCTTTGTACCTGTAGAGCTCTAAGAGTTGGGATTTCCGGGGGGAAAATGTTGCTTAGAAATGTATCAACACATCAATATAGAATCATTTCATTAGGGAATAAGCTGTGTGACATTTATGAAATAAAATAGACCATTTAAAATAGAGAATAATGAGTCTTAAGGAGTGGAGAATTAGTTCATGTTGACATTCAGCTTTATAGGAGACATTTTCTTCTGTCGTTAACTTTTCTAAAAGGGATCATACTTATCCTCTGTCTATTTTCCTATTTACTTAATTGGTAAATATAAACTTAGGAATTTTTCACTTCTGTTAAAATGCAAATTAGGAAATGAGCATTATTATTGTGGTCAAACAGTTTTCTGAGTCTTTTTGCAAGACCTGAGTTACACAGTAAGTCATTAGAATGTATTCCCTCATGCAGCTGCGCCTTTATTTGAAACTCAATTTGCAATTGAGTAGATGTAATTGTCCTGTTTTTACACAGAAATTGTGAGCTCACAAACTGGTCCCAGCAGGCCATTGGAGGGTATTTAAAGAGACCTTGATTTTGGGCATCATTGTTTGTACTGGTAGAATGTTTCAGCAGACACAATGCTTGCTTTAGAATTTGATCTAGACTTCAACTCTCATACCTAAGTTTTGCTCTGTGATTGGCAAGATTTACGCAGCTGGTGTCCAAGTTTCAGGATGGGTTGAAATTTTCATATGCCCTTGAGGATTCTAGGACAGTAATGTGTCATTAGGATGTGTCATTAGGAGTTCTATTTGCAATTAGAACTTGACTTGTGTCCTTCTTGTTAGGTGCCATCTCTTAAAGACCCTATGCACAACAGAACAAAACACTGCCTGATTCTATGCCATCCTCAGCTTCACTGCTATGTTCGAGCCTACTGTTAATAGCCACTCTGTCAATTCATCTCATTGAGAGTCTTCATTTTTTTTTTTTTAAAGTTGTTATTT
>NW_006921590.1:15378566-15383034 GCF_000298275.1 Orycteropus afer afer | reverse complement strand
TCTTCCTTATTCATTATCCAGCTTTCACATGCTTTTGAGGCTATTGAAAACATCATGGCTTGGGTCAAGAACATCTTATTCTTCAAAATGACATTTACTCTTTAACACTTCAAGATAATCTTTTGCAGCAGTATTGCCCAGTTCCAAAAGTCGTTCAATTTCCTGACTGCTGCTTCCATGAGCCTTGCTTTTGTATCCAAGTAAAATGAAATCCTTGACAAATTCAGTATTTTCTAATTTATTATGATGTTGCTTATTGGTCCAGTTGTGGAGATTTTGGTTATCTTTATGTTGAGCGGTAATCAGTATCAAAAGCTGCAGTCTTTGATCTTCATTAGTAAGTAATTCATCAAAAAGGAAGTTTCAAGATCTATAGTACAATGCTATCACTGATAGGATAATATCCTTACGCATATAAGGAAGACCAATAACTACTATTATACAAATCTACCCACCAACCACTAAAGCCAAAGATGAAGAAATTGAACATTTTTGCCAACCTCTACAGTCTGAAATTGACCAAACATGCAATCAAGATATATTGGTTATTACTGGTGATTGGAATGTGAAAGTTGGGAGTAAGAAAAATGAAGCATATTGTGGTGGTTAAGTTTGTGTGACAACTTGGCTGGTCCTGGTTGAGTGGGCTTGTTAGTCTCAGCAGCCAGCAGCTGAGTGTAGAAAAGCCTCCAGCTTCAGTGGGCCAGTAGAAGGAGGCAGAGCCCAAGGTCCAGGGGCTTTCACCCAGCCCATAGAACCTGTCACTTTGATCTTGGACTTAGTCTACAAACTGTAAGAGAATAAACTCCTGTTTGTTCAGCCATCGCATTTGTGGTATATTTCTGTCATAGTGTCATTAGGTAACTGGAACACATATGCAGTTGGAAAATAATGGCCTTGATGATAGAAATGGCTCCAGAGATTGCATGATAGAATTTTTCAAGACCAATGACTTATTAATTCCAAATGCCTTTTTTTCAACCATATAAATTGCAAATATACGTGTGAACCTTTCCAGATGGAATGCACAGGAATCAGATAGACTACATCTGTGGGAAGAGCTGATGGAGAAACTCAGTATCTTCAGTCAAAAGAAGACCAGGAGCTGACTATGAACAGATACTTTACTGCTCATATGCAAGTTCAACTTGAAGCTGAAGAAAATTAAAACAAGTCCATGAGAGCCAAAATATGACCTTGATTATATCTCACCTGAATTTAGAGGCTATCCAAAGAATATATTTGACACATTGAACACTAGTGAGTGAAGACCAGATGAGTTGTGGGATGACATCAAGAATATCATACATGAAGAAAGCAAATGGTCATTAAAAAGGTAGAAAATGAAGAAAAGACCACAATGGATGTCAGAAGAGACTCTAAAACTTGTCCATGGATGGAGAGTAGCTAAAGGGAATGCAAGAAATGACAAGATAAAACAGGTGAACAGAAGATTTCAAAGGGAAGCTCAAGAAGACAAAGTATAATAATGAAGCGTACAAAGACCTAGAATTAGAAAATCAACAGAGAAGAACATACTCAGATTTATCAAGCTGAAAGAACTGAAGAAAAAAAAAAATCAATCTTCAAGTTGCAATATTGAGGGATTCTATGGGCAAAATATTGAATGATGTAGGAAGCATCAAAAGAAGATGGAAGGACACAGTCATTGTACCAAAAAGAATTGGTCAATGTTCAAACATTTCAGGAGATTAGCATATAATCAAGAAGCAATGATCTTGAAGGAAGAAGTTCAAGCTGCAGTGAAGGAATTGGCTAAAATAAAGCTTCAGGAATGGATGAAATACCGTTGAGATGTTTCAACAAATAGATGATGTACTGGAGACACTTACTCATTTATGTCAAGAAATTGGGAAGACAGCTACCTGGCCAACTGACAGGAAGAGATCCATATTTATACCCATTCCAAAAAAAAGGTGATCCCACAGAATGTGAAAATTATCAAACAATATCATTAATATCACATGCAAGTAAAACCTTTCTGAAGATAATTAAAAAATTGTTGCAGCAATATATTGATAGGGAACTTCCAGAAATGCAAGTTGAATTCAGAATAGGACATGGAATGAGGTATATCATTGCTGATATCAGATGGACCTTGGCTGAAAGCAAAGAATACCAGAAAGATGTTTACCTGTGTTTTATTGACTATTTGAAGGCATTTAAATGTCTGGATCATAACAAAATACATAAACATTGAGAAGACTAGGAATTCCAGGACACTTAATTGGGCTCATGAAGAAACTGTACATAGACCAAGAGGCTGTCATTCAAGGAGAACAATGAGATACTGCATGTTTTAAAATCAGGAAGGCAGTGCACCTGCATTGTATCATTTCACCACAATTATTCAATCTGTTTGCTGAGCAAATAATTTGAGAAGCTAGAGTAGATGACAAATAATGCAGAATCAGGATTTGAAGAAGACTCACTAACAACCTGTGATATGTAGATGACACAGTCTTACTTGCTGAAAGTGAACAAGACTACATTCTTCAGTGTGGATTACACATCAACATAAGAAAGCAAAAATCTGGTGTTCCAGTAAGATGGTGGAATAAACAGACAGACTGCATGGACCCTCTTCAACAAAGAAAAGGGGAACCAATTATCACAGATACAGAAGATAATCCCAGAGACTTGATATTTGAAGGGAAGGGTACAGAAGTTGACTAGACTCCAACTAGAAGAATCTGCATGAAAACACTGAAAAAGGAGACATATGGAGCTGCAGTCTGTCAGTGATCCTGATTGCATGGACAGCTTGTATATTGCTGAGTGATGTTAGGACCTAAGAATTAACCTAAAAACCAGCCCTGCTAGCCAAGAACTGCACAGAGGACTGCACTGGTGGCTGGTGAATAAAAGGAGAAACAATGAAGAGGAAGGCAGGCTGAACTGTGGACTTTTGCTTGTCTAGAGGGCATAGCCATTTTGAATGTTTAAAAGCAGTTCAGCCATTTTAAATATTTAAAGTGACAGTGTTCTCCCAGATTCCAGGGTCTTAAGAATAGGCTCCCTTTGCCGGGAATCACAAGGACATTCCAGACATGAACAACTAGGAAGGTCTAATATTCTCCTTGTTACTCTTACACCCCACACCCTCTTGGTGAATGGAGGTGTGGCTATCTCTCACTCCCACCCACCATCTGTGATGACAGGAATTCCAACCCAGTCTGTATGCTTGTATGGAACCTGGGTGCCCTGCCCCACCTGCCCAGATTTTTTTTTTCTTTTTTTTTAGTTGGTTTATTTTTGTCTGTTTAAAAAATTATTATTGTCATCTTTATTATTATTCTTTATTCTCCCCTTCCCAGGTTCTAGTGTATAGCTTTTTCTCTCTTCCTGTCCCTGGTTCCCATGTTTTCTTTCTCATGGTTAACCCTATTCCTTGCTTTTCTTTTTGCATTTTTTTCCTATTTTTCTCACTTTATTCTCCTACTCTACATTTTTTCTCTTATTGCCCTCTCCCCAGACATTGCAGTTTGTGTGTGTGTGTGTGTGTGTTATTGTTTCTGTGTGTTTATGTGGTGGATTTTTTTCTCCGCTTGCTTTTACTTTTTTGATGGTTTTTCAATTGTTGTGTTTTTCTAACTGAGTGGGAGACAGGAACATTGCCCATACAACACAATTACTCAAGCACCATCTGCAGCTTCACTTACTGAGTGACAGCCACTACTTCCTTCTCCACCAAGTGTCCAATGATATATGACCACCAAGAAGAGGCTGACTCACACTTAGCTTCTCTTCACAAACAGTTAACAGAAATCTAAATACAACATCACAATGTCTCAGAGACAACAGACCATCACACTCCACAAAAAGAAACAAGACAAAGTGGTAGAAACAAGGGAGCAGGATACAGACCCATTACACATCCCTGAGGAATAAACAGCATATGAACTCCCTGATAAGGAATTCAAAAGAATTATATATAGAGATATTCAAAGGATTGAGAGACAGATCAAGGAAAACACTGACAAAATTGAGGAAAATACACAAAAAACCCTAGAACAATTTCAGAAGAAAATACAAGAATAAAAGGACAAAATAAATGAAAAATTAGAAGTGATACAAAATCTACAGATAGAAATCCAGACGATTAATACTATATTTTCAGAAATAAATAACACATTAAAAGGACAAAGGAGTAGAATTTAATAAATAGAAGACAGAGTTAATGAGATTGAAGATAAATACCTGAATACTTCTTTGGAAACAGATCGATCAGAAAAAAGATTAAAACACAATGAAGATTGGGACTCTCATACACTGCTGGTGTGACTGTAAAATGGTACAAACACTGTGGAAAGCAGTATGGCGATTCCTTAAAAAGTTGGAATTAGGGGTTCAGGCAAGATGGCGGACTAGGCAGAAGGATTGCACAGACCCTCTTCAACAAAGAAAAGGGAAACCAATTAACACAGACACAGAAGATAATCGTGGA
>NW_006921590.1:15362627-15373986 GCF_000298275.1 Orycteropus afer afer | reverse complement strand
AATCTGCAAAACACCACATAACATGGATGAACTTGGAGGACATAATGCTGAGTGAAATAAGTCAATCACAGAAGGACAAATATCATATTAGTCTGTTATTGTAAAATCAAGGAGAGAGGTTTCTCTATGGAAGGAAATTTTCTTTGTTGGTTACCAGCGGTGGGAGGGGAGGGGAGGGGACAGTGTTACATAGGTGCTGACTAGTATTTGGGTGAAGAGAACAGCACTGTACCAAATGTGATTGATCAACACAGTGGCATTGAGGAAGACAGAGAAGTGATGGGAGATACAGAGAACAAAGATGAAACCTCTTGCACATACAGTACTGTGTTGTCAGTGAAGACAAACGTGGATATACGGATGGATAGATGGGTGGATAGGCTGAATTATTAGGTGTGTGTATGCAGGGGTGGGGGGAGTGTGCCCAAGACCATGTATAGGATTGGCAGACAATGTTTCTACAAGTGTATTGTTATATTCCGTAAAAATTTCCAGGCATATAGTAGAGCTGACAAGGGACAAAATTGTAGTTACTTCTTGGGCACAGCCAGCTTCCCAGAGGGACTGAGTAGTTGGACCTCTGGGCTCGGGACCATAGTCGCAGGGAACATCAAGTTCAATTGGCATAACATACTATGTATAACATTTTTCCACATCCTGCTCTGTTGGCATAGTGCCTAAGGCATTTGACTGCTAACCAGAAGGCTGGCAGTTCACATCCACCAGCCACTCCTTGGAAGGAAGGTTGGGCAATCTACGTCCCTAGTGATACTGCCTGATACTGCCTCAGCAACCCAAGGATGGGTCACTATAAGTTGGGTCCAACTCGACAGCAGTGTTTTGGTTTCTTTTTTTTTTTTTTAACTTTGGCAAGTAGTGAGTGGGATCTGAAAAGCTTGCAAACGGCCATCTAGATGCAATGAATGATGGGTGTCTCCTTGTCCAGAGAAAATAAGAATGAAGAAAACCAAAGATGCATGGAAACAATTGGTCCAAGAGATTGGTACACCATGCAATTCTCAGCCTATACAACTTTGAGACCAGAAGAACTAGATAGTGCCTGTCTACCACTGTCAATCCCCCTAAAGGGGATCTATGTAGGTGATCCTGGATAGAGTGGGGGAACAAGATGGAACAAAACTCAGAATTATTAAAAAAATAAAGAAGGAAAAAGGGACCAGGTTTGCTGGTCTGATAGAGCCTGATGAAACCACTGAGACTATGGTCCCTAGCTGCCCTTCAGGTCTGGAATTGAACTCACTCCTGTGGCTTCCAGCCAAACAAAAGACAGGCATATGAGCTGAACATTTACATTAGGCAGATATACTCCTTGAAGAGAATAATCGTGGGAGAATAGAAGGGCTGTGTAAGCACAGGAAGACAGCTCAGGGAGCAGGAGAGCAGGGGAAGGAAGGGCACAGGTAAGTATGGGGAGGAAATGGGAAGGGGAGTTGTTGCCTTGTAGGAAACTGTAGTCAGTGTCATGAGACAAAGTGTATGTGAGCTGCTGTATGGAAAGTGAATTTGCTCTGTAAACTTTCACCCAAATCACGATAAAAAATGAAAAGAAAAATCCTCACAACTGCACCAGCAAGCAACACCATGATAAATGGAGAAAAGATTAAAAGTTGTCATGAATTTCATTTTACTTGGATGCAAAATCAACACTCATGGAAATAGTAGTCAAGAAATTTTAAATGGTATTACACTGGGCAAATCTTCATAAGATTTCTTTATTGTGTTAAGAAGCAAAGATGTCACTTTGAAGACTAAGGTGCACTTAACCCAAGTCATATTTTCAATCACCTCATAGGCATGTGAAATCTGGACAATGAATAAGGATGACCAAAGAAGAAATTATGCTTTTGATTTGTGGTGTTGGCAAAGAATACTGAAAATACCATGGACTACCAGATGAATGAACTAATCTGTCCTGGAAGAAGTGCAACAGAAATGCTCCTTAGAAGTGAGAATGGCCAAATTTCATCCCACCTATTTTGGTCATGTTGTCAGGAAGCAACAGTTCCCAGAGAAGGATATCATGCCTGGTAAAGTAGAGAGTCAGTGAAAATGGGCAAAACCTTCAACAAGATGGATTGACACATGGCTACAACAATGGGCATAAGTATAGCAAGGATTATGTGGATGGCACAGGACCAGGCAATGTTTCATTCTGTTGTGCACAGGGTTGCTATGAGTCAGAGCTAACTTGGCAGCACCTAAAAGCAACTGTATTTGGTGTGTGAAGTTCTCTTCATTTCCAGCAAGCAAGGTTGTATCATCCACATATTGTGGGTTGTTAATGAGTCTTCCTCTGGTCCTGATGCCTTGTTCTTATTCATATAGTCCAATTTATCAGCTTGTTTGCTCAGCATACAGACTGAATAAATTTCATGAAAGGATACACCTCTGATGCACAACTTTCCTGCTTTTAATCCATGTAGTATCCACTTGTTCTGTTCAAACGACTACCTCTTGGTCTATGTACACATTCTCCTCATGAACACAATTAAGTGTTCTGGAATTCCCAGTCTTCATGATATTAATCACAATTTGTTATGATCCACACAGTTTATTGCCTTTGCATAGTCAATAAAACACAAGTAATCATCTTTCTTGTATTCTTTGTTTTCATCCAAGATCCATTGGACATCAGCAACGATATCCCTCATTCCCTATCATCTGAATCTGGCTGGAATTTATTTCACTTCCCTGTCCTGCCCTCAGGCAGCTCCCGCAACCATGTTTAAATTATCTTCAGTAAAATGTTACTTTCATGTAATATTAACGATATTGTTCAATAATTTCAACATTGTTGGATTAACTTTCTTTGGAACAGGCACGAATATGGATCTCTTTCAGTCAGTTAACCAGGAAGCTGTCTGTTAAATTTCTTGGCATAGATGAGTGAATGCTCTCAGAATTGTAATTGTTTGTCCAAGAATTTCAAGTGGCATTCCATCAATTCCTAGAGCTTTGTTTTTCACCATCATGGGCTTCTTCCGTCAATACCGTTAGTTTCTTGATCATATGTTACCTCTTAAAATGATTGATTGTCAACCAGTTCTTTGTAGCTTGCCCATTTGAAGTTTCTGGAAAGATTTGGCATTCAGAATTATTATATTAGAACTAAAAAATATCCTAAAGAAGGTAAGTGATGCATGTAGCACTATATTTGAGAGGAACACCTTGGCAGAGTTGTATTACCTTTAACAGGGCAGGCAGCCTCTATTAGCATCCAACATGTGCTATTGTAAGGACTCCTCACTTGGAGGGGATTTGGCACATGGCTTAATGCTCAGCTGTTTATTGTCTTAAAATTCTTAATATTTTTGAGCAAGCAGTTGTGCATTTTTCTCGTGCACTAAAAAACCAAACTCATTGTTGTAGAGTTGTATTTGATTTATAGCGACCCCTCCTTGGGTTTCCGAGGCAGTATCTCTATGGAAGTAGATTTCCCAGTCTTCCTTCCAAAGACTGGCTGGTGGGTTTGAACAGCCAGCCTTCTGGTTAGCAGTCAAATGCCTTAGTGGTCCTGCTCTTCAAGCCATGAGACACCCAATGGTAGTCTCTTTTGTTCCTGAACAACTAAGAAGTGCAGAAAAGAATTTCAGGGTTCTAAATGGATTAACTAATCTGACACCAAAAGAAGTTGGGTTAATTCACTCAATGTAGGGAACTGTACAAAACTTTGGAAGGGAAAGATGACCTCCTGGAATAGGCAGCTATGCCAACAGTGAGAATCATTGTCACTCTGGGCTGTCACTGAGACCACAACCTTGAAACAAGTGCTATAGATGAGATCTGCATTATCTATGGGCCAGAGAGACCCAGTGTGGATAATCACAACCCAGGACCCATGTATAAATGAGAAGACTGACATTACTCTTCCTCCTACATGTAAACATTTGAATCAAAGTAGATAGATGTGTGAACTGCAAGGACAGGAGGAAGGGGTGATCTGGTGAAAGCAAAAGATAGAAAATCTCAGTAGAGTTGGAATCTAGAAGAATAGGAAATGAAACCCAATTGGAAGATTTTGGCAGCAAATATCTGAGTTAAAAATTTCTGTGATTTTAAAACTTCTATAAAAATGGAACTGCTTAGGGCTTGAAGAAAATGAAAGAAAGGCCCTTAGAGAAATACCTGGAGTTCAACTTTGTATCTACTAAAAATTTTGTGAAAACTGGCAAAGAGGGGATGTTACTGTGTTTCATGTTTTGTGAAAATGTAAGTGTATATATAGCTTTGCATAAGAAAAATCTTCATGATTTCAGCTCAATCTGGGCTTTTGTGGCCCTCTGCACCCTGTAGTTAATAGGTGTCTCCATGAATCCATGGCAAAGGAAAGATTCAAGGAATATTATGCACTGGATTTCACAGCTTCCACCCAGACATGTCACAGGTCCTTGTCAGTAAACTCATTTTGGTCAAACAAAGTATATGCCAAATGGGTGCAACACCAGTGCCCAGAAGTGGGAAGAAGTGAATACTTTTGAACACCAACATATGCCACACAATAATAATGCTTATACCATAGAGACATCATTTAATTATGTGTGTAAAGCACTTTAACAGTTATTCATACAGAGAGGCTCAATGAATGGCAATTGTTACCAGAAGTAAGATTTTTGTTTGTTTTTACTTTTGAAACATACACAAGACATTCACTAACATAACAGGTTCCACATTTACAGCTCAGGGACACTGATGACATTTTCTTGTTGTGCCACCATTATTGCTATCCTTTTCCAAACTATTCTACCACCATTAGCATAAACTCATTGTCCCATGAACAAAAGCTTCCCCTTTTCCCTTTCCCCCTCCCTCCTGCCCCTGGTAACCACTAATAATATCTCTGGGAACCAACAAAGAAAGTTCCCTGACTTATATAAACCTTTTCTTGACTTTTACAGTAGTGGACTAATCCAATATGTATCTTTCTGTGATTGACTTATTGCACTGAGCATAATGTTCATCCATGTTACAAGGTGTTATGTGGATTCTACATTATTCTTTTATGTTGCATAATATTCCATTGTTTGTACATACTAGAGTTTGGTTATCTGTCCCTTCATTGATGGGCACTTAGGTTGTTTCCATCTCTTTGTTATTGTGAATAGTGCCAAATTGAACACGGGTGTATGCGTATATATTCATGTTCTGGCTCTCACTTTTTCAGAATACATACCTAGCTATGGGATTGCTGGATCAAATGGTGTTTCTATTTCCAAATTTTTAAGGACTCACCATATCGATTTCCACAATGGTTACATCATTTTACAGTACCACCAGCAGGATGTGTATCTCTCTGCATCCTCACCAGCATTTGTTATTTTCTGACTTGTTGAACTTTGCTATTAATGCTGGGGTGAGATGGTTTCACATTGTTGTTTTGATTTGCATCTCTCTGCTGGCTAATGATTGTGAATATTTCTTCATGTGTTTGTTGACTGCCTGAATATCTTCTTTAGTGAAGTGTCTGTTCATGTCTTCTTCACATTTTTAAATTGGATTTTCTTTTTAATGTTGGAGTTTTCTATAAATTTTAGAGATAAGTCCTTTTCCAATAGTTCATTGCTAAATATTTTTCCCAACCTCTGGGTTTTCTTTTTAGTCTTTTGAGGAAGATTTTGATGCAAATAAGAATTTCATTTTTAGAAGGTTCCAATCATCTGGTTTATCTTCTGCTGTTTGTGCATTTTTAGAAGGTTCCAATCATCTGGTTTATCTTCTGCTGTTTATGCATTTTGGGTTATGCTTGGTAATATATTTATGTCATAAATTAGGGCTCCTAAGTTTACCCCTATTTTTTCTTTGATAAATTTTTTAGATTTAGGTTTTACATTTAAGTCTCTGATCCATCTGGGGTTAGTGTCAGTGCATGGTGTTAGGAATGGCTCTTGTTTCAATTTTCTGCAAATGGATATCCAGTTTTGCCAGCACTGTTTTTTAAAAAGACTATCTCTTCCATTGAATGGTTTCCAGCCTCTTTTCAAAGATCAGCTGACTAGAGGTGGATGGATCTATTTCTGGGTTCTTAATTCTGTTCCATTGATTTGTATGTGTATCCTTGTACCAATACCCTGCTCTTTTGACTACTGTGGCTGTATAGTAGTTTTTGAGATCTGGGAGTGTGAGACTTCCTACTTTTTTCTTCATCAGTCATGCTGTGCTTATCCAAGTTGTGTTTCCTTTCCATTTAAAAATTAGTGATTGGTTTTTCCATGTCTTTGAAAAATGTTGATGGAATCTAGATTGGGATTGCATTGAATGTATACATTGCTTTGGGCAGTACTGACATTTTCACAATGTTCAATCTTCCCATCCATGAACATAGTATGTTCTTCCATTTATATAGGTCTCTAGTAGTTTCTGGAAAGTATTCACTTCTTTCCACTTCTGGGAACTCAGTGGTGTTGCACCCATTTGGCATATACCTTGTTTGACCAAAATGAGTTTACTGACAAGGACCTGTGACACGTCTGGGTGTAAGCTGTGAAATCCAGTAGCTGTGAAATCTTGTAGTTTCTTAAAGTAGTGTTTTTTTACTTTTCTTTTGTTTCTTAAAGTAGTGTCTTTTGTGTCCCTGGTAAGAGTTATTCCTATGTATCTTATCTTTTTAGTAGCTATTGTAAATGGTATTGATTTCCTTATTGCCTTTTCAGAGAACTCTTTGCTGGTGTAGAGGAATTCCACTGATTTTTGTATGTTAATCTTATATCCTGCTACTATGCTAAATCTTTCTATAAGTCCCAGTACTATTCTTGCTGAGTCTCGTGGGTTTTCTGTGTATAGGATCATAACATCTATAAATAGGGATAGTTTTACTTCTTGCTTACCAATTTAGGTGCGTTTTATTTCCCTTTCTTGTCTTATTGCCCTGGCTAAGACTTCCAATACTATGTCGAATAGAAGTGAAGATAGAAGGTATCCTTGTTTATTTCCTGTTTGCAAGGGGAACGGTTTCAGACTCTCTTCATTGAGAATAATCACTGTTCATTTTGCATTTATGCCCTTTACTATTCCTATTTTTCTGAGAGTTTTTATCAGGAATTAGTGTTAGATTTTATCAAATGCCTTTTCAGCATCAATTGATATGATCATCCTTTATTTTACTTATGTGATGGATGATGTTGATTGTTTTTCTAATGTTGAACCATCTTTACATACCTAGCATGAACTCCACTTGGTCATAATGTATTATTTTTTAAAAATGTTGTTGGAGTCTATTGGCTAGGATTTTGTTGAAGATTTCACATCTATATTCTTGAAGGATATTGGTTTGTAGTTTCCCTTTCTAGTTCTATCTTTGCCTGGCTTTGGTATTAGGGTTATGCTTGCTTCATAACATGAATTTGGGAGGATTCCATCCTTTCTTTTCGTTGTTCTGGAATAGTTTGAGTAGGATTGGCATGAGCTCTTCTCTGAATGATTGGTAGAATTCTCCAGTGAAACCAGATGGGCCAGTTTTAATCGTCAGTAAGTTTTTATGACCTGTTCAATTTCTTCTTTTGTTTTGGGTCTGTTCAAATTTTCCAATGCACTCTGTATTTAGGTAAGTAGTGTGTTTCTAGAAATCTGTCCAATTCTAGGCTTTCATACTTCCTGGAGTACAGTTCTTCTTAGTATCCTGATATTATTCTTTTTATTTCTTTTGGTTCTGTGATGCCACCCATTTCATTTCTTATTCATGTTATTTACATCTTCTTTTCCTTTGGTAAGTCTGCCAGCGGTTTATTGACTTTATTAATGTTTTTAAAGAACCAACTTCTAGTCTTGTTGATTTTTTTTTTAAGAATTTATTTTTATAACCCCAATTACCATCGCCAACCATAAAAAACTCTCTTCCCCTTCCCTCTGTGTGACTACCCCCTCCCTGTGCCCTTCTTAACTATGCATTCTTGTCTGTCTAGTTTTCTCTCTATGTGAATGCTGCCCCTCTGATGACCCATGGCTGATTGCTCTAATGGGTACTTCTCCCTAGAGTAGTTGGGTGCATTGTCCTGGGGTAGGTGTTCTGCATGTAGGTCTTTCTACTATTGGGTTGAGAGCCAATCTATGAGATTGAGACAATTTCTAGATCTGAAGGGTAACCCAGGGCCATAGTCTCAGGGGTTCTACCAGTCTCTATCTGACCAGTAATTCTGGTCATTTTTGTGTTTTTGAATTTTGTTCCACATTTTTCCTCCCACTCTGTTGAGGATCTCCAGTTTTGATCCCTTTCCAATTGGTTGGCACCATCTAGTTCTTCTGGTCTCAGGATCACAAAGGCTGAGGTCCTCATGGTCCATCTTATCTTTGGACTAATTGTTTCCAGATGTCATTGATTTTCTTCACTCTTCTCTGATTCAAATGAGAGAAAACCAATAGTTGCATCTTAGATTGTTGCTCAAAACTTTTAAGACCCCAGTCTTTACTCACCAAAGTAGGTTGTGGAATAAGAATTTTATGCAATATGTTGTGGCAATTGAGAATGATGTCCCCTGAGACTATGATCCTGAGTCTACAAGCCCATTGATTCTCTCTCTCAAAGTATTTGATTGTCTCTGAGAAGTTACTCCACCTCTGTCTTCTGTTGCCATGCATATGCTCTTTTTCCATTGTTTTTCCTAGTGTTGAATTTTAATTTTATAGCATTGTGATCTGAGAAGATGCTTTACACAGTATCTCAATGTTTTTAAATTTATTGAGGCTTGCTTTGTGGCCTAACAAATGATCTATCCTGGAGAATGTTCCATGTGTTCTGGAAAAGAATATATATTGGGTGAAGTGCTGTGAAGATGTCTATGAGGTCAAGTTGGTTGATTGCATTGTTTAATTTTTCTGCATCTCTATTGAGTTTCTTTCTAGTTGTTATCTCTTTTACTGAAAGTGGTGTGTTAAAGACTCATACCATTACTGTGGATTCATCTGTTTGTCTTTGCAATTCTGTTAAAATCTGATTTATGTATTTTGGGGCTCTTTCATTGGGTACATAATATTTATTATGGCTATGTCTCCTTGCTCCTTTAATTATTATATAATGTCCTCCCCTGTCTCTTATGTTGGTTTTTGTCTTTAAGCCTATTTTATCAACAATTAATATTGCCATTTCTGCTCTCTTTTGGTTGCCATTTGCTTGTTATATCTTTTTCCAACCTCTGATTTTTAGTCTATTTTTGTGTTCATGTCTAAGGCGTCTCTTGTAGACAGCATATTGATGGGTCATGTTTTCTTATCCAGTCTGCAACTCTCAGTCTCTTGAGTGGATGTACCATTTAACCATTTACATTCAGTATAATTATAGAGAAGTATGAATTTATTGATGTCAATTTGTTATGTGTTTTCTTGTGGTTTATTGATTTCTTTGTTCTGTATAATTTTCTGTGTTGAGCTCATTTTATGAATCAAGTATTTCTTCTTTGCTATTGTTTTAATATTTGTTATATATTTGTGCTTGTTCTTTTTCTTTTTTCTTTTGATGTGAAGGTTTCTTGTTTTTTATTGAGGTTACTGTGATTTATTAATTTCTTCCCAAGTTTAAAACAGTCTGTTCTATCTCACAATTGTCCTGACTTCCTTACCATTTAGAAGTTCTGTAACTACATTATTTATTTCCTTTTTTTTTTGTTTTTTAGTTGTCCTGATTTATCAATTGATGTCTCTGGTTCCCTGTTTGCAATCTTGTAAGCTTATTTTATTTTGGATATTTCTATAAATGAGTTGTTTTCTGGGTTATGTCATCGTGTTTGTCAATCATCAGTTGTTGCTTGCTGTTGTTGGTTCTTTATCAGAAGGAGTCCCTTTACCATCTCTTGTAAGGTTGATTTGGTTTTAATAAGTTCCCTTAAATTCTGCTTATCTGGAAATATTCTAAATTCACCATCATATTTGAGGGACAATTTTGCTAGGTTAGAAATTATTTTTTTCAGGGTTTTATATATATCATCCTATTTGTATCTTGCCTGCATGGTTTCTGTTGAGAAATTGGACTTTAGTCTTATTGGCTGACTTTTGTAGGTAACTTTTCATTTTTCCTGTGCTGCTTTCAGTATTCTTTCTTTGTCTTTGGTTTTGGTGAAATTGATTATGATGTGGCTTGGTGATATTTCTTTTGGGGTCTATCTTGTTTGCGGTTCATTGAACTTCTTAAATGGGTGTATTCTTATTTTTCATCATATTAGGGAAATTCTCTTGCAACAAATCTTTGACTATTTTCTCTGTGATTTTATTTGTCTCTTCCTGTTCTGGAACTCCAGACACACATAGGTTATTCCTCTTGATGATATCCCATATGAATCTTAGGCTTTCTTCATTTTGTTTTGATCTTTTTTTTCTGATCGATCCCTTAACGAAGTAGTAGTGAGGTATTTGCATTCAGTCTCATTAATTCTTTCTTCCATTGATTCAATTCTACTCCTTTGCCCATTCACTGTGTTATCTATTTCTGCAATCTTAGTATCAATCTTCTGGATTTTTTTTGTTTTTGTTTTTGTATCATTTCTTATTTTTTATTATTTTTTTTTTTTTGGTCAATTAATTCTTGTATTGTTTTCCTAACTTGCTCTAGAGTTTTGTCTGTGTTTTCTTTAATTTTGTCAATGTTTTCCTTGATCTGTTTCTCAATCCATTGATGGTCCCCAAATATAATTATTTTGAATTCCTTATCAGGGAGTTCCAATGCTGCTTCTTCCTCAGGGATGTTTTCTGGTTTTGCATTCTGGTCCCTTTTTTGTAGAAGTTTATATATATATATATATATATATATTTTGTTTAGACTGAGATTGTTAGTTGTCTCCAAGACATTGTGATGTTGTTGTATTTATGTTTAATTTGTATGTGTAATTTTTATGTTTAATTGTATGTTGATGTAGTTCGCCCAAGATTTATCCTTTCCTGTATTTTGTCTTTATATATCTGTGTGAGCAGGGTACTGTGATCCTTTATTCAATAGTTGTTAGCACTTTAGGCACTCACCACCTGTCTCCTGGTGAGTGTGATAGAGAATGAGAGTGTGTGCACAGATCTCTGTTAGCTGTTTGTAAAAAGCAGGTAAGGGTGAGTTGAGCTGGTATTGGCTGCTGTCTCTCTTTGGTCAGTTGGTGCAAAAGCAAGTGGTTGCCCTCATGCTGTGTGTGAGGCTGCAGGAAGTAGATACGGTTGGGATGTGTGGGAATGGTTGCTGTCTCCCACTCATTTAGACAAAATAAAATTAAAAGACTATCAAAAAGAAAAATAGAGAACAAAAACTCAGACCACATAAACAAATAGGAACAGTCACAAAAATTGTCTATAATGAGAAGAAAAAATTTTAAAATATATTTTTAAAAGACAAAAGAAAGATAATGAGAAAAAGAGAGAGGAAAAAAAAAAAAAA
>NW_006921590.1:15357809-15362527 GCF_000298275.1 Orycteropus afer afer | reverse complement strand
AAAAAAAAAAAAAAACCAATCTCTGGGGAGGGGGAAATGAAAAAAGAACAAAAGTAAAAAGATAGTAAAGAAAAAGGGGGAAGACTGTAAGAGGGAAAACTAGGAATGGGAAGAACCAATGAAAGAAAAAAGAAAGGAACCAGGAAAAGTAAAGAGGAAAAAAGCAGAAAAGAACAAAAACCAGGGAAGGAAAAGAGAAAAAATAACTAAGTAAATAAAAATGAAGAAAGGAGGAAGATTAAAGGTAATTTAAAAACCCACATACAAAAAAAAAAAAAAAAACTGTAGAAGGCAAGGCACAGCCCCCAGGCTGAGTCAGGCACAGATCAGGATGGAATTCCTGCTGGTCAAGAAGGTGTGTGGAAGCAGGGGATGGCCACAACTTTGTTCACCAAGAGGGTGTGGGGTATAAGAGTGATAAAGGGAATATTGCACCTTTCCAGTGCTGTTGCCAGTGCTGTCCTCGGCAGGCAG
Source organism: Orycteropus afer afer (assembly GCF_000298275.1). Classification (NCBI taxonomy): domain Eukaryota; kingdom Metazoa; phylum Chordata; class Mammalia; order Tubulidentata; family Orycteropodidae; genus Orycteropus; species Orycteropus afer. Next base: position 15,362,053 of record NW_006921590.1, on the reverse strand, counting down.
AGCCTTTCTTAAGTTGCTCTCCAGTTCAGAACTGCCACTTACATATATTCAAATGAACTAGTTGATTGATTGAAGCCTTACCCTTAGAATGCCTCAGAGTTAAGGGTAGTAATTACCACAAAAGTTTGGGACAGCACATAAAGCTGAACACAAGCAATACACTGGATCTGACAATACAGAGTGCACTAGATTGTGGATAAGTTAATGCAAATATAGTTGAAATATATTTCTCAGCTTTCAAAAAATAAGAAAAATCTTCAAGGCATACATAAAAGAAGGCAATGTAAAATAAAAAATAAAAGGTAACATAAAAAGGCAAAATAAAATCAAAGCCAGCATGGATGTCTAATTTGCCTTAGAATATTAACCAAAAAAACAGACCTGTTGCTGTCGAGTTCATTCCAACCCATAGCAATCCTATGGGGCAGAATAGGTCTGCCCTATAGAGTTTCCAAGGCTGTAAATCTTTATGGAATCAGACTGCTACATCTTTCTATTGCCCCTTGGTATATTAGGGACCTAAATTTTTGGATCCTCTTCATCACAAGAGAATTGGGAGATTGAGCTTTAGGACTATGCTGAGTGGGGTGTTGGGATCTGAGCTGTGCACATTTAGCTGTGTTTTTGTCCTCTAGTGCTGGTGTAACAGAAATATCACAAGTGTGTGGCTTTAACAAACAGGAGTTTATTATCTTACAGTTTAGGAGGCTTGATGTCTGAATTCAAAGTGCCAGCTCTAGGGGCTGGGTGAAAGCCCCTCAACCTTGGGCTTCAGCTCTGCCTCCTGCTCCTGGCCCACTGAAGCTGGAGGCTTCTCTTAACCCAGACAGCTGCTGCCTAATGAGACTGACAAACCCAAGCTTGACAAGTAAAATGGCACAGTCCCCAAATTATCAAGTAACATGGCAGGCCATTAGTTCAAGTCCAGAAACAGTCTCAAGATCAGTAGGCAATATGGCAGTCCTCTGAGATGAAGACTGAGCCAAAGGCAGGATCCAGATGTGCCAAAAAGCTCTAAGACGTTTATCAAAGCACACTACATCCCTAAAGCAGCTGCTCACAGCAGATTTTACCATGGAATAGATTAACAGTCTCATCATGGGAATAACTTCATCCAGCTGCAGAGCCAAGTTGACACATAACCTTAACTATGACAACCTGGGTCTTTTGAAAGGCTTAGAACTTCTGTGAAATACCAAAGTAGAGGCTAGAAAACAATTACCAGCGAACAATGCTCACAGGTTAATTTCTTGATCTCTACCACAACTTTGCATGGAGAACAATTAATAATAAAAATATTCTCCAATAGAATTGGTAACCACTGATTTCTACTTGAGCTATTGTTGGCTCTTGACTTACACAATCTAAATAGAGTGGAAAATCCAAAGCAAAGACATTAAATTAAAGTGATGTTCAGTAGATGCAAATACAAATATTCTCTGGAAGAAAGTGCTCCCTGCTCTTCTAGATAAGATTCTCATAGATAAAGTTTAGCCAAACAATGAATTCACTATGAAAAATTTACACACACAAGGGGAAAAATACACCATGAACAATAATTAAAGTAAAAAACAAAACAAAAACTTTAATGATTTAGACCAGGGGTCAGCAAACTAAAGCACCTTTTAGTAAATACTAGAACATTTCCAAATCTCCTTTGCAATTGAACTCTTTATTTAGATCTTAATTGTTTTATTTGCCTTGACTCAATTTAAATATATATTCATTCATTCATTATCAACCATTAGTTTTTAAAGTTTTATTTAGGTCTACTTTAAAGACAATAAAATTAATTTTTGGTTTGCAGTTGTGAGATTTTGAAAAATACATATAGTTCCCCCTTCCTTACAAATAACACTCTCATGTAAATAACATGCTCACACATATAACGTGTGGAAATGATGAAATTAAATGATACACTTTTGGTGTACGGTGCCTGTGCATATACTGAACATTTCTGTGACATTTCCAGAAGTGAATTTTGGCCTCATTCATTTGCCTTCCCATATTATAGGTAAATCCTCTATTTGTTTTCATTTTCTTTTGTTCTGTTCACTTTCTTTAATCTTCTGATTGTTGTTGTTGCTGCCAGGTGCCAACGAATCAGCTCTGACTCATAGTGACCCCATGCACAACAGAATGAAACACTGCCCAGTCCTGCACCAGCTTCAAAATCCCTGCTATTCCTAAAACCATCATTGTAGCCACTGTGTCAATCCATCTGGTTGAGGGACTTCCCCTTTTTCACTGACCCTCTGTTTTACCAAGCATGATCTCCTTTTCCAGGGAATGGTCCCTTCTAACAACATGACCAAATTAGGTGAGATGAATTCTGGCCATTCTCACTTCTAAAGAGCTTTTTGGCTTCACTTCTTCCAGGACAGATTTGTTAGTTCTTTTGGCAGTCCATGGTAAATTCAGTGTACTTTGCCAAAACCACAACTCGAAAGCATCAGCTCTTATTTGGTCTTCCTTATTCATTGTCCAACACTGACATACATATGAAGCTACTGAAAATACCATGGCTTGGGTTAGGCGCACCTTAATGTTCAAAGGAGCTCTGGTAGCATAGTGCCTAAGGCACTTGACTGCTAACCAGAAGGCTGGCATTTCAAACCCACCAGCCACTCCTCGGAAGGAAGGTTGGGCAATCCTACTTCTGTAGTGACACTGCCTCGAAAACTCAAGGAGGGGTCACTATGAGTCAGGGCTGACTCAATGGCAAATAACAACAACAACAGTGTTCAAAGAGATATCTTTGCTCTTTAGCACTTTAAAGAGATCTTTTGCAGCAGATTTGCCCAGTGCAATATATTGTCTGATGTCTTTGTTTTTGTTTTTGTTTTAATTTTATTGTGATTTGGGTGAAACTTCACAAAACAAATTCATCTTTAATATAGCAGTTGACATACACTTTGTCTCATGACATTGACTGTAATCTCCCACAATATAACAGCTCTCCTCCTGCTTCCTTCCCATAGCCACCTCTTCCCTATGTCCTTCCCTCCCATACCTTCCTGCCCCCGGAGCTGTATCCCTGTGCATATACAGCCCTTCTATTCTCCCATGATTGATCTCTCCAAGGAGTGTATCTCCCTAATGTAAATGCTCAGCTCATATGCCTGTGAATTGTTTGACTGGAAGCCACAGGAGTGAGTTCTCTATCAGACCAGAAAACCTGGTCCCTTTTTTTTCCATGATTCTGAATTTTGTTCCACATTGTTCTCTCACTCTGTCCAGGATCTCCTACATAGATCCCCCTCCTAGTGGTTGACAGTGGTAGCCGGGCACCATCTAGTTCTGGTTTCATAGTTATATCGGCTGAGGATCACATGGTGTATTACTTGCTTGGACTAATTGTTTTCATGCATCATTGGCTTTCTTCATTTTCCTTTGTTCTGGACAAAGAGAGATCCACTGTTGCATATCGGTGGCCTCTGGCAAGCTTTTAAAATCTCAGTCACTACTTGCCAAAAGAGGATGTGGAAAAATGTTTTGTGTAGTATGTTATGCCAATTGAACTTGATGTCCCCTGCAACTATGGTCCCGAGACTAGTGGTCCAACTACTCGCTCCCTCTGGGTAGCTGGCTGTGGCCAAGATGTGACTAAAGCCTTGTCCCTTGTCAGATCTACTATATACCTAGAAGTTCTTACAGAACATATCAATACACTTGTAGAAATATTGTCTGCCAATCCTATACATGATCATGGGCACATTCCCCCTGTATAGACATACCTAATAGTTCAGCCTATCCACCCAACTATCCACTTGTAGATCAATGTTTTCCATCACTGACAATGCAGTACTCTATGTGCAAAAGGGTTCATCTTTGTTGCTTGTAACTCCCATGTACCTCTTTATGTCTTCCTCAGTGCTACCGTGTTGATAACTCACATTTGGTACATTGCCCTTCTGTTCACCCAAATCAATACCTGTCTCTACCTATCTAGCAGTATTCTCTCCTTTTCCCTCTCACCCCAGGTAACCAACAAAGAAAATTTCCTACCATATATAAACCCTGCCTTGATTTTTTTACAATAACAGACTAATACAATATTTGTCCTTCTGTGATTGAGTTACCTCACTCAGCATAATGTCCTCCAAGTTCATCCACATTATGCGGCATTATGCAGATTCTACATTATTCTTTAGGGTTTCATAGTATTCCATTGAGGAGCTCTGGTAGCATAGTGCCTAAGGCACTTGACTGCTAACCAGAAGGCTGGCGGTTCAAATCCACCA
>NW_006921590.1:15348794-15356874 GCF_000298275.1 Orycteropus afer afer | reverse complement strand
AGCATAATGCCTAAGGCACTTGACTGCTAACCAGAAGGCTGGTGGTTCAAACCCACCAGCCACTCCTTGGAAGGTAGGTTGGGCAATCCTACTTCTGTAGTGATACTGCCTCTGAAACCCAAGGAGGGGTGGCTATGAGTCGGAGCCGACTCGATGGCAAATAACAACAACAACAGCAATGGAGCTCTTGTAGCATAGTGCTTAAGGCATTTGACTGCTAACCAGAAGGCTGGCGGTCAAACCCACAAGCCGCTCCTCGGAAGGAAGGTTGGGCAATCTACTTCTGTAGTGATACTGCCCTGGAAACTCAAGGAGGGGTTGCTATGAGTTGGGTCCAACTTGACAGCACATAACAACAACAACAACAATGGAATGGCTGGGTCAAATGGTACTTTTAATTCCAACTTTTTAAGGAATCGCCATACTGCTTTTCACAGTAGTTGTATCATTTTAGAGTCCCACCAGCAGTGTATGAGAGTCCCAATCACTCTACATCCTCACCAGCATTTGTTATTTTCTGTCTTGTTGAATTTTGCTACTAGTGCTGGGGCAAGATGGTATCTCATTGTTATTTTGATTTGCATCTCTCTAATGGCTAATGATCGTGACCATTTCTTCATGTGTTTATTGTCTGCCTGCCACCTGAATGTCCTTTTTGATGAAGTCTCTATTTGTGACTTTTGCCCATTTTTCAATTGGATTATTTGTCTTTTTGTTGTTGAGGTGTTAGATTTTTCAATGAATTTTAAAGATAAGTCCCTTGTCAGAGATGTTCTTGCCAAATATTTTTTTCCCAATCTGTAGGTTCCCTTTTTTCTCTTTTGGAAAAGTGTTTGGAAGCACATAAGAATTTAATTTTTAGGAGGTCTCATTCATCTAGTTTATCTTCTGCTGTTTGAATATTTTTTATTATGCTTGATACTCTATTTATGCCATATGTTAGGTCCCTTACATTTGCCCCTATTTTTCCTTGAGGAGCTTTATAGTTTTAGGTTTCAGATTTAAGTCTTCAATACATATTGAGTTAGTTTTTGTATACGGTATGAGGTACAGATATTGTTTCATTTTTCTGCAAATGGATATCCAGTTTTGCCAGCACCGTTTGTGAAAGAGATTATCTCTTCCTCATTTAACGGATTTCAGCCTTTTGTCAAAGATCCGTTGACCTTTGGTTTCTTGGGTTCTTTCTGGGTTCTTGATTCTATTCCATTGGTCTATGTGTCTGTCATCATGCCAATACGAGGCAGTTTGGACTACTGTTGCCGTACAGTAGGTTTTGAGATCCAGGAGTATGAGACCTCCTATTTTCTTCTTTTTCAATAATGCTCTGTTTATTCCAAGTCTCTTTCCTTTCCATGAAAAGTTAGTGATTGGTTTTCCATATCCTTAAAGAGTGTTGATGGGATCTTGATTGGGATTGCATTTAATATATAGATTGCTTTGGATAGAATTAACATTTTTATAATGTTCAGTCTTCCTAGCTGCAAGCATGGTATATTCTTCCATTAATGTAGATCTCTTATGATTTCTTGAAATATCCTTTTTTAGTTTTCTCTATACAATTCTTTTGTGTCCTTAGTGATATTTATTTCCAAGTATATTATATTTTTCGTTAGCTCTTATAAATGGTATGGATTTCCTTATATCTTTTTCAGCAATCTCTTTGCTGGTGTAGAGGAATCCAACTGATTTTTGGATGTTTATCTTATATCATTCCATGCTGCTAAATCTCTTAATTAGTTCCAGTAGATTTTTTACTGAACCTCCTAGATTTTCTAAGTATGGGATCATATCATCATCAAAAGGGGAGAGTTTGACTTCTTTACCAATTTGGATACCTTTGATTTCCCTTTCTTGCCTTATTGCCCTGGCTAGGACTTACAGTACAAAGTTGAATAGAAGTGGTGATAGAGGGCATCCTTGTCTGGATCTTGTTCACAAGGGGAATGGTTTCAGTCTGTCTCCATTGACAATAATGTTGGCTGTTGGTTTTGCATAAATGCCCTTTATTATGTTGTGGAATGTCCTTTCTATTCCTAATTTGCTGAGAATCTTTGTCAGGAATCAGTATTGGATTTTATCAAATGCCGTTTCTGCATCAATTGATATGATCATGTGGTTCTTTTGTTTTATTTATGTGATGGATGATGTTGATAGTTTTTCTAATGTTGAACCATCCTTGCATAACTGATATGTACTCCACTTGGTTATAATATATATTTTTTTTTTTTTGGTGATATTTTGTTGGAGTCTATTGGCTAGAATTGTGTTGAAGATTTTTGCATCAACATTCATGATGGATATTGGTCTGTAGTTTTCCTTTTTAGTGATGTCTTTGCTTGGTTTTGCTATCAAGGTTATGCTTGCTTCATAAAATGAATTTGGGAGGATTCCATCCTTTTCTGTATTCTGAAATAGTTTGAGTAGGACTGGTGTCAGTTCTTCTATGAATAGTTTGTAGAATTCTCTGGGGAAACGGTCTGGGCAAGTATTTTTTCCTGTTGATAATTTTTTATGACCTGTCCAATTGTTTCTTTTCTTTTGAGTCTGTTCAACTTTCCCACCTCAGTCTGTGTTACTTTAGGTAAGAACATGTTTCTAGAAATCTGTCCTTTTGTTCCAGATTTTCAAATTTGTTGGGTACAGTTCTTCATAGTATCCTGATATTATCTTTTTTATTTCAGTTGGTTCTGTTGTGATGTCGCCCAATTCGTTTCTTATTTGTGTTGTTTGTATTCTCTTTCTCTTTACCTTTGTTAAATTTGCCAGTGGTTTGTCAATTTTATTAATCTTTTCAAAAACCAACTTCTAGTCTTGTTGATTTTTTTCTATTGTCTTCCTATTTTCTGGTTCATTCATTTCTGTTTGAATCTTTATTATTTCCTTTCTTGTAATTGTAGGCTTTTCTTGCTGCTCTTTTTCTAATTGTTGGAGATGTTGGGTTAAGGTGTTGATTTTGGCTCTTCTTTTTTGATGTGTGAATTTATTGCTATAAATTGGCTTTGATCACTGCTTTTGCTTTGTCCCCAAAATTTTTGGTATGTTGTGTTTCCATTCTCTTTTGATTCAAATAATTTTTAAAGTTCATTTCTTATTTCTTCTATTAGCAAGTCATTCTTAAAGAGGGTGTTTTTCAGTTTCCATGTGTTTGCTCTTTTTCCGTTGATTTTCCAGTTGTTGATTTCTGATTTTATAGCATTTGATCTGAGAAGATGTTTTGCAGTATGTCAATGTTTCAATGTTTTTAAATTTATTAAGGTTTGCTTTATGGCCTAACACATGGTCTATCCTGGAGAATGTCCCAAAAGGACTGGAAAAGAATGTATATTGTGTTGTTGTTGGAGTGAAGTGCTCTGTAGATGTCTATAAGGTCATATTTGTGGATTGTATTGTTTAGTTCTTCTGTGTTTTTGTTTGGTTTCTTTCCTGTTCCTCAACCTTTTGTTGAAAATTGTGTATTAAAGTCCCCTACTATGACTGTGGAGTCATCTTTTTGTCTTTTCAATTATGTTAAAATGTGATTTATGTATTTTGGGGCTTTTTCATTGGGTCCATAGATATATATTATGGTTATATCTTCTTATTTGATTGATCTTTTAATCATTATATAATATCTTTCTTTGTCTCTTATGGTGGTCTTTGTCTTAAAGTCAGTTTTATCAGAAATTAATATTGCCACTCTTTCTCTTTTTTGGTTGCCATTTCCTTGATATATCCTTTACCAACCTTTGATTTTTAGTCTATTTTTGTCTTTGTCTTTAAGATGTGTCTCTCATAGACAGTATACTGGTGGGTTATGTCTTCTTATTCAGTCTTCAACTCTCCATCTCTTTAGTGGTGCATTTAATCCATTGGCATTCAGTGTAATTATCGACAGGTATGAATTGGTTACTGTCATTTTGTTATGTGTTTTTTCATGGTGTTTCTGGTTTCTTTGTTCCATATAATTTTCTGTACTAACCTCATTTTTTTTTTATGAATTGATTTCATTTCCTTTGTTGTTGTTGCTTTAGTATTTGCTGAATATTTGTGCTTGTGCTCTTTCTTATTGTGATGTGAAAATTTAGCCTTTTTCTTTGAGGTTATCTTGTGGTTTATAATTTTCTCTCCAAGTTTAGAATAGTCTATTCTATCTTACAACTCTCTAGACTTTCTCAGCATTTAGAAGTTCAGTAACTACATTATTTTTCCCCTCTTTTTGGTTTATAGTTGTCCTCATTTGCCAATTGATGTCTCTGATTCCCTGTTTACAATCTTGTAAGCTTATTTTACTTTAGATAGTTTTATAACTAGGTTAGTTTCTGGGTTATATCATCATGTATATGAATGGTTGGTTGTTGTTTGCTATTATTGGTTCTCTGTTCAAAGGATTTCCTTTAATGTCTCTTGCAAGGTTGGTCTGGTTTTAACAAATTCCCATAATTTCTGCTTGTCAGGAAATTTCCTAATTTCACCATCATATCTGAAAGATAATTTTGCTAGGTATATAATTCTTGGTTGGAAATTTTTCTCTTTCAGGTTTTATATATACTGTCCCATTTCCTTGTCATCAGCACAGTTTCTGCCAAGAAATTAGAGCTTAGTCATTGATTTTCTTTTGTAGGTCACTTTTATTTTCCCCATGCTGTTTTTATGATTCTTTCTTTATCTTTGGTTTTGGTGAGTTTGAGGGTGATATGTATCTTGATAATTTTGGGGGAGGTTCTGTCCTCTTTGGACTTCCTGAATGGATACAGTCTCATCTTTCATCTTATCAGGGAAGTTCACTTCCATCAAATCTTGGAAATTTTTATCAGTGGTTTTCTTTTTCTTTTCCTTTTCTGGAATTCCGATTACACACAGTTTATTCCTTTTGATGGTTTCCCACATGAATCTTAGGCTTTCTTCATTTTGTTTTGATCTTTTTTATGATTAAGCCCTTTCCAAAGAAGTATTCAGGAATTTGTCTTCCATCTCATTAATTCTGTCTTCCATTGATTCAATTCTACTCCTTTGCCCTTTCAATGTGTTATATATTTCTGAAAACTTAAAATTAGTGTTCTGGATTTCTATCTGTTGATTTTTTTTATTTCTAATTTTTCATTTATTTTGTCATGTTGTTCTTCTATTATTTTTTTGAAATTGTTCTAGGGTTTTGTCTGTGTTTTACTTGATCTATCTCTCAGTCCATTGAAGGTATCTAATTAAAATTTTTTTTTTAATTCCTTATCAAGGAGTTTCACTGCTGCTACTTGCTCAGGGATGTTCTGAGTCTTTATCCTACTCCCTTCTTTGTATGGATCTTGCTTCTTTGTATGGACTGTGATGGTCTGTTCTCTCTGAAACATTGTGACTTTGTTATACTTGTATTTTATTGATGATTGTATGTTGGAGTGATATGCCCAAGATTTTTTTTTTTTTTTTAATGTATCAGACTAAGCAGGGTAATGTGCTCTTCTATTCACTAGTTGGCAGCACTTGTGCACTCACCACCTGTCTCTTGGTGTGTGTGATAGAGAATGAAAGCAGCTGCACAGTTCTCTGTCAACTGTTTGTGAAGGGTTGGTAAGGGTGACTCAGGCTCTTATTGCTGGTTGTGTATCATTGGCTGGTTGGTGCAGAAGGAAGTGGTGGCTCTCAGTAAGTGTAGCTACAGGAGGTTCAGGGGTGTTTGGGTCATTTGGGCACTGTTGCTACCTCCCACTCAATTAGACAAAAACAACAATTGAAAAACATCAAAAAAGTAAAAGCAAGAGGACAAAAAACACACCACATAAACACAAGAGCAATCACCAAAAAGAGAAAAAAAGAAAAACAAAAAGAGGAAAGGCAATAAATGAGATAAAATACTTAAAGAAATAATTTAAAAAGCCAAAAGAAATATTAATAGAAAAATGGGGGGGGACCTATCGTATCTGGGGAGGAGAGAATAAGAGAAGGGGTAGAGTAGGAGAGTAATGAAGAAAAAATAGGAAAATGCAAAAGAAAAACAAGGAATGGGGAGAACTTCAGGAAAGAAAAAATGGGAACCATGAAAAGGGAAAAAAGTAAAAGTCAAAAGCTAAAACATGGGAAAGGAAGAAGAAATAATGGTAATAAAAATGAAATAAAAGGGAAAAATATATAGTAATAATAATTTTAAAACAGAAAAAAATAAACTAAAAAAAAGAAAAGAAAAAAAAATCTGGGCATGGCACTCATGCTCTGTCATAGCCACTCCATGGGAGAAAGATGTGGTAGTCTGCTTCCATAAAGATCTCAGTGTATGGAAACCTTCTAGGGCAGTTCTACTCTGTCATGTAGGGGGACTATGAGTCAGAATCAGCTGTACAGCACAAAACAACAGCAGGAATACTTAGCACTCTGGTAGGTGTTGAAGGATACAGAGATGAGAATAGCAGAGCCGCAGCCTCATATAACACACAACAAAAATGGGAAAATCAATAAGAAAAAACTACAATATAGAAGAAAGTTATAATAGAGTTAACCATGAGCTATTATGAATGCACAAAAGTAGAAATGCCTAAATCTGCTTAAGAAGAAACAAAAATACATCACAGCATAATATATTATGGCATATTAAAACATCTCCTTTTAAGACTTATTTATGGAGAATCTCAGAGTTGAATTTGCAGTATAACTTGACAAATAAGGCTGAGTGTAGTGGGTGTAGTCCCATGAGGGACATTAAAGACTATAGGTGTTTTGTTTTGTCAGAGGAGAGAAGTGGTGTAGAACTGGTCCACTATTTAGTGAGAAAAGCAAGTAGCTAACAGAGATCAAATAATTCCATTTTTCTGAACCATAAGGGGAAGACTGTAAGTTTATTTATATAGATCTGTGTCTGTGTAAGAAATAGGTTCTACAAGAAGGGGCTTGATGACCATGTAGTAGGTATTTTAAATTCTTACTAAATATAACTTTTAAAATTGGTTGACATAGGGTAATTTTTCCTTTTTTTAATGTTTTGATATATTTACATTCAAAACTTAAGTAAAGTACTTGCCACCTAAGATATATCGAGGTGTACAAGTGAGCATCAACCTTGTGCTCAAGAACTAGGTACTGAACTTATTTCTGTGGAAGATGACACCTCTTGAATTATTTCAGGCAGGTATTCATTATGAGTTGATTTGTTTTCTAGGAAGCTTCACTCAACAAAGATAGTCTGACTAACAACAAAGGGTACTCTGACTCCAAAGGCAGTTCTCTTTATGTTCCACTGAATCTGCCTCAAAGCTTAGAGTTGGCTCTAGTTTTATAGATTGGATGAGAATTTTTTTCTCAAATATATATATTGCCAACACAGCCCTGGAGTCACTTTTATTTACAGTCCATCAAGTGTTTTTCAGCAGTTCACATTCTTAAACATTGCAAGCATCTTGAGCAGAACCAGTCCAGCAAAAGTAAAATGACATACCCTAAAGGTCCATGCTGGGTTTGATTTGTTTCGTGTTTTCTTTCTATGGGTTGATACATTCTGTTTGAGTATTAGCTTTGATTCCTCCTTCCATTTTTAATGGCAGCTATATCTGGACTCATAGCTTTAAGAATTTTTCTTTTTTTCTTTTTTTCCACAGTCCCCTTAAATCTTGTTTTCAGTCATCATCTTATATGACTCAATATACTACACATTTGTATTTCGGTTCCCTGCTCCTAGACTATGGCTTTCCTGGGGTTTATGTTCTGCTTGGACATATTTTCTCATCTAGTCACATACAACTGAGTTTCTGTAACTGCTTATTTTATATTTCTTTTTTTTCCCTAAGTTATTTACTTTTACAATGAGCACAAGAGATTTTAAAGCTAAACCTTAGACACTTATTCATTCTCCTAGCCAAACTGTTTCATAAACCCTCTTCATATCCTAATATTAGCCTACTCTTCTCTCTTGTGCATTGCTCCTGTGTGCATTTTAATGTCTTGACTTTATAGACACTTATCTGATCGTTGCTGTAATGTGACAGCACCTACTATAGGTCCCTGGTTAGTGTCAAAGCATGATTTAACCATGGCTATTGACTGCTAACCAGAAGGCTGGCGGTTCAAACCCACCAGCCACTCCTCAGAAGGAAGGTTGGGCAATCCTACTTCCGTAGTG
>NW_006921590.1:15336480-15343179 GCF_000298275.1 Orycteropus afer afer | reverse complement strand
ATGTCACCACAGTAGGACAAACCGACAGACAAGTTTGTCCTGCTGTTGGAGACCTCTCTTATCCCCCCCACCTGGGTCCCTGTGGCTGATTGTTCCTCTGTCTGGCTTCCTGTCTTTTAACCCCCTTTCTCCTGCTCTTCTGGCCTGCTTCTTTGGGTGTCCCTGAGTTTCCCCTCCTCACCTAATCCCTTCAGCTGATTGCTCTTCTCTTTGGCTCCCTGGGTTTTACCCCTTTCTCCTGCTCTTCCGGCTTGCTACTCTGTGCTACGCCCGTGCTTACCTTGCTCCCGGAGACTCAGTCCCTCTCGGGAGGGTAACAAGGGAAAGTGTTCAGTGCAGATCAGTGAGTAAGCACCAGCCCGCCCGTGCTTACCTTGCTCCCAGAGACCCGGTCCCTCTCGGGATGGTAGCAAGGGAGCTGTCTGAGCACTAGTGACTGGTTTTTACCCCTTTCTCCTGCTCTTCCGGCCTGCTACTCTGTGCTACGCCCGTGCTTACCTTGCTCCCGGAGACCCAGTCCCTCTCGGGAGGGTAACAAGGGAAAGTGTTCAGTGCAGGTCAGTGAGTAAGCACCAGCCCACCCATGCTTACCTTGCTCCCCTACATATGGACATTTTTATACCACATACAAATACACATGTAGGTATATTGTCTGCTAAACTTATGTATGCTTGTGGGTTTATTCCCATTTGCCTATCCATATCTGTCTACCTATGTGCTCACCATAGATTAGTGTTTGCTGTTACTAATAATGCAGTATTATGCATGCAATAGGATTTGCCTTTATTGTCAGTACCTCTTGTACACTTCTCTCTGTCTTCTTTTTCCTTAATGTTATTGTGTTCCTCACTCACTTCTTGTTGTTATTGTTGTTATGTGCTGTCGAGTCGGACTCGATTCATAGCTACCCTTCCTTGGGTTTCCGAAGCAGTATCACTATGGAAGTAGATTGCCCCATCTTCCTTCCGAGGACCACCAGCCTTCTGGTTAGCAGTCAAGTACTTTAGGCACTACGCTACCAGAGCTCCCCACTCACTTGTGCTAGATTGTTTTTCTGTTCACTCAAATCAATACCTATCTCTTACCTATCTAGCAATTTTCCCAAAGAAAATTGTGTCTAAAGTGTCCTTACATATACAAACCTTTCCTTGACTTTTCACAATAGTGGACTAATACAATATTTGTCCTTCTGTGATTGACTTATTTCACTCAGCATACTGTCCTCCAAGTTCATCCATGTTATGTGGTGTTTTGCAGATTCTACATTATTCTTTAGTGTTGCATAATATTCCATTGTGTGTATGTACCACAGTTAGGTTATCCATTTCTCCACTGATGGCACTTAGGTTGTTTCCATCTCTTTGCTATTGTGAATATTGCTGTTATGAATATCAGTCTATTCGTGTCCTGACTCACTTCTTTATGATATGATAATGGAATTGCTGGGTCAAATGGTAGATCAATTTTCAACTTTTTAAGAAATCGCCATACCATTTTCCACAGTGGTTACATCATTTTGCAGCAGTATATGAGATATGCAATATCTCCCCATCCTGGTGAGCATTTGTTGTTGACAATGGAGCACAAAAACTCAGCCTTGACAACCCTGAAACCAGAAGAACTAGATGATGCCTGGCTACCATGGCAGAATGCTTTGAAAGCGATCACAATAAGAGGTCCTGGATAAGGTAGGGGAACATGAGGAACAACACCCAAACTCATAAATAATTCCAGGCTTATTGGTCTAATGAAGACTGGTGGAGCCCTGAGACTATGTTCCTTAGACACTCTTCAAGCTAGGATTGAACTTAAGCCCCATGACTCAATTGGAAGCCAAACAATAGGGCTATAAGGTAAGCAGTAATATCAGGAGGGTACACACTCATTTGGGTATGGCATTTGGCTGCTAACCAGAAGGTCACTGGTTCAACTCCACCAGTGCTCCATAAGAGGAAAAGGAGGCAATCTACTTCCATAAAGATTTGCAGGGTTGGAAACTCAATGGGGTTGCTATGAGTCAGAATTGACCCGATGGTAGTGGGTATGCACTCTCTAGGACAATCAAGCATGTGAGATCAAGAAGACAGTATTTGTCCAGGATAAAGTTAGGAAGCCCAGTTGGGAAGAAAGAATGAAAGAAAGGGGTGGGCACAAGGAGGGAGTGGTAAGAATGCTGTTACTGTGTGGAGATTGAAGTAAATGTCACAAAACAGAATGTGTATAGATTGTGGAATGGGAAACAAATTTGCTCTGTAAACTTTCACTCAATCACACTTTAAAAAACAGAAAAATCTTTGGGTACAATTCCGTACCTTGAAATTGTACTTGTTCTGTACTCTTTATAACTCCTTATAACATAAGTGTCTTAAAAATAGTTGAAAGAAAAAAAAAAATCAAGGTTGTATCTGCACATGGATCCCTACTTGATGCAAATTGGCATTATTCAGCCTATCAAGCCTTGTGATCAGAAAAGGAGTGATGGTCAATCTGATGATGAGGAGAGCCCACCCATTCAATTACAGTGACTATTGATTTCTAGCTCTGGATTTGAGAAAAGTGTTTTTAAAGTGTATCTCCCTTTTCTACAGATAGAGTCAGTTTTAAAGATTTTCTCACTCCAGGAGATATGATCAGATATCCTTGGTCCTCTGAAAAACTCTCTGGTTTTGGCTATAAATTAATTATTGAAAATGTCCCTACAATGCATATGCCATGCTTTTGACTCCCCTACCTGCCCCATCCCTTCAGTCTTGCTCTGTTTCTTTGGTCAAATCTTTGCAATGGTCCTCTGAGTTGATGAGAAGGCACAATTTCCATCAAACAAATACTAAGTGTCCAGCGAGACCTCTCTAATGCTTGAACAGAGAATGCATTATGGCCCTTGCTAAAGGGGCAGGGAGGCTGCACCTTCTGACTAACCCCATAACAGGAAGACAGAATTACCATCAGTAGCCCAAGGCTTATCCCTGTGAGGCCAGACATGCCACCTCCCTCTAGCCCTTTCCCAACCCTGACACTAACCTCTCCTCCCACGCACTCACCACCTCTCTGCTGGGTTTGATAATTCGCTGCAATGGCCACACAGAACTCACAGATTATGGGGTTTATTAGGGAAGCACCAGGCTACAGTTCAAGTTCAGGAACAATGCTCAATCTCTCTCAGCCAACAGTCTCTCTCCCAGCAGCGCATTATCTCTTGGTGTCTCTTTCTCAGGAGAGTGTTTCTCTCAGCAGCATGTCTTTCGCAGCCAGCAATCAGAGAGATTTCGTCTGCCTCTAGGAGACCTCCTTTTGAGCCTGGCAGAGTGGCCAAACTAACCAATTATAACAGAATTCTAAGCCCCTGAGAGATAGCAAACTTCTCAGGACATTGCTTTGTGCCACTCCCAACACAGATACCCCAGGTGGATAACTTTAACAATCAGGAGCTCCTCAGTTGCTCATGGCAAATTCTACCTCAGAGTTCACAAAGACTTATTGATAGAAAAGCCACACTAAGTAATTTACTACACCAGAGCCCTATGGCACCCATTCTGTTCAAAGGAACCAACTCTTGAGTTCTCAAAGATTCTGACCAGGATTTATGATTCAGTGACTTTGACACAAATCAGACCGAAAATACCAGCATCCCTGCAATTTTAACTTGATTAAAATTTGGTCTAAATATGTCAGACTGCTCTTTTTTAAAATTTAATTAATTAATTTTTGGCTTTAGGTGCTAGTTTACAGAGCAGAGTTTTACATTCAACATTTTGTGTACATTTAGTTTCACTCCCCATTTACCATCCTCAATCCTAACCCAGTCTCCTCTGCTCCCTGCCCAGTAACCCCCCTTCCCTGTGCCCCTCAGAGTTATGCACTCCTGTGTGTCCTGCATTTCTTCCATGTGAATATTGCGCCTCTGGTGCCCCATGGTCAATTGCTCCAAGGGATGCATTTCCATAGAGTATGTGGGTGTGTCACCCAGGGTTGAGTGTTCTGCATGTACATCTTGTTTACTGTTGGGCTGAGAGCCAGCCCTGGGAATGAGTTTTATTCCAGGCTCAAAATGTATACCAGAGCCATAGTAATGGGGGTCTCACCAGACTCCATCTGACCAGTAATTCTGGTCATTATTGTGGTTTTGGATTTTGTTCCATGCTTTTCCTCCCACTCTATCCAGGATTTCCAGATTTGATCCTTTCCTGAGTGGTTGGTATTGGTAGCCAGGCACCATCTAGTTCTTTTGGTTTCAAGGTCAATCATGTCCTAGGACTGATTACTTCCAAATGCCCTTGATTTTTTGCATTCTTCTTCGCTTCCAATGATAGGAGACCATTAGCTGAATTTTAGATGGCCTCTTGAAAGCTTTTAAGACCCCTGTCACTACTCACCAATGTAGGATGAGGAACAAGATTTTATGTATTTTGTTGTGCGAACTGAATCTGATGTCTCCCAGTACTATGGTCCTGAGTCGCTAGATCCATTGGATCTCTCTCCCACAGTGTCTGGCTGTCTGTGAGGGGTTACTGTATGTCTGTCTTCTGTTGTTTCTGTAAGGATTGTGGGTATTTTGTATTACTGGTATCTGTGCAAGATTAGCCTCAACTGAATCTATCCTTGGTCTAGAGTATAATGTTCACTGATTCCCATCTGATCTTCTCAGTTGTTTATATGTTTATCTGTAGCCTGGTGTTTGGAGTTAATGGTAATGCAGTATTGTGGATATACTGGTTGGTATTAGCATCTGTCATCTATATCTTATGTGCACAATTTGGAGTCCTCCCTTTTCCTAACGTTATCATGGTGGTCATAGACTCTTTCTGTACCATCCCTCTGCTTACCTATGTCAGTGTGTGGCCCCCAACTAGCCCAAAATTAATTCCTCCCTTTCCCTCCCCACCCCAGTAACTCACAAAGTGAGTTCTTTTTGTTAAGCAAACCCTTCTTTGTCTTTTTACAGTGCTGGGCTCATATAGTATTTGTCCTTCTGCAATTGACTTATTTCACTCAGCATAATGTCCTCCAGGCTCATCCAGGTTGTGAGACGATTCATGTATCCTTCATTGTTCTTTAATGTAGCATAGTATTCCATTGTGTGAATGTACCATAATTTGGTTATCCATTCATCCATTGCTGGGCATTTAGGTTGTTTCCATCTCTTTGCTATAGTGAATTGTGCTGCAATGAACATGTTGTTGTTTTTGTTGTTGTTATGTACCATTGATTTGGACCCAACTCATAGCAACCCCTCCTTGGGTTTCTGAGGTGGTATCACTACAGAAGCAGATTGCACAACCTTCCTTCCAAGGAGTGGCTGGTGGGTTTGAACTGCCAGCCTTCTGGTTAGCGGTCAAGGTGTGCATATGTCTGTTCGTGCTCTGCCTCTCACCTCTTTAGGATATATTCCTAGTAATGGAATTGCTGGGTCAAGTGGTATTTCTATTTTCAGTCTCTTAAAGAAATGCCATACCGTTTGCCACAATGGTTGTACCATTTTACAATCCCACTAGCAGTGCACAGGAGTTCCAATCTCTCCACAACCTCATTTGTTATTTTCTGTCCTGTTGAATTTTGCTATTATTGCTGGAGTGAGATGATATCTCATTGTTAATTTGATTTGCATCTCTCTAATGACTAACAACCCTGTTGTGGTGCTGGCGAAGAATGCTGAAAGTACCGTGGACTGCTAAAGGAACTAACAGATCTGTCCCGGAGGAAGTGCACCTGAAATGCTCCTTGGAAACGAGAATGGCCAGACTTCGTCTCACCTACTTTGGTCATGTTGTCAGAAGGGACCATTCCCTGGAGAAGGATGTCATGCTTGGTAAGGTGGAGGGTCGATGAAAGAGGAGAAGACTTTCAATGAGATGGATTGACATGGTGGCTGCGATGATGGGCTCAAGTATAGCACGTATCACGGAGCTGGCACGGAATCGGGCAGTGTTTTGTTCTGCTGTGCATGGGGTCACTGTGAGTCAGAAATGACTCAACGGCACCTAACAACAACAACAATGACTAACAACAACAATGACTAACAACAACAATGACTAAAGTTCACAAGCTATTTCTCATGTGTTTGTTAGACGCCAGCATATCTTTAGTGAAGTGTCTGTTTAAGTTTTCTGCCCATTTGTGAATTGGGTTGTTTGTCTTTTGGGTGTTGAGGTGCTGAAGTATTCTATAGATTTTGGAGATAAGTGCTTTGTCAGATATGTCATAGGCGAATATTTTCTCCCAATCTGTATGTTCTTTTTTTACCCTTTTGATGAAGTCCTTTGATGCTCATAAGAATTTAATTTTTAAAAGTTTCCAGTATCTACCTTCTCTTCTACCTCCTGTGCATTCTGGGTTAAGTTTGATAGTCTATTTATGCCATAAATTAGGGCTCCTAGATTTGCCCCTATTTTATCTTTGATGAATTTTATAGTTTTGGGTTTTACGTTTAAGTGTTTGAACCAATTTGAGTTTGTTTTTATGTATGGGGTGAGGTATGGGTCTTGTTTCATTTTTCTGCAAGTGGATATCCAGTTTTGCCAGCACCATTTGTTAAAAAGTCTGTCTCTTCCCCCATTTAATGGGTTTTGAACTTTTGTCAAATATCAGCTGTCCACAGATGGAAGGGAGCTCTGGTAGCATAGTGGCTAAGGCACTTGACTGCTAACCAGAAGGCTGGCGGTTCAAATCCACCAGCCACTCCTCGGAAGGAAGATGAGGCAA
>NW_006921590.1:15332018-15336380 GCF_000298275.1 Orycteropus afer afer | reverse complement strand
TTGGGCAATCCTACTTCCGTAGTGATACTGCCTTGGAAACCCAAGGAGGGGTCGCTATGAGTCGGGGCCGACTCGACGGCAAATAACAACAACAACAACATGTACACTGGCAGTGCTCTTAGGGAAGGAGGAAGAAGATGGTTAAGCTTTACTACTTGCTAAAGAATTCTCAAATCATATATCTCTGTTTTATCCTTACTTTCTGAATAAGGTATGCATTGAAACTAACTATGTTACATACCAATGAAAGATAAATTTCTTTTTAAGAGAAAAGACAAAAGTAGAGCGAGAGAGAAAAATAATGGAAAAGAGAACAAAGTTGTGCCACTAAAAATATTGAAAGCAGTAGTGGGGTTTATAATTAATTTTACCTAAAGAATTTGGTTTTTGTCCTTGGTCTCTGAGAAATAACCTCTAAAACTTTTGCAATTCTCTAGTGTGATTTGAAGTGTCTTTGATGAGGCCAGAGGAGCTCTGTTGGTGTAGTGCCTGAGACATTTGACTGCTAAACAGAAGGCTAGGGGTTCAAACCCACTATCTACTCCTTGGAAGGATGGTTGAGCAATCTACTTCCATAGTGAAACCACCTCGGAGACCCAAGGAGGGGTCACTGTGATTCGGATCAGATTTGACAGCAATGAGTTTTTTTTGTTTTTTTTCCAATCAATGAGGTCCAACAGTTAATAAGGTGAATCCTGTTGGGGCTGGCCAGGCCAGAAACACTGTGGAAAATTTTCAACTGATCCATGTGTGCAGGGCTGTGCAATCCTCAGTATGAATTACATCACCACATTAAAAAAAAAAAAATCCTCACAACTGAGAACAGTGAGTAGCATCATGACATGGAGAAAAGATTGAAGTTGTCAGGGATTTCATTTTACTTGGATTCATAATCAACAGAAACAGCAGTCAAGAAATCAAACATGGTATTTCATGGGGTAAATCTGTTGTGAAAGACCTTTTAAAGTGTTAACGAGCAATGATGTCACTTTAAAGACTAAGGTATGCCCGACCCAGGCCATGGTATTTTCAATCATCTCATATGCATGTGAAAACTGGACAATGAATAAGGAAGACCAAAGAAGGAAGAGTTGATGCCTTTGAATTGTGGTGTTGGCAAAGAATACTGAAAATACTATGGACTGCCAGAAGAATAAATAAATCTGCCCTGGAGGAAGTGCAGCTGGAATGCTCTTTAGAAGCGAGAATGGACAGACATCATCTCACCAGGTTTGGTTATGTTGTTTGGTCATGTTGTCAGTTCCAGGAGAAGGATGTCATGGTTGGTAAAGTAGAGGGTAAGTGAAAAATGGATTGACACAGTGGCTGCAATGGTGAGATCAGTATAACAAGAATTGTGAGGAGGAAAAGGACTGGGCAGTATTTCATTCTGTTGTATATAGGGTTGCAATGAGTCAGAGCTGACACTACAACACCTCACAACAACAACAACACATAGAAGGACATGATGCAATCAGCAGGTGTAATGAGGCTCCATTAAAAATTCTGGACATAAAAGTTGCATGGGCTTCCTGGTTAGTGATAGACTTCAGTGTACCTAGGACAATGGAATATCCTTTTTTGGAACATTGAATTTTTCCCAGACCTTGACCTATGCTTCTTTTTATTTGTATCTTTTTTTTTTTTTTTCTATTAATAAAGCTGTAGTTGCAAGTATTTGGAAAAAAGATTGGGCAATCTAGTTCTGTAGTGATACTGCCTTGGAAACCCAAGGAGGGGTTACTATGAGTCAGATCCGACTCGATGGCAGTGAGTTTGTTCGGTTCGTTGAGTTGCAAGTATAGCACTTTCCATTGTTTCTATGAGTCGTTGTTGCAAATTATCTAATCCAAAGGAGTAGTGGAAGTAACCCAGTCAAAAGTGAAGGAGACTAGGGACTCCTGAGTTCATGGCTGGGATCCTGAGGTGGTGATGGGAACCTCTGAATTTGTAGCAAGCACATCAGAGTGATGATGTTGTGGTAACTCCAAGTTTGAGGCTGATGTCTGAGATAGTGGGCTGATTTACCAGTTTTGAGGGCTGTGGCCTTTTGTGAGATCTGACCTAGCTCTAGTGGTTAGGATGAGAATTGTAGCATATCACTTCTAATGTTAGAACAGAAGTGACAAAGAAGTGAAAAGTGAGAATTTGACTTTCCCACTCTGCTATAGTTTGGATGATCTCTGTTTCTTCCCTCTTCCAACATCCTGAGTCTATACAGGTTAACAATTCACTGGTTCTCATAAAAGGTGCTTTTGATTTTCAAATCTGTGAATACATCAGAATTATTGTTAGAGTTTTGTTTTGTTCTTTTTTAATACAGATGTCTGTCTTTACTCTTGAATTACCAAGTAAAGATCTTATTATGAGGGCTGGACAGCTGCCTATTTGAAACCCCTCCCCAGGTCACTCCCATATATAGGCAGCATTTGAGACTCTGTGTAAAATTCAAAGTCTGGGGCTAAACTCAGGATGTGAGTTGAGTTATATCATTAACTTTATATAACACGTAACATTTAATAAGTGCTTTTCATATACAAGGCACTCTGGTGGTATAGTGAGTAAGACACTTGTCTGCTAATCAAAAGTTTGGTGGTTCAAAACCACCAGCTGCTCTGGAAGAGGAAGATGAAGCAATCTACTTCCATAGAGATTACCTCCTGGAAAATCCTAGTGGGGTCATTATGAGTTGGAATTGACTGGATATCAGTGGGTTTGGATTTTTGGTTTTACATATATTAACAATTTAATTTAAAGACTCTGATAGGCCCAAGACTCTTTGGGAAACTGGTCACTATCATGTAATTGCTTATTTAATCCTTCTCTGTGTAGGGCTGTATATATAAATGGTAAGTATTTTTGCTTTTATTTTTGCCTTTCACATAATATTGAGAGTTTTTGAGTAAGCCAGTTAGCTAATTAAAGTGATTCTTGTATAATCCAAAATTTAGCTGAAGTTCAAAATACTTTTACATTTTCCAATTCATAGCAAATTCTCCTTGGATTTCCGAGGTGGTATCTCTATGGAAGTAGATTGCCCAATCTTCCTTCTGAGGTGTGGCTCGTGGGTTTGAACCACCAGGCTTCTGATTAGCAGTCAAGTGCCTTAGGCATTATACCACCAGAGCTCCTAAAATAATATCATTACTTATTATTTAATTATGCATGCATAATAGATAACATTTATTGAATAATTTACTATAATAATGGTCCTATACATAGGAGCTCTGGTGGCATAGTACCTAAGGCATTTCCTTGCTAACCAGAAGGCTGGAGGTTCAAACCCACTGAGCACTCTTTGGAAGGAAGGTTGGGGAATCTATTTCTGTAGTAATACTTCCTCAGAAAACCAAGGAGGGGTCGCTATGAGTTGGGTTTGACTCATTGTTTTTTTCTTCTTTGTAAAATTTATTAATTTTTTTTTAAATTCCCCACAGTGTAACATCTCACCTCTCACTTCCGTCCCGTTGTTACCCTTTTTCCTGTGTCCTTTTTGCCTATGTATTCCTGCCTCTCTACTTTTCTCCTTGTGCAAATACTGCTCTTTGATCTCCCATGGTTAATTATTCTAAAGAATACATCACCCTAGTATAGTTGTTCCACTCATAGGCCTGTTTATTGTTTGCTGAAAGTTAAAACATGAGAGTGAGTACAAATCCAGGCCCAAACAGTGACTTGGGGCCATAGTCTCAGTGGTTTCACCAGTCCCTATGAGACCAGGAAATCTGGTCTTTTTTATGATGTTTAGTTTTATTACACATTTTTCTCCTACTGTCTCCAGGATCTCCAATTTTGATCCCTTTCTGAGGGGTTGGCATTGGTAGCCAGGAACCATTAGTTCTTCTGGCCATCGGGTCATATAGGTTAAGATTCTCATGGTCATCCAGTCTTTTTGACTAATTCCTTCCATGCATCTTTGACTTTCTTCACTCTTCTTTGCTCCAGATGAGGAGAGACCAATAGTTGCCAGTTAGGTGGTGGCTCACAAGCTTTTAAGACCTCAGGTGCTACTCACTGAAGTAAGAGGAAGAAATTTTTTTTTTTTGTATATTATGTTGTGCCAATTGAGTTTGATGTCCCCCATAACCGTGGTTCCCAGCCCACAGGCCCAGTGACCCACTCACTCAAGGTGCTTATTTGTGGCTAAGAAGTTATGCTTACTTTGCCTCCTGTTATATTGAAACTACATGGTGTTGTTGTTGTTGTTAAGTGTTGTCGAGTCGTTTCCGACTCATAGCAACCCCATGCACAGCAGAACGAAACACTGCCCAATCCCGCGCCAGCCCCACAATCCCTGCTATACTTGAGCCCATCATCGCAGCCATCATATCAATCCATCTCCTTGAAGGCCTCCCGCTATTT
>NW_006921590.1:15298731-15331342 GCF_000298275.1 Orycteropus afer afer | reverse complement strand
AGCATAGTGGCTAAGGCACTTGACTGCTAACCAGAAGGCTGGCGGTTCAAATCCACCAGCCACTCCTCGGAAGGAAGATGAGGCAATCTACTTCCATAAGGATACTGCCTTGGAAACCCAAGGAGGGGTCACTATGAGTCAGATGTGACTCGACAGTACATAACAACAACAACAACACAGATGAAAGGGTCTATTTCTGGACTTTCGATTCTGTTCCATTGGTGTATCTGTATATCATTGTACAAATACCACACTGTTTGACTACTGTGGCTGTATAGTAGGTTTTCAGATCTGGGAGTGTGAGACCTCTCACTTTGTTTTTCAGAAGTGCTCTGCTTATCCAAGGTCTCTTTCCTTTCCATATGAAGTTAGTAATTGGTTTTTCCATGTCCTTAAAAAAAGTTGTTGATATCTGGATTGAGATTGCATTAAATGTGTACATTGCTTTAGGTAGTATTGACATTTTCACAATATTCAGTCTACCTGTCCATGAACAAGGAAGGTTCTTCCATTTATGTAGAGCCCTTGTTGTCTCCTGTAGTAGTGTTTTATAGGTTTTTTTTTTTTTTTGTGTGTGTGTGTGTGTGTGTGTGTATAGGTCTTTTATGTCTCTGGTAAGATTTATTCCTAAATATTTTATCTTTTTAGTAGTTATTGTAAATAGTATTGTTTCCCTTATTTCTTTTTCAGAGGTCTTTTTGTTGGTGTAGAGGAATCCAACTGATTTTTGTATGTTGACCTTGTATCCTGCCACTTTCCTGAACCTCTCTATTAGTTCCAGTAGTTTTTTTGTTGAGTCTCTTGGGTTTTCTATGTACAGGACCATATCATCCACAAATAGATAGTTTTACTTTCTCTTTGCCAATTTGGATGACTTTTATTTCTCTTTCTTGCCTTATTGCCCTAGCCAGGACTTCCAATACGATGTTAAATAAAAGTAGTGATAGAGGACATTCCTATCTGGTTCCCACTCGTAGAGGAATGCCTTGAGTCTTTGTCCATTAATAATGATATTGGCCAATGGATTTGCATATATGCCCTTTATTATGTTCAGGAATTTCCCTTTTATCCCCATTTTGCTGGGAGTTCTGCACAAGAATGGGTGTTGGATTTTAACAAATGTCTTTTCTGCATTGATTACTATAGTCATATAGTTCTTTTCTTTTGTTTTGTTTATGTGGAGGATTACGTTGTTTTTCTGATGTTGAACCACCTTTGCATACCCAATATGAATCCCACTTGGTCAGGATGTATTATTTTTTTGATATGTTTGTTGGATTATGTTGGCTAGGATTTTGTTGAAGATTTTTGCATCTATGTTCATGAGGAATATTGGTCTGTAGTTTTCCTTTTTTGTGGTGTCTTGCCTTGGTTTCGGTATTAGTGTTATGCTTGCTTCATAAAATGAGTTTGGGAGTATTCCAACTTTTTCTATATTCTGGAATAGCTTGAGTACTATATGTGTCAACTCTTCCCTGAATATTTGGTAAAATTTGCCAGAGAAGACATCAAGGCCAGGACTTTTTTTTTTTCTTTCTTTCTTTCGTGGGGAGTGTTTTTTATGACCTGTTCAATTTCTTCTTTTGCTATTGGTCTGTTCAAGTATTCCATCTCTGTTTGGGATAGTTTAGGTAGGTCTTGTGATTCTAGAAACTTGTCCATCTCTTCTAGGCACAAATGTGTTGGAGTACAGTTTTTCTAAATATTCTGTCAGTATTTTTTTTCTTTCAGTTGGTTTGGTTTCGATGACACCCTTTTCAATTACTATTCTTGTTATTTGCATCTTCTCTTTACTTTCTTTTGTTAGATTTGCCAATGATTTGTTGATTTTGTTATTAATCTTTTCAAAGAACCACCTTTTTGTTTTGTTGATTTTTCTCTATTTTTTTTTTGTTTTCTGTTTTATTTCTGCTCTGATTTTTATTATTTCATTACTTCTATGAGTCGGGGCCGACTTGACAGCACATAACAACAACAGATAATGTATGATTCTTTTGGTGTTCTTTTTCTAATTGTTGGAGTTGTTGAAGTACAGTGTTGATTTTGTTTCTTTCCTCTTTTTTGATATATACATTTATTGCTATAAACTGACCTCTGAATACTGCTTTTGTTGTGTCCCATAGATTTTGGTATGATATATCTTCATTGTCATTTGTTTCTAGGAATTTTTTTAATTTCCCTTTTTTATTTCTTCTATTACCCAGTAGTTTTTGAGCAGTGTATTATTCAACTTCCATGTTTGATGTTTTTTCCTTGATCTTCCTATCATTAATTTCTAATTTTATAGTATTGTGGTTTGAGATGATGCTTTGTAGTATTTCAATGATTTTTTAATTTTTTGAGGCTTATTTTATGTTCTAACATATGATCTTTTGTGAAGAAGGATCCATGTACACTGCAGAAGAATGTAAATTGTGTTTTTGTTGGGTGGAATGCTCTATGAGGTCAAATTGTTTGATTGTGTTGTTAAGTTCTTACATTTGTTGAGTTTTTTTCTAGTTTATCTGTCCCTCCTTGAATGTGTTGTGTTAAAGTCTCCTACTAACATGGTAAAGTTGTCTATTATCCCTTTTAATTCAATTAATATTTGTTTAATATATTTTGGACCACTTTCATTGGGTGCATAGATATTTATTATCATAATGTCTTGGTCAATTGACCCTTTCAGCATCATATAGTGTCCATCTTTGTCCCTTATGCTGGTTTCACCTTGAAGTCTATTTTATCGGAAATTAATATCGCCTGCTCTTTTTTGGTTACCATTGACATGGTATATTTTTTCCCACCCTTTAACTTTTAATTTGTTTTTATCTTTGTGTCTAAGGTGGGTCTCTTGTAGGCTGCATATCAACAGTCTTTTCTTATCCAGTCTTCCACTCTCTGTCTCTTGATTGGTACATTTAGTCCATTCACATTGAGTGTAATTAGTGATAAGTATGAATTGATGGGTGTCATTCTATTGTGTGTTTTTTGTCATGTTGTTGGAGTTTCCTTGGTCCATATACTTTCTGTGCTGAGTTCATTTTGTTCTCAAGTGCTTCCTCTCTTTTCTTCTTTATTATTGATTTTGTGCTTATTAGACCCACATGTTTTCCTTCCTTCTGGATTTGCTTAGGGGAATTGTTATTTTCTATGTGGCTACCTTGGAATGAATGATTTCTCTATATTTTTGGAACTGTCTGTTCTATGAGGACATTGTCTAGAACTTTTATTTCCTCTATTTGGTTAGTTGCTGTTGTTGTGTGCAGATTGGCTTCCTTGATTTTTTAGTGTACAATGTTTTATGGTCTTATTTTGAGTGTCTATTTCTGATTTGGTTTTAGTGTTGTTGTCATGTATCCTGATTTTGTTGTTCTCTGTTGTGGGATCTTTATTGGAAGGACTTCCTTAAGCATTTCTGGTGGGGTTGATCTGTTTTTCACAAAATCCTTTTATTTCTGTTTGTCTGATAATGTCTTGATTTTGCCCTTGTGTTTGATGGATGATTTGGCTGGATATAGGATTCTTGGAAGTTCTTTTCCTTCAGTGTTTTATATATGCCGTCCTATTGCCTTCTTGCCTGCATGGTTTCTGCTGAGTAATCAGAACTCAGACTAACTATTTGATTATTATAAGTAATATTTATTTTGTCCCAGGCAACTTGCAAAATTCTTTCTTTGTCTTTGGTTTTGGAGAGTTTCATTATGATATGCTTTGGTGTTTTTCTCTAGGGATCTATCCTGCCTTTTTTTTTTAGCTTCTTGGACAAATATATTTTCTTCCTTCATCATATGGGGGATGTTTTCTTTTAGTATATGTTCCACAATTTTCTCAGTATTTTATTTATTTATTTATTTTTTTTTTTCACCTCTTCTTGTTCTGGATTTCCAGTGAGGTGTTTGTTGTTTCTTTTCATGTCTTCCCATATCACTCTTAGGTTCTCTTCATTTCCCTTAAATCTTTGTTCTGATTTTTCTTTATACAGGATGGTGTCCAGGGTTTCTCTTCTATTTGAGAAATGCATTCTTCAGCCAATTCTAGCCTATTCTTTTGTGCTTCCACTGTGTTGTATAATTCTGTAACTTTGGTATTCATCTTCTGGATTTCTAACTGGTGTTTCTGTATGGGTTCTTATTGTGTATTAATCTTGTTATTTTGTTCTTGAATGGTTTCCTGAGTTCTTCCAGGGTAATCTTTGTGTTCTCCTTGCTTCTCTTTGGGGTTTCCTTAAGCTCTTGTACAATTCTATAAACATATCTTCTAAATTCCTTCTCAGATAATTCTATTGCTGCCTCCTCCTAAACATCCTCTTCATTAAACATCCTAAGATGTTTAATGAGACTTTTGTTTGGAATTTTACTTCTATTGTCTTATCCTGTTTTTTTTTTTGTTTGTTTGTTTGTTGGTTTCATTTGAGGTTGCCTGTTGTTTCTTAGATATTTTGAAGTTGTCTTTAACTGTTAGTTGTGTATTGATTTGTTTTGTCTTGGTTTTATTATTTAATATTTTGAAAATGTGCAGCTGATGTATTATTATTATTTTGGTTATTAATTCAGGTGTGCTGGGTTGCTCTGCAGTTTTCTTTGTGATGATGGAATCACTGTGTTGAATGTGGACGGAGGTCTCTGTCGTAAAGGAGGTTAGGATTCGAGCTGGCAGGTGTTATGGTGGCTTAATGTGGTTCTTCTATTGGATGAGGCAGGGGAGAGGTGGACAATGGACGAAGAAAAGAGAGAAAAAAAGAAAAAAGCTCCAAGGTGCCAGGTCCATTTCTAGGACTTTGAGTGGGCTGGTAATGATGACATTAAACTTATTCACAGGCCTGTAGCTCGAGTTCAGCAAAAACTCCAATTGTTAGGGGGCCACCAATTTTGGCTAGGTTCAGACAGACACAAAAAGCCCACTCTCCAGGCCCTTTCATGCCAAAACCTGACCTAGGATAACTGCCGTGATCCACAATGGGAGTTCACCCTAGGGCCCACCCACTTGTGACCTTATTGTCCTCTCTGATCCCACTTCAGCAGCCCCCAGAACCAGAGGTGTCTCTGCTCCCTCCCAGCAGTCCAAAGTTTACCAATAAAAGCAGGTGCTGATGGTAAATCAGTGGAGTGGCCTCATGTTCTTTAGTGTGGTCAGTTCTCTCCACTGCCCCAAGGATCCCTCCAATGCCCTTTCTTGCCTGCTGATCAGTGCTCCACAGGACAGTTTCACCTGTTTATGTTTTTTTTTTTTTTTTCCCCTCTGAGTAATTGCACTGCCCCTTTCTCCTTTCTAATCCTACTCCCCTGAGTTTGGTGTACTTGATGAGCTGTTCAGAGCACCGAAATACCCATTTCACACTGTTGCACATAGTTTTCCAGGCACTAAGATGTTAGAGGGAACTAGTGTGTGTACTACAAGAGACACACCATTTTTCCAGGCTGTTCTTTTGGCACAATACACTACCAGTATTGTTGAAAGTAAGGGAAATTAAAATACCTACCATTTTCCTTCAGCTTGGTGAGTTGTGGGGGTGTGTGGCATGTATTTGTGTTTCCATGTATACATGTTTCTTTCCCATTAGTTTATACAAATCTGATTGATTTTCTCTTAAAGTTTATGATAACTGTTTATTTTGAAATACTTAATTCAATGACTGTAAACTGATGCATAAAATGATTTACTTGGATGAAATATAATTATGTGACTAAAGATTCTGATTAATTACATTATTCAGTTCACATCAATACTAAATCTAAAACATAGAATCACTTTATTTCATTTAAATGGGGGGAAAACTAGCATCATTTTTTTTTCTTCCAAATGAGAGTTGAAGATAGGCCTTTATTGCTATGATTACGTTTGTGATTTTAATTCCTGAGATATTCATGTTTGAAAAATATCTGCTGTCAAAGCAGAGAAGCAGTAAATGTTCATAATGCTTTTCATACAATGGCAATTACATTGACAATTCATTTGAGAATAACCATAATGACTCCATTTGGTGTGTGTTCTGTGAAAGACTGTCAGGGTCAACACAGTGTCCATGAAAACGTCTGATATAACAGATACTCCTATTACGTCATTTTCATTGATGTTATAGAAAGGAAAATTGAGACTTGAACCCTTAAATAATGGAGAAAATGGAGCCTTTTATTATGTTACTATTATCATATCTGAGAGACACTCCGTGGGCAAGCCATGCAGCAAAAAATTACATTTTAACTTTCTGGTGCTGTTTCGTTTTAGAAGTTTTAAAGCCAAAAAAAAAAAACCATTGATTTTTAGAAAAATGCATGCACAAACCCAAGAAAATGTGAAGTTGTAAAAGCAGATTAATGATGTACCTCTGTTGTTTTTAAATAATTCCTGGTTGGAAATAAGAGGAAGGATAAAATAAACTTTCTGACTCATTCTAATTCTTGAATGATATAATGCAGAAAAGCTTCTTGAAAATCTGGAACAATTTATGTCAGTATTAAAAACAAAGCAAAAGATAAAACAGAACATAGAAAACAAAACCAAAAATTAACTAGATAATCCTATATAGTTTACTCAATTTCAAAATATCTAAGATATGTTTTCTGTTTTGTCCTCCTTCCGCTGAGAATGCTGAAAGAGAAAGCTTTTAGAGTGGAGGCTAAGAAAGGCAAGGAAGATTTCTAGACTTCTGCATCTACATTTCAAGGTAGATGGAATAAGCTCTGAGGATTGGCTGTCATATACATACCAGTAGAGGTATACTGTAGATGGCTTTTATTGGCTTGGGAGAACCAATTGTTGTTATTTGTCCAACAAAGCCATGATTAAAAACATAAACCAATTTAAGATTAAATATATTGTATTTTTAAAGCAATAAATATTCAAACTAATAAATTTCTAATTGTTGTTGTTATTAGGTGCTGCCAAGTCAGCTCCAACTCACAGCAACCCCATGAACAAAAGAACCAAACACTGCCTGGTCCTGCACCAGCCTCACAGTCCTTGATGTGCTTGAGCCTATTGTTGCAGCCACTGTGTTGATCCATCTCATTGAGGGTCTTTCCCTTTTTCACTGACTCTACACCTTGTCAAACATGATATCCTTCTCCAGGGACTGGTCTCTTCTGACAGCATGACCAGAGTAGATGAGATTATGTCTAGCCATTCTCACTTGTAAGGAACTCTTGTTGCACTTCTTCCAGGACAGAAATACATTTCTAATATGTTACTATATTTTACAAGGAGCTCTGGTAGCGTAATGCCTAAGGCACTTGACTGCTAACCAGAAGGCTGGTGGTTCAAACCCACCAGGCACCCCTCAGAAGGAAGGTTGGGCAATCTATTTCGGTAGTGATACCACCTCGGAAACCCAAGGTGGGGTGCTATAAGTCGGGTCCAACTCGGTGGCAAATAACAACAACATATTTTACTATTACTTAGGCTTTTGAGACTATGTTTATTGTAGTCATATGGCAGAAACGCTATGTAATGGTGTGCCACTGTGTATTTCTTTTCAACACAGTTCAATAACATCATAGTGGTTTAAAATCAGCTATGATGGGAGTGCTTGAAAACAAGCATGATGTGAGTATTTACACCATGGATATTAGATGTCACCAAATTCTACAAATCAAGGCTCTATTTACTGTTTTTTTGATAGTTTATACTCAGGAACTGATGGAGAATATGTTAATAATGCAGATTAAATTTAAAGGTGTCTATAGCTGATACTTATAAATAATAACAATTTACAAAAAGTTCCAAATTGGAAATAATGATACAATATCCAAAAACTATTATCTGATTCAACAAAGAAATCACTCAATCATTGACAAAAGTGTACAGTTCTAGCATACATCTTCACTGTTTCACTTCTATGTTATTTATTAGCATAAACAAAAATATTAGCCGTTTATGTCAGAACTGCACTAGTTCATCAATTACCACTAGGTTATTTATGGATACAAGGGTGGTGCCAAAATCAATGAAAACATTCTATGAGAATCAATTGGCTACATGGATTTATAATAAAAAGTATTGTATATTTTATGATTATTAATAAATAGTGTGCTCTGGTAGCATAGAGCCCAAGGCATTTAATTGCTAACCAGAAGGCTGGCGGTTCAAACCCATCAGCCACTCTTCAGATAGTGATACCCCCTTGGAAACTGAAGGAGGAGTCATTATGAGTTGGGTCTGACCCAACGGCACATAAAAACAAAAACAACAACAACATATTATTAATAAATTAATAAAACCAAAAAACAAACTCAATTCCATTGAGTTGATGGTGACTCATAGTGACCCCCTTTGGGTTTCTGAGGCAGTAAATCTTTTCAGAACTAGATTGCCCACTCTTCCTTCTGTGGAGTGTCTGGTGGGTTTGAACCGCCAACCTTCTGGTTAACAGCCAAATGCCTTAGGCACTATGCCACCAGAGCTCCTAAATAAATTCATAGTAGGCTTATATTCATATATATGTGTATTTTTTTCTCAGAAGGCCTGTTATTAAACATTACCAGCATACCACCATGTACCTAAATGCTATTAATTTTGAACAAATTAGCATAAGAACATTCCTCCTCCAACTGATTTGCTGAGGTCTAAAATTCCTTTATTTATTCATTTTGTTTTTGTTGTTAGGTGTCTGAGTCAGTTCCTACTCATAGCGACCCTATATACAACAGAACGAAGCGCTGCCTGGTCCTGTGCCACACTTACAATCTCTGCTACTTGAGACTATGGTTGTAGCCACTGTGTCAGTCTATCTTGATGAGGGCCTTCCTCTTTTTCACTGACGCTCTACTTTACCAAGCATGATATCCTTCTCAAGGGATTGATTCCTTTTGACAACAGGACCAAGGTAGGTGAGATGAAGTCTGCCCATTCTTGCTTATAAGGAGCATTCTGGCTGTACTTCCTCCAGGACAGATTTGTTCATTCTGTCAGTCCAGGGTATTTTCAACATTCTTTGCCAAAAACACAGCTGAAGGACATAAAGTTTTCTTCATTCTTCCTTATTCATTGTCCAACTTTCACACGTATATGAGGTAATTGAAAATACCATGGCTTGGATCGAGTGCACCTTAATCTTCAAAGTGACATCTTTGCTTCTTAACACTTTGAAAATGTCTTTTGCAACAGTTTAAAAAGTTGTCTTTTCAAAAGCAAGTATTTTTCAAAAGCACATTGATGAAAGTTACTTTCAGTTATATATACCTTATATTGGGGGCTCTGGTGGCATAGTGCCTAAGGCACTTGACTGCTAACCAGAAGGATGGAAGTTCAAACTCACCAGCCACTCCTTGGAAGGAAGGTTGGGGAATCTACTTCCATAGAGATATGGCCTCAGAAACCCAAGGAGGGGTCGCTATAAGTTGGATCCGACTCAACGGCACATAACAACAACAATAACATACCTTATATTAGAATTCACATGTCTCATAAGGGTTCATGTTAGTGTCTTTGCAATATATACATATACATATATATATATTTGAAATGATTTTTTGAATCACAGAAAGATAAAGCTGAGAGAAATGTGTTTTTTAAAATCCCTCTGTTTTCTAGCTGGTACAAATTATTGCCATTGACAAGACAGTTTCAGTATAGTACACACACATGCACGCGCTGCCATCAAGTTGGATCTGACTCACAGTGGTCCCTCTTTGGGTTTCCAAGGCAGTATCACTACGGAAGTATATTGCCCAACCTTCTTTCCAAGAAGTGACCAGTGGGTTTGAACTGCCAGCCTTCTGGTTACAGTCAAATGCCTTAGGCATTTGAAACATTTCCTTCGCAGTTGACTTTCCCAATGCTACACGTTGTCTAATGTCCTGACTGCTCCTTCTGTTGGCATTGATTGTAGAACCAAGCAACATGAATTCCTTGACAATCTCAATCTTCTCTCCATTCATTATGATGCTGCTCATTGGTCCAGTTGTGAGGATTTTTGTTTTCTTTATATTGAGACGTAATCCATACTGCAGACTGTATTCTTCAACCTTCATCAGTAGGTGCCTTGAGTCATCCTCACTTTCAGCAAGCAAAGTTGTATCATCTGCATATCTCAGGTTGTTAATGATTCTTCCTCCAATCCTGATACCACGTTTTTTCTTCATACAGTCCAGCTTCTCGGATTATTTGCTCAGCATATAGATTGAATAAGTGTGGAGAAAGGATACAACCCTGACACACTCCCTTCTTGATTTTAAACCATGTAGTTCCCTTGTTCTGTTTGAATGACAGCCTCCTGGTCAAGGTACAGATTCCTCATGAGTACAATCAAGTGCTCGGGAATTCCCATTCTCAGTGTTATCCATAATTTGTCATGATCCACACAATCAAATGCCTTTGCATAGTCAATAAAACACAAGTAAACATCTTTCTGGTATTCTTTGCCTTAAGCCAAGATCCATCTGACAACAGCTATGATATCCCTTATTCCACGTCCTCTTCTGAATCCGGCTTGAACCTCTGGAAGTTCTCTGTCAATATACTGCTGCAAACGTTTCTGAATTATCTTCAGTAAAATCTTACTTGCGTGCGATATTAATGATATTCTTCTATAATTTCCACATTCTGTGGGATCACCTTTCTTTGGAATGGGCACAAATATGGATCTCTTCCAGTCAGTTGGCCAGGTAGCTGTCCTCCAAATCTCTTGGCATAACTGAATGAGTGCCTCCAATGGGGCATCTGTTTGTTGAAATATCTCAATTGGTATGCCATCAATTCCTGGAGCCTTGTTCTTCGCCAGTTCTTTCATTGCAGCTTTGACTTCTTCCTTCATTACCATTGGTTCTAGATCATATGCCACTTCCTGAAATGGATGAAGATCAATCAGTTCTTTTTGGTACAGTGACTCTGTGTATTCCTGCCATCTTCTTTTGATTTTTCCTGCATCATTCAATATTCTGCCCATAGAATCTCTCACTATTGCAACTCGAGGCTTCAATTTTTTCTTCAGTTCTTTCAGTTTGAGAAATGCCGAGCGTGTTCTTCCCTTTTGGTTTTCAGACTCCAGGTCTTTGCACATTTCGTTATAGTAATTGGCTTTGTCTACTCGAGCTGCTCTTTGAAATCTTCTATTCAGCTCTTTTACCTTTTCATTCCTTCCATTTGCTTTAGCTATTCTCCACTCAAGGGCAAGGACTAAGGTGCGCCTGACACAAGCCATGACATTTCCAATCGCCTCGTATGCATGTGGAAGCTGGACAATGAATAAGGAAGACCAAAGAAGAGTTGATGCTTTTGAGTTGTGGTGCTGGCGAAGAATGCTGAAAGTACCATGGACTGCTAAAAGAACTAACAGATCTGTCCTGAAGGAAGTGCAGCCAGAATGCTCCTTGGAAGCAAGAATGGCCAGACTTCGTCTCACCTATTTTGGTCATGTTGTCAGAAGGGACCATTCCCTGGAGAAGGATGTCATGCTTGGTAGGGTGGAGGGTCGATGAAAGAGGGGGAGGCCTTTAACGAGATGGATTGATACAGTGGCTGCAATGATGAGCTCAAGTATAGCAGCGATTGTGGGGCTTGCACGGGATTGGGCAGTGTTTCGTTCTGCTGTGCATGGGGTCGCTATGAGTCGGAAATGACTCAACGGCACTTAACAACAACAACAACAACAACAACCTTAGGCATTACACCATCAGAGATCCCTTCAGTATAGTAGTAGGTACCAAATTCTAGTTGGAGAATATTTAGGAGAGAATAGTGTTATGGTTAGGGTTGTGTGTCAACTTGGCTGGGCCTTGATTCTCAGTGGTTTGGCAGTTATGATGTAGTTTGTCAGTCATACAGTCATCCCTCATGATGAGATGTGACATAATGTAATCCCTTCCATGATGAGATCTTCTCTGAGCAGGTATTCAGTTGAAAGAGTTTCCTCAGGAATGTGGCCTGTATCCAATATACATAGACGTTCTATGAAGCTCTTGGGGCTTTTTCCTCAATATGGATTGTGAATCTAGCCTAGAGTTGAACTGGAACCTGGCTGAGAAATGGGATTAAAAGAGATTTTTAAATTATTTTGTTTATTTTAATATGGGAGAAATAATAGAAGGCTTATATGCTGGTGGGAATCACTCAGTAAAGGATGGGAAATTGGTGATGGGCACAGAGAATAGAGGAGTCCCTGAGTAATGCAAATGGTTAATGTGTTAGTTGCTAAACAAAATATTGGAGGCATGAGTCCACACAGAGGTGCCTCAGAAGAAAGATCTGGTGAGCCACTTCTGAGAAATCAACCTTTAAAACCCTATGTCAGTTCTACTCTGACTTAAGTGAGATGGCCATGAGTTGAAGTTAATTCAGTGGCTGGGTATCTATGAATAGGCAGAAGGGATTAGGATTTTCTACACATCTAAAACCAAAAAACCAAACCCACTGCCATCAAGTCAATTCCAACTGATAGTGACCCCCATTGGGCTTCTGAGGTGGTAAATCTTTACAGAAGTAGATTGCCCAGTCTTGCTTCCGTGGAGTGGCTGCTGGGTTTGAACGGTGATTAGCAATCAGATGCCTTAGGCACTGTGCTACCAGAGCTCCTTTGTGTGCAACTAGAGGTTTGTTTTTAGATAAGAGACTGGAGCATTTATCTATAGTAATGGAAGGAAAAACAGTATATGATTGTATTGGATAAATGTGGTTGTGGGAGTCGGTAGATGTTCCCTTGGATACCACAGACTTTTGAACTCTGGAATTCTGCACTATGAAAGAGAGAGGACCATCTGCATAATTATCAATAGCTGATAACATTACTACTACTGAATCAAATCCCCCCCAAACATTTTCACTTTTTATGGCAACTCTCAATTTCATATTTTATGATTTTCAACCAGCGTATGTGTTTACCGAAAACCAGCATAAATGCATTACTACTCCTACTCCAAGTAAAGAAATTACACTAAAGCACATTCATTTATCAATGTTGCCTGAGATCTAAGATTTTAAAAAGTGTTTTTCTTCCAACTAAACCCAAC
Organism: Orycteropus afer afer; assembly: GCF_000298275.1. Taxonomy (NCBI): domain Eukaryota; kingdom Metazoa; phylum Chordata; class Mammalia; order Tubulidentata; family Orycteropodidae; genus Orycteropus; species Orycteropus afer. The sequence continues at coordinate 15,318,419 of NW_006921590.1, read as the reverse complement.
TGCATGGTTGAAATTACTGTTGAAGTACCTCTTCAAGATTAAACATCTGAAACATTTATTGACAAGAATCAACCACCCCCTTGGTAGTGATTCGGTATACAGTGTTTTCTTTTTGCCATGTCTAGAGTTTGATTGACTCAACTGATAAGAAGTCCCAAGTACCCTTGTAATAGTCAAAGAAAAATAAATACTAAATTAGGAGAAAAATAAAAGCTAAGGAAGAACAAAATATCCCATAATATCTTAGGGCTCAAGTGAAATTTGCTAAAGAACAGTATTTGATCTCCTTATTATGAATTTTGTTTTCAGAAAGCAACAACAACAACAACAACAAAAGGATTCCCCAAGCCCTTTCTCACTTTAATAAAAACAACTCCATATATAAGTCTCATTATCTGTGCTTTTGTTTGTTTGTTTGTTCCTCCTGCCGTAAGTGAAAACTGTCTCTAGTAATATAGTCTAGGATGACCTTGTTTTCATACCAGATTGCTTAGCTCAATGTTGGAATGAAAACAGATAATGCTAGAATATAAATCTGTCCTTATAATAAAAATTTGGAGATGTCGAAGGGTGGCAGATGGATTCCAAACTAAAGGAATCCTCCCTCCATGAGTTTTGGCATTTAAAAATGCAATTCAATGCCAGGGATAAGTTGGACATTTGGCACACCTTTGGCCAAGGCTCTTTTCCTCATTCCTGTCATTGGGATCATCCTTGTGTCTATAGGTTTCCACACATACCCTGCATGGTATGACCTCAGCCTGACTCCTATGCCAGGTGGTGCAGACTTACTCTGGCCTTCTCAGGACACTTGGGTATTTGTTTGGGTGGAAACTCTGCAATGTTTGCTAGTTTTGTCTTGTAGCCTGGTTTGAGGATATTATTTTAAATGACTGCTTTAAAGCCAAGCTGTCTTTGAATCTGTTTCCTTTACAAAAAAGCATAACCCATTTAAAATTGAAACCAGGCTTACACATAAGCTAGAGCTCTCTCTCTCTTTTTTTTTTCCATCTTGACTAACAGAGTCATGTACTTTACACATTTTGCCAAATCATATATAAAGGAAATAAAATAGTTTTCTCAGAAAGGACCTGGCAGATACATACCAATACTGCTCATACTGGGAAAAAGAGTACAAAAATCCATGACATTCAAGTCTCTTGGCTAACATCTGCATGAAAAGAAAGGCTGCAAATATTCAACACAAAGCAGAGTCCAGACAAAGGAACTCCCAGCTATAGGCAGGCAAAGGATAAGAGGAAAAATATTCAGAGAGTTGTACTTCACAGATTTGCATATAAAATTGGCATAATGGAGCTTTTTGTCATATTGTGTTTATAGTCTAAAGTTAGCCTGTAAGGCGGTGGTTCTCAACCAAGGATGATTGTGTTTCAGGAGCCTTTGGCGATGTCTGGAGGAATTTTTGGTTCTCACATTCAGGGAGTGAGGGAGGATTGCTACTGACATATTATGGGTAGAGGCCTGGGATGCTGCTGAACATCCTGCAAAGCACAGATCAGAGCAACAAGAATTTTCCAGCCCAAAATGTCAATAGTGTGGAAGTTGGGAAACCCTGCTGTAAGGTGATAATTATGTCAGACCTTCATGTCATCTAGTGAGTCCAGAAAGATTAATTTTCCTCTTTAACACTAAAATAGATCTTTAAAGGATTTTCACATCCAGTTTGGGATATGAGAACACATAGAAGACCTTCACTCTAGTGGCAACACCAAGGAAAATATGGACAATATGAAAGTCATACGTATTTATGACTGTTGAACTATGCTGTGCTGGATACCAGCAATCTTTGATGAACTGATTGTGAGTGTAGCCCCAGGTAGTTTAGCAGAAAGTTGTAGAACCTTTGGGGCAAAATTGAGTCTAGTGTAGACAGGTGATGAGAAGGCCTGCCAAAGACCTAGAAATTTTACCAGGGTGAGAAGAGCCAGCTGAATCATTGTCAATAGTAGAGACAGGTAGAACAGTTGGAGCCTGGAAAATCCCTAAACACAATAATAATTTTCTTGGCATAACCAATCTTCTTCCCTCCAATTTTATAAGAAAAGGAAAATAAAAGGAGCCCTGAAAAGAAGAAAGAACTTGGGTAGCCTTGAGCACTCTCACAGTTCTTGGAATAACAGAACCAAACTACTTGCCCCCAGCCCACTCCTTACTGGCTTTAGGCTCAAACACTAGTGAAAAGAACTAGCCCCTAGGTGGAAGTATGGGCAGTTAGAGTGGTCAAAGGAGCAATAATAGCACGGGAGGTGAGTGGTTGGCCTCAATTGTCTTAAAACTGGGTTCAGTCACAAATCCAAACCAAAATCAAACTTACTGCCATTGAGTCAGTTCTGACTCATAGTGACTCCTCCTTGAGTTTCTGAAGTGGTATCTCTATGGAAGTAGATTGCCCAGTCTTCCTTCTGAGGAGTGGCTGGTGGGTTTGAACTGCCAGCCTTCTGGTTAGCAGTCAAATGCCTCAGGCACTAGACCACCAGAGCTCCTTCAGTCACAGGTAGGCAATGAAATTTCTTCATTTTAGCAAACAAGTGTTGGAAAGAACTCCCACTCTTAGGGAATAATAAAATAAATTGGCAGTATTCCTCAATATTCAATAATAGTAGAATATAATGACTAATATGCAATAATACTTGCAAAACATACAAAGAAGCAAGTAAATAAAACTAATATTCAGGAAATGATATCCATGTAGACTTAATCACAGATGACCCAGAGAGTGAAAGTAGTTAATTGTTGTTTTTACGTTCTGTTGAGTCTGACCCGACTCATAGCGATCCCTCCTTGAGTTTCTGAGGCAGTATCACTATGAAAGTAGATTGCCCAACCTTCCTTCCAAGGAGTGGCTGGTGGGTTTGAACAGCCAACCTTCTGGTTACCAGTAAAGTGCCTTAGGCACTACACTACCAGAGCTCCCAAAGTAATTGATAAAATCTTTAAAATAATTGTTACAGTTAAGAAATTTGCAGGAAAGAATAAGTGAACAGATAGAGAATTTCATAAAAGAAATTGAAACTCTAAAAAATAATATTAAAAAATCCTAGATATGAGTATAATATCCTAAACTTCAAAATGCATTAGATTAACAGCAGAACAAACACTGGGGGAAAAAAAAGATAAGTGAGCATGAAGACAGGTCAACAGAAATTACTTGAAGTGAAGCAAAGAGAGATAAAAGAACATAGCAGAAGTGATCTGTGGAATGACGTCACATGATCAAACATATGTGTACTTACTAGGGTTCCCAGAAGGAGAAGAGATATTTGGGGCAATAAGATAATGAAGATAAAAGAGTATATAATTCTATTTATTTGAAATTTAAGGTTGGAAAAAATTAATTTATGATGATAGAAATCAGAATACTGGTTGCCTCTGAAGGAATATCAAAGAACCCTAAAGAAGCTGAAACAGGGATTTTCCCCTAGAGTGGGTAGTAAGAGTCTTGTTCTAGAGCTGGCACTCTGAATTTAGACTTGTAGCCTCCTAAACTGTGAGAAAATAAATTTCTGTTTGTCAAAGCCACCTACTTGTGGTATTTCTGTTATGACATCACTAGATGACTAAGATAAGTGATCACGAGCTGATAATTGTTGAAGCTGAGTAACTTATATTCATGCTGTAATTATTTTCAACTTTCATATGTTTAGAACATTTCAGTAAACAGTTTTCTAAAAGATCAATTTTCCTTTGCTTAATGTACTAGGTGAGTGCTAAATGATAAACACTCAGAAAAAGTGAGATGATTAAACCATGACAGGCATTGTAGGAACCTAGTCATAAATGAGGGGTGGCATCAGAATTTTGGATTTCTATCTTATTTTCAATTTAATGTGTTGAGTAATGATCAGAACCATCTGCCGTATTTATTATAAATTATTTTCTTCACATGTTTGTGTATATACATATGTAATAGATAAATAAATATATTTAAATTGGCCTAAGGCACTTGACTGCTCACCAGAAGGCTGGCGGTTCAAACCCACCAGCCACACATCGGAAGGAAGATGGGGCAATCTACTTCTGTAGTGATACTGCCTTGGAAACCCAAGGAACGGTCGCTATGAGTCAGGTCTGACTCAATGGCACACAACAACAACAACAATTGAAATAAGATTATGTGGAATATCAATGTTTTAGGTCTTAAGCATTAGGAAGTAAAATACTAAAATTACATGTATATATACCCATGAAATCATTCTCTCAATCAAAATAGTGAACATATATCCTAATCTTCAAATGTTTCTCCTTGACCTTTTGCAATGTCTTCCATCTACCTCTTACTCTACCCTCAGTTTTTTGATTATTTCAAACAAGAAGGTAAATCTAAAACTTTGACTCTTTCTCAGCTGGAAGTGAAACTGTCTTGTGGTTTTAATTTGCATTTCCTTGATTTTTATTTAAATTGAATAGTTTTATATATATATATATATATATATATACACACACACACACACACACACACACACATATATATATATATATATATATATATATATATATATTCTCCAAGGTATAATTTTTTAGTCTCCTTATGACCACAAAGAAAAGTAAAACTGGTGAAATCTTTGCTATAATATAGTTTATAGTATAATCTTATTATATATATATATATATTTTTTTTTTCTGTGAGCTCATAGCTCAATTATTTTATATGACAGTCTTGGAAAATACACACCCATAAAATCACGAGAAATATCTTTTCCTGGCATCAAATTGACACTAGAGCTTTTTATTGAAAGGATTTTATTAATTATTTCTGCTTTAGTTAATATTCTGATACCATATTGTATTTGGCAATACAAATATGCCAAATATTTTATTAGCAATACTTCATAAAGCTCAATTTAAAAAGCATTATTTAAAAGCTGTGGCAATGAGATTCATAGATGACAACTTTTTTGGGTATTTGGAGTGGCCACTTCCTAACTAGAACCATGGTAACCTACCCTACTTCTGAAACAGTTGAGAAATCAGACAAAGGTGTGAAGTGTACAGGGGTCAAAATATCAACTATACTAGGCTAATATTAGAGAATATAACTTAAGGATGTGATAAAGTCATCTTTGCAATTTGAAATCCAGCGTCAAACAGCTTTCTGCACTCAGTCCTGGCATTGCTGAACTGGAAGAGGCTTTCCTCCACATGTAGTCACACATGGCATGCAGGAGCAGGAGAGCACGTGCTCCTTGGAAACAGCTTACTTCCAAAAGGCAAAGAAGAGACAGTCTGGGCCACACATGCTCAGATTTCCCTTCCAGAACCAAGAATTGTACATCACTACTCCTTATCTTCACAAGAGCAGTGAGACATAAAGGGGAGAGACATCACCATTGTCATTGCTTGTGGAGTTCAAGAAACAAATAGAAACTTTACAGATGTGTATTAAGTGTTCACTAGATTTTTATTCTTTTAATCTGCTAGCTTTAATCAGTAAGTCTGTGGTCAGCTAAAAATGAGGCTCTCTCTCTTAAGGAAGGAGACAGAAAATATCAAAAGAATCCAGCTTTCATCATCATGAGACAATCCCCAAGACAAAGCAATACATTGTTGGGTATTTTTCCTAGGACAGTTTCTAGATGACAGGATTTTTCCCTAGAGGTTTCTAGAATTAGTTAAAACCATACCTTTATTAAATCAACCTCCAGGCTCCAACTAAATTTAAAAACTTAAATTTAGCATTCTATTTTCCACCTCAAATTCTATACACGTAACATTATTCAACTAGATAATCAGAAGTTTTACAACAAAAATAAATAAATTAACAAAATACTCCAATAATAACATGCCAACAGAGAAATGTATCAAATTTCAATATAAATACCCATTGCTAAAGATTTCAAGAGGAGAAACTGAAAATGGGAAGGAACAGTTGATAACATCCAAGTTGAAGCTGAAGAAAATTAAAACAAGTCCACAAGAGCCAAAATACAACACTCATTTTATCCCACCTGAATTTAGAAACCATCTGAATAATAGATTTGATGCTTTGACCACCAATGACTAAAGACCAGATGAATTGTGAGATGACATCAAGAACAACATAAATGAAGAAAGTAAAGGGTCATTAAAAAGACAAGAAAGGAAGAAAAGACCAAAATAGATCTCGGAAGAGACTGAAACTTGCTCCTGAATGTAGACTAGCCAAAATGAATAGAAGAAATACAGAAATAAAAGAGCCGAACAGAAGATTTCAAAGGGCAGCTCAAGAAAACAGAGTAAAGTGTTGTAACAAAATGTGTGAAGACCTGGACTTAGAAAACCAAAAGGGAAGAACATACTTGGCATTTCTCAAGAGGAAAGTACTGAAGAAAAAAATTAAGCCTTATGTTGCAATATTAAAGAATTATATGGGCAAAATATTGAATGACGCAAGAAGCATCAAAAGAACATGGAAAGAATACACAAAGCCATTGTACCAAAAATAGTTGGCCAATGTCCAATTATTTTTGGAGGTAGCATATGAGCAAGAACCAATGGTACTGAAGGTAGAAGTTGAAGCTGCACTGAAGGAATTGGTAAAAAACACGACTCCAGGAATTAAGGGAATACTTACTGAGATGTTTCAATAAATGGATACAGTGCTGGAGGGGCTTACTCATTTATGCCAAGAGATTTGGAAGACAGCTACCTGGCCAACTGCAACAGGTGAAGGTGAAGATGACCTGAAGCATTTACTGATGAAAATCAAAGACTACAGTTTTCAGTATGGATTACACCCCAACATAAAGAAAACCAAAACCTTCACAACTAGACCAACAAAGCTACATCATGATAAATGGAGAAAAGATTGAAGTTGCCAGGAATTTTATTTTACTTGAATCCACAGTCAACATCCATGGAAATAGAAGTCAAAAAATAGACATTTTATTGCAACTGGGAAAATCTGCTGCAAAAGATCTCTATAAAGTGTCAAAAAGCAAACATGATACTTTGAAGACTAAGTTGTGCCTGCCTCAAGCTGTGGTATTTTCAATTGCCTCATATGCATGTAAAAGCTGGACAATGAATAAGGAAGACCAAAGAAGAGTTGATGCCTTTGAATTACGGTGTTGGCAAAGAATACTGAAAATACCATGGACTGCCAGAATAATGAACATATCTGTCCTGGAAGAAGTGCAACCATAATGCTCCTTGGAAATGAGAATGGCCAGACTTCCTCTCACCTACTTTGGTCATGTTATCAGAAGGGACCAGTCTCTGGAGAAGGGTATCATACTTGGTAAAGTAGAGGGCAAAGAAGAGAAAGACCATCAATGAGATGGATTGACAAAGTAGCTACAATGATGGGCTCAAGCATAGCAAGGATTGTAAGGATAGTGCAGGACCAGACAGTGTTTCATTCTGTTGTGCATAGGGTCATTATGAGTTAGAGCCAACTGAACACCACCTAACAACAATCTAACAATGATTTTCTTCCATGCTTCATCTTTCAAATACATACAGAATTTCTGTAAGCACTGGTCTTAGTGTCCAAATCCTTAAGAGATCACTAATGGATCTTCTTATGGACTACTTAAGGCATTAAGACAGTGCTACTCGATGACTTTTTGGACCTAGCTGCTATTGATGAAGACATATCAAATTCCTTTATAAGAATTTGCCTCTCATTTTATTTTTGTTACTTGAGATCCTTGTCACTGGTTTAGTAATATGTAAATTTCCCCTTTTCCATCCTTTTATAATGCACTCAATTTTTCACTTCACTTATGGCTCATTAGCTGATAACAGTTACACTATAAAGAAATCTCTCTTTTCTTCTGGCTGCATCAATCCTTCACTTTTTGTTTTATTTCCTTCACTCATTTCTACTTTTTGATGGTAAGACTGAAGCAAATTTTTCAATTTGTTGAAAAAGTCCGTGATTGATTTCCTGGGCAACTAAAACGCTCAAAAATGAGGTGTCTAATTTCAGAACTTTGTATTTGCTCCTTTGTCTTTAAAATTTCAATATTTTATTGAGTTATTTCTTACCTGACCCCATGAAGGTGACATAATTCTCTTTAAAAGTTTCCTCCTCCTTCTTACTTGTTTACAAACAAATCATTTCATTTTCTATGGGTGAAGCCACATTTATATTATTGGAAGCTCATGTTCATGGTCTACATTTATGCAATTAACAAATTTAGAGCAAATTTCAGATGGTAGCATTGTAGGTAAAAAAAAAAAAAATAATCCATATATCTCAGATTATTCCCAGGAAGTAGTCCTTGTAGCACAGTGGTTAAGCAGCTTGGCTGCTAACCAAAATGTCAGAGTTTCAAATGCACCAGTTGCTCTTTGGGAGAAAGATATGGCAGTCTGCTTACATATAGATTACAGCCCTGGAAACCCTATGAGGCAGTTCTACTCTGTCACATAGGTTGCTATGAGTTGGAATTGACTCATTGGCAATGGATATTTGGAATCCTCTTGCAAGGGAAGACGACATGTCCTAACTTTAATAGCTTTTTTCTTTTTTTAAAACATCTCTTTCCACTTCGACTTATTAAGCCCTGAAAGAAATTCAGGTCCCAGAAATATATTTGGTTTACTTCAGCTCTTATAGAAAGAGATACAGGTTATAAAGGGAGGCTTTTTTTTTTTTTTTTTTTTACATCTTTCTCTGAAGGTTGTTGCAGTGATTGTTCCTCTCCTAGAGAGAGTAACATCACATCACTGCATATCCTCAGAGGTTTTGGAAATTCTAAAGCTAATGTGATTTCCCTTCAAGAACCAATGAAAAGTAGATTACTGGTGAGGTGCATTGAAGACACTTTTGCATAGACTTTCATAGTTGTCCTACTATATAAGCAAAGAGATAAAATGGAAATTATTCCACACCTTGTCTCATATATTTTGTCTTGGATTTTAGTGCTGCTATAACAGAAATATCACTACTGGATGGATTCAAAACATTGAAATCTATTCTCTTACTGTCCAGGAGGCTGGAAGTCTGAATTCAGAGTGCAAGCTCTAGGGGCTGGATGGAAGTCCTTAGATCTTGTGCTTCAGTTCTGCCTCCCAGACCCACTGTAGCAAGCTGGAGGCTTTACCCGACTCATGAAGCTGCAGTGGCTGACAAATTCAGAATTATCAGGCATTATAGCAGTTTGCTGGCTTAGACTGTGAAGACAACAATCCTAAGATCAGCAGGAAACACAGCAGGCCACTGGCTTAATTCCAGAAACTGGAGATGATGACAGGCCAAATGCAGGATCCAAAATGAGTCAAAAAGCTAAAGACCTTTCCCAACGTTTCTCCACATATACTGGAAGCAGCTTGCACCCTGAAGGCAATTCCCCTTCAACTGATTAACTGATCACAGCAGATTCCACCATCGAGGTGATTACACCACATCCAATCTCATCATGGGGAATAACTACATCTACCTGCCAAGCTACTTAATATCATGGCTCAGCCAAATTGACACTCAACCTTAACCACCACAATTTTTACTTAATCTTTTCTTCTTAAAGAAAGTATAATCAACCACAGTGAAAGCACATTTAAAATTTTTCCTGTCTAGTCTGGAATTGAACCACACCTGTGACTTTCAATCAAAGAAAGACAGGCAAATGAGTTGAATATTTACCTGAGGTAGATACACTCCCATGATTGGGAGAAAGAAGAGCTGTTTATGCACAGAGAGACAGCTCAGGAGGCAGAGGTGCATGGAGGAATGGACACAGGGAAGAGGTAACTATTGGGAGGAAGTGGGAGGGGAGCTGTTGCATTGTGGTAAATTGTAGTCAATGTCATGAGACAAAGTGTATGTGAACTGCTGTATGGAAAGTGAATTTGCTCTGTAAATTTTCACCCAAATCACAATATAAATAAATAAATAAATAAATAAAAATAAAAATTTCTGTCTAAGCTGAATTGAGGAATCAAGTGCTCAAGTAACAATCTAGTTTTAATACTAACCACTTCCTAAATCTGCTCACTGTTGTTTTAATTATTGTGAAATAAATAGTAGTAATCATTGTGGTAGTTAAAGTTGTATGACAGCTTGGTTGAGCCTAGTTGAATGGCTGGGCAGCTGGTGGTAGTTATTCCCCATGATGAGACTGGCAGTCAACTCCATGCTGGGATCTACCTCAAACAGCTGAGTAGCTGCTTATGGGATGTGGTCTACTTCCCATATATAAGCAGCAGCTTTGGGAATGGTCTCTAGCTTATGAGATGTTTGAACCCTGCATGTAGCCATGTCATTGTTCAGCAGCCTGCCATGCTCTGCTGACCTTGAGACTTTCAATGGACTGGAATTAATGACCTGCTGTATGGTTTGGTAACATTGGGACTGTGCCTTTTTCCCTGTCAAGCTTGGACTTTTCAGCCTCAGCAGCCAGCAGCTGTCTGAGTAATGAAAAGCCTCTAGTTTCAATGGGCCAATAGCAGGAGACAGAGCTGAAGCCAAGGTTGAGGAGCTTTCACTCAGCCCCTAGAGCCTGGCATTCTGAACTCGGATTTAAAGCCTCCAAACTATAAGAGAATAAACTCCTGTTTGTTCAAGCATTCCATTTGTGGTATTTTCTTGTCAGCAGCACTGTGTAACCAGAACAGAGTCATTGCTCTCAGAAATAGAAGAAAATGAAAATAAAGATCAATTATAGCTTGCCCAAGATTATAAAAAAGAACAATTGTGAAAAAGTGAAATTGGTTTTATGAAATCTAAACTGAGTATTTATAAACAGCTTCATTAACTACTCACACATAGAAGTCATCTTTTTCTATGTGTAAAGGCATATGGACCACAGTTGCATTTTTAAATAAACTCCATAAAGTCTTAATAACTTTGGAGTGGCTATCTAAGATGCCGCTAATTGTTTCCTTTCATTGGAAGCAAAGAAGAATGAAGAAAAACAAGGACATCTGGAAAAAATCAGCCCTAGGATATGAGGGACCTTGAGAGCAGAAGAACCAGCTGGTGCCCAGCTACCAATGCAAATTACTCAAGAAGGTATCAAAACTGGAGATCCTGGATAGAGTGTGAGGGAAAACGTTGGACAAAATTCAAAAACACAATAACGACCAGAATTATTGGTTGGGTGGAGTCTGGTGGGACACCCAAGACTATGGCCCTGGGCTACACTTCAGGCCTGGGATAAAACTCACTCCCAAGGGTTGGCTCTCAGGCCAACAGTAGTAAGTCTTACATGCAGAACACCCAACCCAGGGTGATGCATCCACTTACTCTATGGAGATACATCCCTTGAAGCAGTTGGCCATGGGGCACCATAGGGGCCAATATCAATGGGTGGAAATCTGGACAGACAGGAGTGTACAACTAAGAAAGGCACAGGCATGGGGGGTGTCACTGGGAAGGGAGAGGAGGAGAGTGGGCACTCAAAACCAAAAACCAAACTCACTGCCCTTGAGTCAATTACAAATCAAAGAGACCCTCATCGGGTTTCCAAGGCAATAAATCTCCCAGAACAAAGAATTATCTGGGTCAAAATAACAAAGTTTGGAAAACTCTGACAATGAATGAGGAAACTGAGACAAAAAGAAGTTAAATAATTTCTGATGGTGTATTGGTTAAGGCATTGGACTGCTAATCCAAAGTTTGGTGATTCAAACCTACCAGCTTCTCTGTAAAAGAAAGATGGGGTAGTCGGCTGTAAAGATTTATAGCCTTGAAAACCCAATAGGGGTCACTATGAGTTGGAATTGACTTGATGGCAGTGAGTTTTTGGTTTCAATCAGTTGGTCATGTAGCTGTCTTCCAAATTTCTTGGCATAAATGAGTGAGCATCTCTACTGCTGAACCTGTTTGTTGAAACATCTCAATGGGTATTCCCTCAGTTCCTGGACCATTGTTTGTCAGCCATTCCTTCAGTGCAGCGTGAGTCTATTCTTTCAATACCATTGATTCTTGATCGTATGCTACCTCCTGAAATGGCTGAATGTTGACCAATTCTTTTTGGTACAGTGACTCTGTATTCCTTACATCTTCTTTGGATGCTTCCTGCATCATTCAGTGTTTTGCCCATGTTGTTTTGTTGTTATGTGCCACTGAGTCGGACCCGACTCACAGAGACCCCTCCTTGGGTTTCTGATGCAGTATTGCTATGGAAGTAGATTGCCCAACCTTCCTTCCAAGGAGTGGCTGGTGGGTTTGAACTGCCAGCCATCTGATTAGCAGTCAAGTGCCTTAGGAACTATGCTACCAGAGCTCCCCCATAGGATCCTTCAATATTGGAACTTGAGATTTGAATTTTTTCTTCAGTTCTGTAAGCTTGAAAAATGTTGAGTGTGTTCTTCTCTTTTGATTTTCTAACTCCAGGTGTTTACACATTTCATTGTAATACTTTACTTTGTCTTTTCAAACTGCACTTTGAAATCTTCTGTTCAGATCTTTTACTTCATTATTTCTTACATTCACTTTAGCTACTCTCTGTTCAAGAGCAAGTTTCAGAGTCTCTTCTGACATTCATTTTGGTCTCTTCTTCCTCTCCTGTATTTTTAATGGATTTTGTTTCTTCCTGTATGATGTTCTTGATGTTATCCCACAATTTGTCTAGTCTTTAGTCATTGATGTTCAATGTGTCAAATACATTCTTCAGATGGTCTATAAATTCAGTTGGAATATTCTCAAGGTCATATTTTGGCTCTTGTGGACTTGATTTAATTTTCTTCACCTTCAACTTAATCTTACATATGAGAAATTGATGGTCTGTTCCACAGCCAGCTTCTGTCCTTTTTCTGATTGATGATTCACAGATGTAGTCAATTTGATTCCTGTGTATTGCATCTGGAGAGGTCCATGTGACTGTTGCTGTTAATTTTGAAAAATGGTATTTGCAATGAAAAAGTCATCAGTCTTGCAAAATTCTATTACAGGATCTCTGGCATTATTTCTATCAATATGGCCACATTTTCCAACTACTGATGCTTTTTCTTTGTTTCCAATTTTCATGTTCAGATCACTAGTATTTATCTTGGTTGCATGTTTGGTCAAGTTTAGACTGCACAAATTGGTAAAAATCTTCAACTTCTTCGTCTTTGGCTTTAGTGGTCTATGTGTAAACTTGAATAATAGTAGTACAAACTGGTCTTCTTGTAGGAATATGGATATAATGCTATCACTGACAGCATCATACTTCAGGACTGATCTTGAAATGTTCATTTTGACGATGAATATGATACCATTCCTTTTCAATTTATCATCCCCAGTAGAGCATGTTCTATGATTGTCTGATTCAATATGGGCCAATATAAGTCTGTTTCAACTAATTAATGTCTAAGATATCAATATTTATACATTCCATTTCATTCTTGACAACTTCCAATTTTCCTAGACCTATACTTCGTACATTCCACATTATTTTCCTAGCTCTATACTTCATGCATTCCACTGTTATTAATGGATGTTTGTACCTGTTTATTCACATTTTGAGACATGCCACATCAGCCAATCAAAGTCCCCAAACCTTTTTTCCATCCAGGTCACTAAGGTCACCTCTACTTTGAGGAAGCCACAGTTTCATAGTTGTATTCTGAGTGCCTTCCAATTTGAGGGACTCATCTTCTGGCAATATATCAGACACTGTTTCACTGCTACTCCTAACATTTTTCAGCAATATACCAGACAGTGTTTCACTGATATTCATAAAGTTTTCAGTGGTCAATTTTTCAGAAGTGGACGGCCTTCTTCCCAGTCTCTCTTCATCTGGAAGTGTTGCCGTACCTACCCACCATGGGTGCCCCTGCTGTTATTTGATATACTAGTGGCATCACAGCAACACACAAGTCACCACAGTATGACAAACTGACCAATGCTTGGTGGAGTAAAGGGTTTATCAGGGAAAAATTCCTAAGTACTGAGAACAGTGTGGTGTGTGTGTCTTTGTGTGTGTGTGTGCAAGGTGATGGGAGCAAATGTAAGACCCTAAGTATTCAATTAAGTAATATGATATTTGAATAGCAATAAAACTTGTCTATACATACAAAGTAGAGGGATATTTCAAATCAAAACAAAACCAAAAGCCATTGAGTCAATTCTGACTCATAGTGACCCCATAGAACAGAGTGGTACTGCCCACTGGGTATGTTGTTGTTGTTGTTAGATGCCATCAAATCACCTCCCACTCATAGCAACCCTATGTACAACAGAATGAAACACTGCCTGGTCCTGTGCCAGTTTCACAATCCTTGCTATACCTGAGCCCATTGTTGCAGCCACTGGGTCAATCCATTTCATTGAGGGCCTTCCCCTTTTTCATTGACCTTCCACTTTACCAAGCAATCCTTCTCCAGGGAATGGTCCCTTCTGACAACATGACTAAAGTAGGTGAAATGAAGTCTGGCAATTCTCACTTCCAAGGAGCATTCCAGCTGCACTCCTTCCGGGACAGATTTGTTAGTTCTTTTTGGGACAGTGACTCTGTGTATTCTTCCATCTTCTTTTGATATTTCCTGCATCAATCAATATTTTGCCCATACTTTCAATATTGCTAGTCAAGTCTTGATTTTTTTTTTCCTCAGTTCTTTCAGCTTGAGAAATGCTGAGCATGCCAGATCTTTGCACATTTCATTATAAAGATTGGCTTTGTCTCCTCAAGCTGCTCTTTGAAATCCTCTGTTCAGCTCTTTTACCTTGTCACTTCCTCAATTTATTTTAGCTATTCTCCATCCAAGGGCAAGTTTTAGAGTGTCTTCTGACATCCATTGTGGTCAGTGCATCAAGTCTATTCTTTAGATGGTCTCCAAATTCAGGAGGGATAGAATCAAGGCCATGTTTTGGCTCTTGTGGACTTGTTTTAATTGTCTTCAGCTTCAACTTGAACTTGTATGTGAGCAGTTGATGGTCTGTTCCACAGTCTGGCTCTGTTTTATCTGAAGATACTGAGTTTTTCCATTGCCTCTTTTCATAGATGTAGTCGATCTGATTCCTGTGTACTCCATCTGGTGAAGTGCATGTGAATAGCTGTCATTTATGTTGTTGATAAAAGGTATTTGCAATGAATAATTTGTTGGTCTTGCAAAATTCTGTCATGCAATCTCCAGTGTTATTTCTATCACCGAGGCCATATTTTCCAATTACCAGTGATTCTTTGTTTCCAACTTTTGCATTTCAGTCAGCAGTGATAATCAACACATCTTGATTGCATGTTTGGTCAATTTCAGACGGTAGTAGTTGTAAAAATCTTCAATTTCCTCATCTTTGGCTTTGGTGGTTGGTGTGTAAATTTGAAAAATAGTAAATTTGAATAATAACTAGTCTTCCTTGTAGGCATATTGATATTATCTTATCACTGGCAACATTGAACTTCAGCATAAATCTTCAAACATTCTTTGTGATGATGAATGCCATGCCATTCCTCTTCAATTTGTCATTCCAGGCATAGTAGATCATATAGTTGTCTGATTCAAAATGGTCAAAACCAGTTTATTTCAGCTTACTAATGCTAGGATTGGGAGCTCTGGTAGCATAGTGCCTAAGGCACTTGACTGCTAACCAGAAGGCTGGCGGTTCAAACCCACCAGCCACTCATCAGAAGGAAGATGGGGCAATCTACTTCCATAGTGATACTACCTCAGAAACCCAAGGAGGGGTCGCTGTGAGTCAGGTCTGACTCAACAGTACATAACAGCAACAACAATGTTAGGATATCAATTTTTATCAGTTCCATTTTTTTTTTTTTTTTACAACTTCCAATTTTCCTAGATTCATATGTTGTACATTCCATGTTCCAATTATTAATGAATATTTGCAGCTGTTTCTTCTCATTTTGAGTCATAACACATCAGCAAATAGAGGTCCTGAAAGCTTTACACCATCTACATCATTAAGGTCAGCTCTGCTCTGAGGAGGCAGCTCTTCCCCAGTCGTATTTTGAGTGCCTTCCAAACTGAAGAGCTCATCTTCAAGCACTATGTCAGGCAATGTTTCAGGGATATTCAAAAAGATTTTTGGCAGTATATCAGATAGTGTTTCACTGCTATTCATAAGGTTTTCACTGGCCAGTGCTTTGAGAAATGGATGGCTCATTCCTTCTTCCAAGTGTGTTTTTGTCTAGAAGCTCTGGTGAAACCTGTGCATCATGGGTGACCCTTCTGGTATTTGAAATACTGGTGGCATAGCCTCCATTCTTACAGCAACACACAAGCGACCATAGTACAATAAACTGACAGACAAATGGTGGCCATTGGGTATAAAACCAAAAACCAAACTCAATTCTGACTCATCACAACCCCTCCCTAGGTTTCCAAGGCAGTATCTCTACGGAAGTAAATTGCCCAGTCTCCTTCTGAGGAGTGGCTGGTGGGTTTGAACCACCAGCTTTCTGGTTAGCAGTCAAATAGGTTAAGCACTATGCTATTGGGTATGTTGTTTTTGTTGTTGTTATGTGCCCTCAAGTCATCTCCAACTCATAGCTACCCCTCCTTGGGTTTCTGAGGCAATATTACAATGGAAGTAGATTGCCCAACCTTCCTTCTGAGGAGTGGCTGGTGGGTTTGAACCACCAACCTTCTGGTTAGAAGTCATGTGCCTTAGGCACTATGCCACCAGAACTCCCACTGTTGGGTATACAAGGCTGTAAATCTTTACAGAAGCAGACTTGCTTCATCTTTTTTTTGGCAGAGCACTGGTGGGTTTAAAGTGCTGACCTTTTAGTTAGCAACCCACCGAGTGCTTTAATCACAGTGCCACCAGAACTCCTCCTGAACAATATTAGGGAAAATAATTTAAAAATATATCAAAGTTTTCAGAAGGAAGATTGGGCAATCTACGCCTGTAGTGATACTGTCTCGGAAACCGAAGGAGGGGTCACTATGAGTCAGATCTGACTCGATGGCAGTGAGTTTGGTTTTGGGTTTTTTATGAAAGTTTAGTAAGGTTTAGTGTTCCATTACTACTGGACCCTAGACTAGGCTACTGATAGTGAAGAAGGCATAAAGAGGGGTTGATAAATGAATGGGTATGCCAAATAATGGAAAGAAAAAGTATTAATAACCTTGTTATTTTATATTAGAGGAGCTAGGAGAATTATGGTATAATATACAGAAATTAAACAATTGGGGAGATAAGCTGGTTTGAAGATAGAATTTTATATAATACTCAGTAGCCCTGTAACCAAATGGGAACACAGGTTGTAGGCTTAACATAGTTTGATTCCAGATCTTTTATCTATGTTTGCCTCAGAAAGTCTCAGTTTATGCCTAATGTCTGAACAAAATTATTTGTAGTGCCTCTTTTATTTGCAAAGGAGCTCTGATGGTGCAATGGCTAAAGCACTCAGCTGCTAACTAAGAGGTTCCTTAGTTCCAAACCACCAGTTGCTCCGAGGGGAAAGATGAAGCAGATTTACATATTTGGAAACAGTATGGGAAAGTTCTACTCTGCTCTATAGGGTTGCAATGAGTCAGAATCAACTCAGTGGTAGTGGGATTTTGTTGTTTGTTTGCTTTTCTTTTATTTGCAAAGGTGTCCAGGTTTGGACAATAATTTATGTGATTACTCTAACCATATTCCAATAAAATAGTGAAACATAGAACTGTCTATTTTTTTTCCAGATGACATCATGTTTGAAAAGCTATGTTAGAGAATTTTGATAAATACCAGCAGGATACAATGGTACAAATTGTCTTATCAACAGGCAATCTATATCTCAGAATGTAGAACATCTCTCTCAAGTTCACAGTAAAAAGAAAATAAAGCTGGAAGCTAAATTCTTGAATTCTCTGTTCTAGAGACATGGAAATTTCATTTAATTCTCTATATGATTTTTTTAAATATGAAATTAAGTGGGGATAAGAAAAAGCAGAAAATATTGGAAATTCATCTTGTATGATAGATCACATTTGAAGGAGTTTATTTAATCAGACAGAAACAGAGGTTGAAAATATTGAGCTTGAGACTGACTTTAATTTAAATTACCTTTGACATTGAAATCTAACATCTGTATTGCACCTGAATGAAATCCAGTCCCTACCTAGGTTTGGGAAGACTTGACTGTCTTTACATTATCTAAACTTTACTTAAACCCAATTTGTTTAAAGTGTATTTAAAATACAGAACAGATATCTCCCACTTGGTTACTATCCAACTTAATCTATGGGCTTGGTGCATTTAGAGTGAGGCAGAATGTTGGAAACAGAAGAAAACTAATTTTAGCTTGATGGATTATAATACTATACCTTCAAATCTTTCTCAATCTCACGTATTTTGCATATTGCATCTATCAAAGGAACATTCACAATGAAGCAGTATACAAAACAGATGCAGACTGTGGAGCGCAAGGTCATATGGACCAAATTCAGCTGAGCACAGCATTCAACATCTGGAGGAGTAGGATTTTGATCTCAGTTCTGGTATTACCTTGCAATATCGCTCACAGAAAATCTCTTGTCTTCTGGGCTTCGATACTCTTTTTGTAAGAATGAGGAGTATCATGAATTCAGTTGTATGGGTTAAATAGATTAACTAGTTAATCTCAAAATGACTTGGGAAAGATTAAAACACAACATAAACTATTATTAAGTTTAGGTCAAGATACATATAATATACCTTTAGAAATGCCATTGACAACATGTTCTCCTTGGTACCATAAATCCACATCAAATTCTGCTCCACGAATTTTTGGAACTCTTTGAAAAATAAGTTGGGAAGATGCTATTTCCATATTTCCATGCAACCCCCTCATTTGATTATTCTTGCTTCTGGAACTTAGCCAAATTATTAGCTCTAACAAATAAATTGGGATCATACTATGGCTCTGCAAAACTCTGACTCAGTCCTTAAAAATCTGATTTAAAAAGTCAGACATTTTCATTTTAGAAAAAAGAAAGATAAAACTACCTGTTATTTCCCAACTCAGATATAAGCCCTTTTAACAATTTATCTTCTGTACTTTGTCTCATTTTTATTTGTTATTGATCTTATATATAAATTATATGAGTATATATATGTACTAGAGATTGTATGTGTGTATTCTACATTTTTCTACTTAACTTATTCTTTCACTTTCTAAAACAGTTTTATTCAAATCTTCCCATGCTCTTTAAATTTTCAATATTATGCCTGCTTCTTCACCCTCACCAAATGACCTCACCTCTAATATTAAGCAACAAGAAGACATTAGTTGGGAATTTTCTCAACTTTTTGCCACTAAGTTTACAAATCTGACCTCATTTACATCTATCTGAACATTTTGTTATCCCCTTACAGAAGACCTTGCATTTTTTTTTTTTTTCCTTCCATGTACAATGAATCCAACTGTGTATGTCTTCTTAGCCCTATCTGCCTTCTCAGGAATTACATCTTCATGATTTTTCTTTCAGCCTCCTTTTTTCATTTGGGAAATTCATATTGATATTTAGGTATTCTTTAAGAGGAAAGGGTATTTTTTTCTATGTCTCTAACATTCTTATTTGAGCTACTCGCATTGCAGTCAACAATTCCACCTATTTTCCCTTCATCCCCATTCTAGTTTTCTTCCAACAGATAGACCCATTCTAATCATTTTATCCAAACACACACATTCCTATCCTTATATACCTATAAAATTTATTGTATGTGTTTGCAGTGAATTGCTTGATGTGGCCATTCTAGCCATTGTCCTCCATTCTGTGGTGTTTTGTAAATCCTATTATCCATGCCTGTTTGGGGTGCTGTGGTAGTTAAGGTCAGGTATCAAATTGGCTGGGCAGCTGGTAGTAGTCATTCCCTATAATGACTGGCAATC
>NW_006921590.1:15295824-15298288 GCF_000298275.1 Orycteropus afer afer | reverse complement strand
GAAATGATGGAGTGGCATGGTAGTTTGGACATTTGGGACATCTTTGACCTCTGCCTCATGGGGACAGGCCTAGTGCTGATCTTTCTAAGAGAAATTGTTCAAGCGGTGTTGGAATTGTCTGCTTGAGATTGTTGTTGTTGTTGTTATGTGCCGTCGAGTCTGCCCCGACTCATAGCGACCCCTCCTTGTGTTTCCTAAGCAGTATCACTACGGAAGTAGATTGCCCCATCTTCCTTCTGAGGGGTGGCTGGTAGGTTTGAACCGCCAGCCTTCTGGTTAGCAGTCAAGTGCCTGAGCCACTATGCTACCAGAGCTCCTTGCTTGAGATTAGAACCAATAAAAATATTGATGGGTATGAAAATATTAGTTTTATGATTGGTTAAAAAAAAAAAAAAAAAAAACTAGGTGAAGTTTCAGGCTGTGAAATATAGCCAAATGGGCTTGCTGACAATATTCTCTGCATACAGTTGTTATGTTATTAGGTGTCGACAAGTCGGTTGTGACACGTAATAAATCTATGTACAACAAAGCACTGCTTGGTCTTGCTCTGTCCTCACAGTCTTTCCTATGTTTAAGCCCATTGTTGCAGCCGCTGTGTCAATCCATCTTATTGAGTTTTCTTCTTTTTCACTGATTCTCTGCCTGATATTTTCTCCATGGACTGGTACCTCCTGATAACATGTCTAAAATATATTTGCTTCTAAGGAGCATTGTGGCTGTATTTTTTTGAAAGCAATTTTTTTCACTCTTCTGAAAGTTCATGATCAGTATTCCTTGTTGTAACCATAATTCAAATGCATTATTTCTTCAGTTTTTCTTATTCATTGTCTAGCTTTTGCATGTATATGAGGTGATTGAAAACATCATGGCTTGAATCAGGCCCACCTTAATTTTCAAATTGACATCTTTGCTTTTTAACATTCTAAAGAGGTCTTTTGCCCCAGATTTTCCCAATGCAATATGTAATTTTATTTCTTGACTGCTGCTTCCATGGTTGTTGATTGAGGATCCAAATAAAAAGAAATTCTTGACAACATTAATACATTCTCTGTTTATTGTTAGATTGCTCATTGATCCAGTTATGAGGATTTTTGTTTTCTTTCTGTTGAGGTATACTTCACACTGAAGGCTGTAGTCTCTAATTTTCATTGGTAAGTATTTTGAGTCTTCTTAATGATCAGCAGACAAGGTTGGCATGTGCATATTGCAGATTTTTAATGAGTGTTACTCCAATTCTGATACCTCATTCTTCTTCATATAGTTCAGGTGCAGTGTAGTAAATTACCTGGTATGACTTTTCTAGCCATAAGTCTTTGCAAACTCTGTGGTGAAATTTGCTGTGAGCCACTGAGGAGCTCCTGATTGTAAAAGTTATCCACCTGGGGTATTTCTGTTGGTCACAACACAAAGCAGTGTTTTGGGAGGTTCCTGCTGTCTCTCAGATGCTTAGAATTCTGATGTTAAGATTGGTTGGTTTGGCTACTCTGCTGGGCTCAAAAGGAGGCCTCCTAGAAGCAGAAGAACTCTCTCTCTGACCTCTGGCTGAGGAAGACTTGTTGCTGAGAAAGAGACACTGAGAGACACACATTGCTGGGAGCAAGACTGTCGGGTGAGAGATAGCAGGCTGAGAGAGAGGCTAAACCTTGTTCCTGAACTTGAATTGTAGCCTGGTGCTTCCCTAATAAACCCCATAATCTGTGGGTTCTGTGTGGCCACTGCAATGAATTATTGGAGCTGGCAGATAGGCTTTGGGTGCTGCAGGAGGAACAATTGGTGTAAGTGCTGGAGGGAGGCAGCATGTCTGACCTCACAGGAATGGGTCTTGGGCTACTGATAATGATTCTGTCTTCCTTTTGTGTGGTTAGAGGAAGTCAGAAGATATGACCTCCTTGCCTTCTTAGCACCAGGTTTTTTATTTAAATGCTCTGCATACAGATTGAGTAAGTATGGTAAAAGGATATAAATTTGACACACACTTTTCCTAATTTTCAACTATGCTGTATCCCCTTGTTCTGTTTGAAATACTGACTCTTGGTCTATGTACAGAATCCTCATAAGCACAATTAAGTGTTCTGGAATTCCCATTCTTCATCATGATATTCATAATTTGTTATTATCCACATAGTTGAATTTCCTTTCATAGTCAATAAAAAACAGGTGAACATCTTTCTGATAGTCTCTCATTTCAGCTAAGATCCATATGACATCAATAATGATATCCATTTTTCCATGTCCTCTTCTGAATCTTGCTTGAATTTCTTGTAGTTCTCTGATTATGTGCAAGCAATTCTTGGGTTATGAATGTTAAAATTACAACTGTTAGTCACAAACCAACCCAAATACAGCCCATTACATTAAAAATTTGAGGTACGGGGAGGCGGGGCAAGATGGCGGACTAGGCAGAAGGATTGCACAGACCCTCTTCAACAAAGAAAAGGGAAACCAATTAACACAGACACAGAAG
>NW_006921590.1:15284886-15289004 GCF_000298275.1 Orycteropus afer afer | reverse complement strand
ATTGTAAATTTTGGTCAATGACATGAGACAATGTGAACTGCTGTATGAAAAGTGAATTTACTCTGTAAATCTTCACCCAAATCCTAATAAAAAAATAAATTAAAAAAAAAAAAAAATGAGGTACCTACAATGCTTCATAATAACAAAAGGATACTACTTTATGATGCACACCAAAATATTATTATTATTGTGTTAAAAATGTTTTCGTATATCTAGAAGTGTTACATTAATCTTTTTTAAACATAGAAAGTTACACTGCATACTATATACTAGGACCTCTGGTAGCAAACTGCCTAAGGCACTTGACTGCTAACCAGAAGGCTGGTGGTTCAAACCCACCAGCCACTCCTCGGAAGGAAGGTTGGGCAATCCCACTTCAGTAGTGATACTGCCTCGGAAACCCAAGGAGGGGTCGCTGTGAGTCGGGGCCGACTCGACGGCAAATAACAACAACAACAACAGGACAAATATTTGATGAACTGATATTAGATATGAACCATGTCTAACTATTCCATCTTATGTACAGATTCTTTTTAAAGACAGACTGAGGAATGGAATTCACTCATTAATACTGCTACAACTATATTTTAATTACTGTCAACAAATTTTACTTGCCTGTGATATTAACAGTATTGTTTGATAATTTTTGTTTCCTATTGAATCACCTGGGAGCTCTGGTAGCATAGTGCCCAAGGCATTTGACTGCTAACCAGAAGGCTGGAGGTTCAAACCCACCAGCCACTCCTCGGAAGGAAGACGAGGCCATCTACTTCCATAGTGATACTGCCTCGGAAACCCAACGAGGGGTCGCTATGAATCAGGTCTGACTCAATGGCACATAACAACAACAACAACATTGACTCACCTTTCTCTGGAATGGGAAGTTACATGGACCTCTTCCAGGTGGTTGGCCACATAGTTTCTTCCAAATTTCTTGGCGTAGATGAGTGAGCATTGCATCTGTTTGTTGAAATATCTCAACTGGTATTCCATCAATTCCTGGAGGCTTGTTTTTCACCAATGTTTTCAGTGTAATTCTTTTTAGTACAGTGACTCTGTGTATTCCTTTATTTTTCTTTGATTCCTGTATCATTAAACATTTTGCCTGTAAAATATTGTAATTTAAGTCTTTCATATTTTCTACAGTTCTTTCAGATTGAGAAATGCCAAGGGTGTTCTTTTTTTTTACCATCTTCAGGTCTTTGTACATTTCATTATGATACTGTTTTCTCAAGCCACCCTTTGAAATCTTCTGTTTAATTCCTTTACTTCATCCTTTTTTTTTTCCATTTGCTTTATCTACTCTATGTTTAACAGCACATTTCAATGTCTCTTCTGACATTTTGGTCTTTTCTTCCTTTTCTGCCTTTTTAATGCTCTTTTCCTTTTTTCATGTATGATGTTCTTAATGTCATCCAACAACTCCTCTGGTCTTTGGTCTTGGAATTTTCCTTGTTTGTTTTATAATCCTTTCATCATCCTATTTGTAGTGGTAAATTCTTCTTTCATTCTTCTTCTAGATTCTTTAATTAAACATTTAGATAACGAGATGTGATTTTTTCCGCTTTTCTAACACAATTATTTAATGATGTAATTTCTTTTAAAAACACTTCTTTAGCTGTAGGTAATGCCTTTTGATATGTTGTGTGTTTATTTTCAGTAGGTTTATTTGTCTGTTTTCCTTTGTGATTTCTTCTTTCATTTATGAATTAATTAAACATGTGTATTTTCAAAATAGTTGGGGACTTTCCATATATTTTTCTTACAGTAATTTCTAGTTTAATCCCATTTTGAGCATTGAATATACTTGGCACAATTTCAATCTTCAACTGATCAAGCTTTCTTTAATTATCCTGAAAATGTGTGTGTGTGTCTCTGTGTGTCTGTATATAGGAGCTCTCGTGGTGCAGTGCCTAAGGCATTTGCCTGCTAATGAGAAGGTTTGTGGTTCAAACCCAACAGCTGCTCTGTGTAAGGGAGATGGAGCAATCTACTTCTGTAAATATCACTGCCTTGGAAACTGAACGGGGTTTGCAATGAGTCAGAATTGACTTGGTGGCTATGAGTTACACACACACACACACACACACACACACACAGATGACCTTTGGACAACATAGGGCTTAGGGATGCTGACCGTATGTGCTGTTGAGAATCCATATATAACTTTTGAGTCCCAAAAACTTAACTACTGATAACCTACTGTTGACCAGAAGCCTTATCAATAACATGATCAGTCAATCAACAGTTCTTTCTGTACAGTTATTAGATTTCCACATGAAGACATTCACACACATACACACCAGATAAGTTTATTAACTATATAGAATAATGGTTATTTACTATTCTTTAACTGGAAGTAGATCATCATAAAGTTCTTCATCCTCACAATCTTTACATTGAGTAGGCTGAGGAAGAGGAGGGGTTAGTAGTGCTATCTCAGGATGGCAGAGGTGAAAGAGTTGGAGGAGGTGGAAGGGGAGGCAGGAGATACAGGCATAATCAGTGAAACTGTACAGAAATACCTTGTAATTTCTGTCTGACTTTTGCTCTAAAATGTTTCTGTGTAGTAGTACTCTTTCTTCCCCCATTTGCTTTAGTTTCAGTGCCAATATCATTGAAGGGTCCATGTCATAAAATAAGTCAAAATCAGTCTTGAATAATCAAAATCCTTCTGCCAGATTGTCCAATTTCAATTTATTTTCTGGCACTGATTTTTCTATGTCTTCTTCCTCATGATCTTGCACTGGTTTGGAAGTACTCATCTCCATCATGTCATCTTCTGGTAATTCCTGTTATGTGTTGTTTATTAGTTCTTGAATTTCTCCAAGATCCAAATCTTGAACCCCTTCATCCACCACTTTTTTTTTTTTTTTTTGCCATATCCACAATCTCTTTCATGATTTCCATGATATGCTCCATCATAAATCCTGTGAGATCATGAACAATATCTTGACACAGTTTTCTCCAGCAGGAGTTTATTGTATTGTACTTGATGGCTTTCATGGGTTTTTCTGTAACAATGATGGCATCTTCAAAGGTGTAATCCTTCCAGACTTTCATGATATTCTCTCTGTGGGGGTCCTCTTCCATAGTGTTGACAATCCTTTTCATAGAGTATCATGTGTAATGAACCTTAAAGGTCCTTATGACCCCCTGGTCTAGAGGTTAATTAGAGACATTGTGTTTGGGGGCAAGTGGACCACTTTGATGTCTTGGGTGTTGAACCTATAGGGTTCTGGGTCTCCAGGGATGTTGTCCAATATCAAAAGAACTTTAAAATGCAGTCCCCTACTGTCAAGTTACTTCTAACTTCAGAGACAAAGCATCAATGGAACCAGTCCAAAAAATGTTCTCATTGTCCAGGTCTTCTTCTTGTACAACCAAAAGACATGGAGTTGGGGTTTATCTTTTCTCTTTAAGCCTGAAGGTTTAGCGCCTTTATACATAAGAGCAATCTTGACCATAAACTGAACTGCATTTACACAAACCCAATAGCATTTGCACAGAAAAGTAGATTTAGACTATCCTTTCCTCCCTTAAATCCTGGTGCTCATTTCTCTTCCTTACTAATGAATGTCTTTTGAGGAATTCTTTTTAAAAGAATGGGGCTCTTCTGTGTGCACTAAAAATCTATTCTGGACATCCTTTCTCCTCAATGATTTTCTCAATGGCATCTGGGAACTTGTCTGCTGATTCCTGGTTGGTAGAAGCTGCTTCTCATGTTATTGTGGCATATTTTAAGCCAAACCTTTCTAAACTTATCAAACTGTCTTTTGCTGACATTAACTTCTCCAGCTTTAGATCCTTCACCTTCCTTTCACTTTAAATTGTCATATAATGACTTCACTTTTTCTCAAATCATGTTAGAGTCTATAGGTATGCCTTTCTATTAGCAATCCAGCAACCACATAAAAGCTTCTTTGTCAATATGATGTAAAATACCTTTTTAAAATACCTTTTAAATTTTAAGTATCTTTACATTTGTTTACATTTCCCTCAACTGTGAATAGCACCTTGTATGGTCTGTTAAGTGTTTCTGTGCATAAATTTTGATAAATTTTATTTTTTTTACAATGGATTAATGTATATTTTGTGATAGTAAATTATAAAATAGG
>NW_006921590.1:15274657-15284786 GCF_000298275.1 Orycteropus afer afer | reverse complement strand
TTCATGAATTTCCTATTTTTTTTTTTTTTCGTTTTTTTTTTTTACAGTAGTTCTAATGCTGGATCCATTTATTTTGAAATAGCAGGAAACTCCAGCTGCAGACATCAATCTTCCATATATATCAAGCAATTCAACTTTTTCTTGTAATGTCATGACTTTGCTTTGTTTTAAGGGAGCACTTCCAGCATCACTAGTGGCACTTCGTGTGGGTCCCATGGTGTTATTCAAGGTTTATGGTATTGCAGTAAAATATGATTAAAAATATGAAAGAGCTGAGACAGATAACTCTTTACTGTGACTTGCAGTTTTGGGTGAGACAAATTGCTCACATGGATATGATTAGTGTCACATAGCATTTTAAGTGTATACTTGCAATCCTAGAGCTCATTGCAATAGCAACAGGAGGTGGCTATGAAATTATTAAGTACTACAATTAATTTTATGCTACAAATTTTTTTACAATTAATTTTGATTTAACATTGCATATTTACATTTGTTTACATTTCCCTCAACTGTGAATAGCACCGTGTATGGTCTGTTAAGTGTTTCTGTGCATAAATTTTGATAAATTTTAATTTTTTTTTACAATGGATTAATGTATATTTTGTGGTAGTAAATTATAAAATAGGCTAGTATCTATATATATTTTACACGCTCATGACTAACATTTTCTTTAACTTTGATATATCTAGGCTACACAGTTAACCTGCTATTTTTCTCAAATTGTTGCAAATCTCCAGAAAATTTTCCAATATATTTACCAGATATATAAACATATTTAGATGAACCTTCCATGACCATTTGAAATGAATATACAGTCTATTATTGTTGGAGCTATTGTTCTACGTGGATCAATTATGTCAAATTTGTTGATAGTGAAATTCAAGTCTTCTAAATCTTTACTTAATATTTATTTACTTTTTGTGTGGATTACTGAGGGTTTTGTTGAAATTTTCAACTATATTCATAGATTTCTCTATTTTTCCTTTTATTCTATGTTTTTTTTTTTTTTTTAACTTGAAAGTGTACTATTGGGTGCATACATATTTAAGGATATAACTATATCATCTTGATGAATCAATCCCTTCATAATTATGAAAATTTACTGTTTACCTCAGATGAAGTTCTTTTTATTCTGAAGTTTTTTGTTAATATTAATGAACTTCAGCTTTGTTATTAATGTGTTTTATGTCTTTTGCATGATTTTACTATTAAACTATGTGTCCTGTAGACAGAATACAGTTAGGGTTTTTGTTTCTGTTTTTTAATTCTAACCTATACTATCTTTTAATTGGAATGCTTAGATCATTTATATTGAATGCATTTACTGACATTGTTGGGTTTAAATCTTACTTGCTGTTTTATTTTTATTTATCCCATCCGCTCTTGTTTCAGGAGCTTTCGTGGCATAGTGCCTAAGGCATTTGACTAATAACCAGAAGTCCGGTGGTTCAAACACACCAGCCACTCCTCAGAAGGAAGATTGAGCAATCTAGTTCTGTAGAGATACTACCTCAGAAACCCAAGGAGGGGTCGCTATGAGTGGCTATTGACTTGACAACAGTAAGTGAGCTCTTCTTTCTCTTTTCTTCTTTTTCATGCATTATTTTATTATTCTACTTATCTACAGCATTGTTTTAGCAGGTACACATCATTGTGTAATTTTCAAGTTATTTTTCTAGGGTTTATCTACACATTTTAAAGATTTATAACAGTCTATTTTCATACAGTGTTATAAAACTTTATATACAACAATCTTATGAGAGTGTATTTTAATTGCCCCTATCCTTTCTGCTATTGTTAAACTTTTTATTTTTATAGGAGTTTTTTTTTTTTTTTTTTTTTTGTAAATTTATACATATTTTATAAACCCAACAGTACTTTGCCATTATTGTTGCTTTAGTCAGCCAAATGTATTTTAATGAGATTTAAAAACATATATTTTTTCACATCTTAACCATTTCCTAAATTCTTCATTTTCTTGTATAGATCCAAATTTTCATTTGATATCATTCTCTTTGAAATATTTTCTTTAAAATTGCATTATTTTTTCCATTGTAATTTGGGTGAAAGTTTACAGAGAAAGCAATTTTCTATTCAACAATACATAAACATTTTGTTTCATGTCTTTGATTGTAATTCCCTAAATGTAACATCAATGATCTCACTCCGTGTTTCTTGTTTCCATTCATCCTTCTTTCCCAATTCTTCCTCCTTTTCCTAATTTTCCTTATTCCTTGGAAGGCAGATTGGGTGGTCTACTTCCGTAGTGATGCTGCCTCAGAAATCCAAGGAGGAGTCACTATGAGTCGGAGACAATTTGAAGGCACATAATAGCAGCAACAACATAGCCATACTGGGGCCATACCACCCTGAGGTGTCCAATCTTGTCTTTAAAATTTCTTATGAGTCTGCTGGTGATGGATTATCTCACTTTTGTTTCTCTGAAAAACCATTTATTTAACCTTCAAATTTGAAATATATTTTCAGTGAGAAAGGATTTTTTTTCTCTCTCTCTCTTTTTTATTTCACTATTATAAAGATATCTCTCCATTGTCTTCTTGCTTGCAAGGCTTCTTACAAGCTTATTTATCTTTATTCTTTTATATGTAATATGTCTTTTTACTATTTCTACTTTTAGATTTTTATATTTATTACCAATTTTCAGCAATGTGACTATGAGATGCCTTCATGTAGCTTTTTTTTAGGTTTCCTATGATTGAAGTTTATTGAGTTTTTTAGATTTGTGAGTATATTGTTTTCATATAATTTGGAAAAACTTTGGCCAATATTCCTTCAAATATATTTTGTCCCCCCCTTTCTTTGATGACAATTACATGTTATACCAGTTGATGTTGTACCCTAAATTATTAATATATTTTTTTTATTATTTTTCTCCTTTTGTTCAATTTGGATTATTTACATTGCTTTCTTTCAAGATCACTAATCACTAGTCTTTGTTCTGCAGTGTCTAACGTGCTATTAACCCCATCCACTATATTTTTTCTTTCACAAACTGTATTTTTGAACCACCAGAATTTTAATTTGCATCTTTTCTATACCTTAAATTTTTCTCTAAATTATGGTCATGTTTTCTTCTTTCTGGAAAATATGACAAATGTTAATAATAACTGCTTTAATATCTTTGCTGCTAGTTCCATTGTACCTCATTCCTGAGTTTAATTCTATTATTGATTTTTCTCCTTATTTTGATTATATTTGCTGGCTCCTTTGTATGCCTGTTAATTTTATTTTTTATGTCATGAATTGTGATTTTTTTAACTGTTGTTTCCTAAATTGTGTTGTATTCCTTTAAATACTATTACTTTTCTTTTTTCTTCTTTTTCTGGTATATAGTTAGTTTACTTGGAATTAGTTTGATCCCATGGAAATAGTTGGACCTTTCCAAAGCTTTCTTTTGGTTTGTTAGGACAGGACCAGAGCAGCATTAGTCTAAGTGTAAATTAACCCAACTTGCTAAGGTGATACTCTTTTGAAGATTCTACACTATGAAACATGTATTATAGGATCTTTCTATTCTAGCTGGTGAGAATACATATTCCCAGCCATTTGTGAGCAATAAACATAGTTTGACCTTTTCTTCTCTACTTCTACTCCTCTCCAGTTGTTCTTTTTCCAGCCTTGGATAATTTCTTCCCCCACTGCACAGATCAGTACCAGTGGAATGCTCCAGGGACCTCTTCAGATTTTCAGTGCTCAGTCTCTCCTCTCTCTAGCTCCTCCTTTCTCCATTCAGCTCTTTCCTTACTAGTACTAAGCCCTCCGGGTTCTAGCTATTTTGGCTTTGCCAAACTCCAATATTTTTCTCATCAACACAGCAGAGGTTGTCAGATTCCTTTTGTCTTACCTCTCACTCTGCTGTTTCCTGGAAACTGCCTCTAGGCAAGACACTGGTACAATCATAGGCTCACCTTGTTTGTTTCTTATATGTCAGGGTCACAGTCCTGCAATGCCTGCTATCTGATGTCTGAAAATCATTACTTCCCACATTTTGTCTGGTTTTCTTTATGCTTAAGTCAAGAGAATATATATGCTCCCAGTTATTCGATGTTGGCTAGAAATAGAAGTTTCACTGTGCTATTTTGTTATAATTCATTTTGTCATCATATTTTGCATTTTTCATTGATACGCTTTCTTTTCCTACCCATTCTCTCTTATTAGTGATATCAATACTGGTCACATCTTTTGAAAGTATTTTATTCTATTTAACACATTTTTTTTCCTGATTTTTTTTTTTTTTGTTGTTGTTATGTGCCGTCGAGTCAAACCCGACTCATAGCGACCCCTCCTTGGGTTTCCGAGGCAGTATCACTACAGAAGTAGGATTGCCCAACCTTCCTTCCGAGGAGTGGCTGGTGGGTTTGAACCGCCAGCCGTCTGGTTAGCAGGCAAGTGTCTTAGCCACTATGCTACCAGAGCTCCCTTTTTCCTGATAGTTACCCTTAAGTAATCAATATCCATATTTTGTTTTATTTTAACCCATCTGTTTGTTAAATTTACCAATATCTCTATCTTTAACTCAAATTAGACAATTATTTTGGCAAGTTTTCACTTCTCTCCAGTATTTCCACCCAAATGTTCCCTATCCCATGACTAATATTATATTTTTATTATCTAGAATTTTATATCTGTGTTGTTTATGTATATTTTTATATATTTTTAAATAGTAGTAAACTACTTCTGTAGTGATAATGCCTTGGAAACCCAAGGAGGGGTCACTGTGAGTCAGACATGATTCAAAAGCAGTGGGTTTTCTTTTTGGGGTTTAGTACACTTTATTAAGATATGTACATACAGCAACATTAAGTGCTTCCTACATTTCAGAGAACCTTCTTATACTTATTTCTCCTCTTTCTGGTATATTTACTCCAATAATACTTTCAAAGAGCATCATTTTGTGGTGAAATTTTCAAAGCCTTGTGTTACTAAACACATTATTTTGTTTTTACTATTAAATGTCTCCTTTCCTACATCTAAAGTTAATTCTTAATTTCTTTTATATCATCACTTTAAATAAATTATTCCATGGTCCTTTTAATATAGCACTGTCACCAGTGTGTGTCTTATCTTGTGGGTAGGTATTATCTTGTTACTCTACTGAAATTTATGGAATTTTCTCTTTGTGTGTTATTTTTTAGAACTATTCTTACTGTATGCAGCAGTAGCCATGTTTTGTATGGCATTCCACTAATCCCTTCATTCTTAAGTTGTACATCTTAATATAAACAAAAATCATTTAATCTATGATTATTTGTTTTGACTAAATTTACAAGAGTGGAAATATTGAGTCAAACTCAATGTTCTTAGATGATACATAAAAAAGATATACTAATAAATTAGGTCATAGGAAGCAAGGTAGAATGATACAGCCTTGATCTCCTTAAAAAGCCACTTCTGTGTGCAAAAGAGGATGGTTAACTTTCCTTCTATTTATGCTCATGTAGTTCATGTTGGTGGGTGGATATTTTGTAAAGTGTTTCCTGTGTATGGCTCTGTTATAAGGACCTTATTCAAACTTGGTTTAAGGAAAAGAAATACCATCAGTGATCTAGAAGTTAATAGAATAATATTTCTAATCTGTGGTCCTATTTAAGCATTCAATTTAATTTAGTTTTTTCATGAGGAATCTGAGAGAAATATGGGAAAGGGTAAATGGGGCACTGCTATCATTTCACCATAAAAGAATATTCCATAAAAGAATACCACCAAGTCAGTTCTGATTCATAGTGACTCTATGTGCAACAGAATGAAACACTCCCAGGCCCTGTGCCATTTTCACAATTGCTGCTGTGTGAGCCCATCATCGCAGCCAATGTGTCAATCCACCTCATTGAGTGTCTTTCATTTTTTCACTGGCCCTCTCCTTTACTGAGCTTGATATCCTTTTCCAGGTATTGGTCCTTTCTGATAACATGACCAAAGTATAGAGATGAATTCTGGCCATTTTTGCTGCTAAGGACCATTCTGGCTACACTTCTTCCAAGACAGATTTGTTTATTCTTCTGGCTGTCCACGATATTTTCAATATTCTTCATCACAGTTCAAATGCATCAGTTCTTCAGTCTTCCTTATTCATTGTCCAGTTTTCACATACATATGTGGCTATTGAAATTACCACGGCTTAGGTCAGGTGCATGGTAGTCTTCAAAGTGACATCTTTGCTCTTCAAAACTTTAAACAAGTCTTTTGTAGCAGATTTGCTGAGTGCATTATGTCATTTGATTTCTTGGCTGCTGCTTCCATGGATCCAAGTACATAAATCCCATACAACTTCAATCTTTTCTCCATTTATCATGATATTTCTTGTTGGTCCAGTTGTGAGGATTTTAGTTTTCTTTATGTTGAGATGTAATCCATACTGAAGGATGTAGTTTTTGGTTTCATCAGTAAGTGCTTCAAGGCTTCTTCACTTTATACAAGCAAGGTTGTTTCATTTGGATATCTCAGGTTGTTAATGAATCTTTTTCAAATCCTGATGCTGCATTCTTTTTCACATAGTCCACCATGGACTATTTGCTCAGTATACAGCTTGAATAAGTCTGGTGAAAGGATACAACTCTGATGTACACCTTTCCTGATTTTAATCCACTCATTATCCCTTAGTTCTGTTAGAATGACTTCCTCATGATCTATGTACAGCCTCCTCATGCACAATTAAGTGTTTTGGAACTCCCATTCTTCATAATGTTGTCTATAATTTTTTATGATCCACACAGCCAAATGCCTTTGGATAGTCAATAAAGCACAGATAAACATCTTTCTATTATTCTTTGCTTTCAGCCAAGTTGCACCTGACATCAGCAGTCGTGTCCTTCATTCCACGTCTTCTTCTGAATCTGGCTTGAATTTCTGACAATTCCCTGTTGGTGTATGGCTGCACCTGTTTTTAAAATTATCTTCAGGATAATTGTAAAATATGCATGTGATATTAATGGTATTGTTAATTTTGGCATTCTGTCAGACCATCATTCTTTGGAATGGGCACAAATATGGATCTCTTCGAGTCGATTGGCTAAAACTTGTCTTCCAAATTCCTTGGCATAAAGAATGAGATTTTCCAGTGTTGCATCCATTTGTTGAAGAATCTCAATGGGTATTACATCAATTCTTGGACCTTTGTTTATTGCCAATGTCTACATTGGTTCTTGGGCTCCAATACTACTAGTTCTTAAATACTCTTACCTCAGAGTTATGATTCGCTTTCTTCTGGACTATCTTTCAAGGCCTGTGTTGTTTTTGTTAGGTGCCATCAAGTCGATTCTGACTCATACCAACCCAATAGGACACAGTAGGCACACCCTCTAGGGTTTCCTAGTTTGTAATATTTGCAGGAATAGATTACCAGAATTTCTTTTGCAGAGCTGCTGGGTAGTTTTGAAACACCAAAATTTTGATAAGCAATCAAGGGTTATCTGTTGTGCCAACAAGAATCCTTTTCGAGTCCAATAGTGATAACCATTGTTTTCTGTTCTCCCAATAACATTCTCCATCTCTTTAGACTGAGAGACTACTCTTACGCCATTTATAGTAGCATTAGCAGTCAGCCAAAATGCCTTCCCTTGTCCTTAGACCATCTTAACTATCCTCAGTATAAAGAAAACAAAAATCCTCACCATGGTGCCAATAAGCAGTATCATGATAAATGGAGAAAA
Source organism: Orycteropus afer afer (assembly GCF_000298275.1). NCBI lineage: Eukaryota > Metazoa > Chordata > Mammalia > Tubulidentata > Orycteropodidae > Orycteropus > Orycteropus afer. Next base: position 15,277,113 of record NW_006921590.1, on the reverse strand, counting down.
GGTTGAAGTTGTCAAAGACTTCATATTATTTGGTTCTACAATCAACACCAATGGAAGCAGCAGTCAGGATATCAGACATCATATAGCATTAGGCAAATCTGGTGCAAATAACCTCTTTCAAGTGCTGAAGAGCAAAGATATTTCCTTGAAGACTAAGGTATGCCTGACACAAACCATGGTATTTTCAATCACCTCATATGTTTGTGAGGTGATTGTCAATGACAAAGGAAGATCAAGGGAAATTTGATGCTTTGGAGTTGTGATGTTGGCGAAGAATGCTGAAAATACCATGGACTGCTGAAAGAACTAACAAATCTGTCCTGGAGGAAGTGCAGCCAGAATGCTCCTTGAAGTGAGAATGGCCAGACTTCTCACCTACTTTGGTTATGTTGTAAGAAGAAACCATTCCCTGGAGAAGGATTTTATGCTTGGCAAAGTGGGACAATGAAAAAGGGGAAAGCCTTCAATGAAATGGATTGACACAGTGGCTGCAATGATGGGCTCAGGTATAGCAAAGATCTTGGGGCTGGCACAGGACCGGGCAGTGCTTCGTTCTGCTGTATATAAGGTTGCTATGAGTCAAAGACAACTCAACAGCACCTGACAACAACAGCTCAGCCAGGGTTGAGCACAGTTTCAGCCTAAATCGGTGATAATCAGATTCTGCCCTGGGAATATGAATTGTGGACAAAATGATTAAATAATGGAGAAAAGTTGAAATTTTTTTGAGAGGCCTGTGTCCTTGTCCTTTCACAGCACTGTTTGTACAGATTTTCTTTAATCTTTGAGCTCCTCATTGTCCTTGTAATAAATTTCATTTTTTGCTTATTTAAGCCAAAGTTGATTGTGATTACTTAAGGAGAAAGAATTCTAACTGATAACAAGACATCTATCAAAGAGTCTGCTTCAGGAAAAATAGCTCCTCAGAGAAATGTGAACATTTAGAAATGGTAGTTGGATGGAGATGAACTGAAAGGCATTAAGAGTTTTGTTCTTTTATAGAAGTAAATTATCACCCTGTGACACATAATTCACAATCCACAAATTATATTATGGCCTGTAATTCTCTACGATCACATGTGTAGTTTTAGAAAACCAGGTAGATGCTGTCAAAACACAATTTAGTGGGGAAGATCAAGGAAAGAGAGATCACAGTGTAGGATAGTTGCCTCTGATAGTGTTGGAAAATTTAAAACAAAACAATGAAAAGCAATATCTAAATTCTTGCCCTAAAGCAAAAAAATGACACTATGATGTGAATGTATCACATATTCTTTATATGTTCAGATCTGTGGGTCTATAATTACTGAAAACAAACTGGGTTATTACTATGAGCATTACTGAGTTATAACAGTAGAATTTATAGCTTTGTAAACTTCTCATGTAAAAGTTACAGCATTGATCAGGAGCATTTGAATCCTAATAGTCGAACTGAAAATATTTGTGAGTACTCTTGGATTAATCTAAAAAATGTTTAATTGTATTTCCCATATCTGAGAATTAAATATTGCCTTTGTAAAAAAAGATAAAAATTCCCTCATACTATACTCCCCATTGTTGTTTATTCTGTAACTTAAGCCTGACTTCATAATAATATGGAGTACAAATTAGAGTCAGAGTAGAAAAAAGAAGGGCTAGAGGATGAAAAAAATATATATACAGACATTTCTTATTTATATCATCAAAACTCTTAAGTGCTAGATTTTTGTACTGTTATAGTATGGTCATGTAAGATGTTAACATTAGGAAAAATTATACTTTTAATACAATATAAGCCCTGATGGTGAAGTGGTTAAGTGCTCAGCAGCTAACCAAAATTTAACTGAAAGTTGGGCAGCTTGAACCCACGAGCTGCTCTGTGAGAGACAGAAGACGCAGTCTGCTTCTGTAAAGATCACAGCCTTGGAAACTTTGTGGGACGGTTCTACTCTGTTCTATTGGGTCACTCACTATTCACTGTGAATCAGAATCGATTCAAATACAACCTTTTTTTATTTTTTTAATATTCTTAATGAAGTCTTTGGGTAGTTCAAATAATTAGCAAGTGTGCCTGCCAACTGAAAGATTAGAAGTTTGCATTCATCCAGAATCACCCCACAGGAAAGACTTGATCATCTTCTGAAAAATCCACCAATGGAATCTATGTGGAGAACAATACTACTCTGACACATGTGGAGTTGCCATGAATCTGAATCAATTCACTGGGAAATAGTTTATTTTTTTTATTAATATCCTTATTATTAATGCATTCCAATATATGTAAATTGTTATTGTTGTTAGTTGCTGCTAAAAGGACAAGGAGGCCACATGTTATGACCTCCTCTAATCTCACAAGAGGAAGACAGAATCCCCATCAATAGCCCATGGCCTATTCCTGCCAGGCCAGACATGCTGCCTCCCTCCAGCCCTTTCTCCAACTGTTCCTCCAAGAGCACCCACCACCTCTCTCCTGGGTT
>NW_006921590.1:15265608-15274128 GCF_000298275.1 Orycteropus afer afer | reverse complement strand
CAGGAGCTCCTCAGTTGCTCATAGCAAATCCCACCTTGGAGTTTACAAAGACTTATGGGTAGAAAAACCACACTAAGTAATTTACTACACTGCAGTTGCCCTCTAGTCAATTTTCTACCCTCATGAAAAAGCAGAATTGTACCATTGCTGTGTCTTTTCCCTACAATCTACTAGGTGGGTTCTAAACACCAACCTTTTGATTAGCAGTGGAGCATTTAAACTTTGTGCCACCAGAGTTCCTAAAAGAAAAAAAAAAAAAAAAAAACCTCACTGTCATGGCATCATTTTCAACTGGTAGGTATGAACCGCCAGCCTTCTAGTTAGCAGTCAAATGCCTTAGGCAACATGCCATAAGTTAATGCAAATTATACCTCAATTTAAAAAAAAAAAAAAGCTAAATAGAAATAATGGAGTAAAGTTATATCATGACAAAATTTTGAAGCACTCTGAGCAGACTCACCATTTTCTGCCAAACAGTCCTCTGGCTTCTTTCCTTCCTGTTCTTGCTGAGGCTTTACCGTTCAACTCTTCCTTGGACATTCTTAGCTTCCTAATAGCCTTTCAGTAAATTGTTTCTTTGCTTAAATTACCCAAAGTTTGTTTCTGACATTTGGAATCCAAGAATCCAACTGGTGCATTTTTATAGTCTCTTATACCCTGAAAAGGAGCTCTGGTAGCATAGTGCCTAAGGCATTTGACTGCTAACCAGAAGGCTGGTGGTTCAAACCCACAAGTCACTCCTGGAAGGAAGATTGGGCAATCTACTTCCATAGTGATGTTGTTGTTGTTGTTGTTGTTGTTATGTGCCATCGAGTCAGCCCCGACTCATAGCGACCCCTCCTTAGGTTTCCAAGGCAGTATCACTACGGAAGTAGGATTGCCCAACCTTCCTTCCGAGGAGTGGCTGGTGGGTTTGAACCGCCAACCTTCTGGTTAGCAGTCAAGTGCTTTAGCCACTATGCTACCAGAGCTCCTTGGAAACCTAAGGAAGGATCGCTATGAGTTGGGGCCAACTTGATGACACATAACAACAATAACAGCATTCTTTGCAAAGTCATCCATAATTTGTTAAGGTCCAAACAGTCAAATACCCTTGCATAGTCAACAAAAGACAAAAAAACATCTTTCAGGTATTTGCCTCCTTCAGCCAAGATCAATCTGACATTATCAATAATATATCTCATTCCACATTCTCTTCTGAATCTGACTTGATTTTGTGGCAGTTCCCTGTTGATGTATTACTACAACCAGTTTTGAATCATCTTAAGCAAAATTTTACTTGTGTGGGATATTAATGATAATGACCCTGCCAACTATGGAAGGCAGAACATGTAAGAGCGTTTTATTAATTGTGTGTCTGTGCTGGTATTGGTTTCATTGAGGACAGTATCCTTTATTTATTTATTTAAGAAATGGTAATCCATAGTGTATTGTATTTATTTATTTTTAGTTTTTTTATTGTGATTTAAGTGAAAGTTTACAGAGTAAACTGGTTTTCCATTCAATAGTTCATACATGTTGGGTTTTGTGATGTTGAATGCAGTCCCAACAATGCACTCTTCCCACTTACTCCCTGTGATTACTATTTCCATTTGTCCTTTATCCATTCCTACCTTCTGAGCTTTATCCTTGGGTAAATGCCGCTCTTTTGAAGTAGTATGGTTGATTGTTTTAAGGAGTGTGTACCTCCCTGGTGTTATTGTTCACCTTCTAGGGTTGTCTATTGTTTTGCTGAAAGTTGAGCCATAGGGGTTTAGTTCCAAGCTTGAAGAATGTCTGAGGGCCATAGTCTCTGGGGTTCCACCATTCCCTATCAGAGCAGTAAGCTGGTCTTTTTTATTATTTTGAGTTTTGTTCCACGTTTTTCTCCCACTCTAGCCAGGATCTCCTATTGTGATTCCTTTCAGAGTGGTTGGCTCTGCTAGCTGGATGCCATCTTGTTCTTCTGGTCTCAGCATCATGGATGCTGAGCTTCACATGGTCCACTAGCCCTAAGGACTAATTTTTCTGTGTATCTTTGATTTTCTTCACTCTTCTTTCCTCTAAATGAGCAAAGTAGTTGCACCTTAGATGGCTGCTCATAAGCTTTTAAGACCCCAGTCTGTACTCACCAAAGTATGATGTAGAACATTTTCTTTGTGGACTATCTTATGCCAACTGACATTGTTATCCCCTGTGACTGGGATCCTGAGCCCCCAGACCCAGCAACTCTTGGTTATGGCTAAAAAGTTTTTATATCTTTACTTTGAAAACTGAATCCTTTACATAGGGACATCAGTGTCTTTGAATGCAACAAATCAATAGAAATTTCACTAGTATGGGGGTTAAAATATGTTAAGAATAGAGTGCTAGAATCTCTGTTTACATAATGTTTATATGATTTTTATATTCAAAAGTGGAATCTCAATTTGAACTACCTTCTCTGTTTCATTTAAGTACATGAGCAATAGTTTAATTAAGATAGCATAGAATAGCTGACTTTTTCTTTAGGCTCTGCTATAAATCTGCTCTGAAAATAATTTCTAAGTGCTTTTGCTAAACAGTTGAGGAAAAAGATGTTCAAATAAGAGTCTAAGAATTTTTTATTTGGACTGAAAATTTTTATTTCAGTTTTAATTTTTAGAATAGCTAATTAAAACATTTGTATAAATCACTGGCATGTGTTTGCAGAGTATTGTTGATAATTTTACTCACTAATTTCATAGCAAGAAAAATGATGCTCTTTGCAAATTAAAATGAAATTTGGTAGTGTGGAAAGAAAATGAGCTTTAGAATCAAAAGAAAATATAGCTTTAAATCTAGGCTTAATCATTTGATAGTTGTGTGATTTTGAGCACGTTTATTTTTCTGGGTCTCAGTTTTGGCACTAAAAAAGTAAGGGTTTGAAAGGTGCTATGTGAATTTTTGAAGCATTACATGAGAGTAAAATGTAAAAATGTGACACATAGTAAAAGCTGATTAATGTTTATTTATTTTTCCTTTTCATATTGTTCTCTGAGAAAGAAATAAAATGAAAAATCATAGGGTTTGAAGAGACATAGAAGATAAGCCCTAGGTCACTGGAAGGGAGAATAAGAATAATGTGGAAAACCTTTGAACCTGTTTTATAAATGGTGGAGTAAGATGAGAATAGGATCTCTTCAGGTCATGTGTGAAACAGAAAAAAACGACAGCTCAGTGGCACCTTGCCTGACTTTTAGGAATTCATGCAGTCTGCAAGCTGTCTCTGGCTTCTTGAGTAACTCTTGTGTTCCATTCATGAACTGAATGTATATTTCTTGATTTTTTTTTTTTTTGTGTGTGTGTGAAATATGAGTTCAACTTAAAAGGTAGAAAGTGTGATGATTGTTTTTGCTTTCAGCTTTCATGATTTGAGAAAGAAGCCTGTTCTCTGTAAGATTAAACAAATAGTAATAATAAATTTCAACATTTTTAGGCTGGGGAGATTTCTCTATTCTAATATTTTAATTCAATTAGTCACTAATATATTCCTTTTAAAATATCTTACACTCATTAAACATCTGTGCATACAAGGTCTGATGTTTAACCTTTATTTTTTTTCTGATTCATGCTCTATCCCCATGATATTTGATATTTGTATTATTTTCCTGTAGTTGCTATAACAAATATTTACAAACTTTGTGGCTTAAAGCAACATTCATTTTTTGTTCTACAATTCTGTAAGTTAGAAGTCTGAACAGGTCTCATTGGGCTATAATTAACATGTTAGCAGGGCTGCATTCCTTTGTGGAGGCTCTAGGGGCAAGGAAATAACCCACTTTTTGCCTTTGCCATCTTTCAGAGGCTACCTGCATTCCTTGGTTTATAGCCCCCTTCTCAGTTTTCAAAGTCATCAATAGTAGCTGAAGTCATTCTCACAAACATTGCTTTGGCTTCCTCTCCAGTATCCCTGTATCACTTACTCTTGTCCCCCACCCCCAATACACACACACACACACACACACAATGTCTAACTTAGCCTATACTGACTTTCCTCTGGGCTAGCGGTGATAACACTACTCTATCCTTCTATTGCATTGGCAATGATGGTGGGTAGTGGATAGATTTTTATTCATATCAAGGACTCCAGAGCTGCCCATGTTAAAGTTTCCATCTGTTACTGTGAATTTAGTTGTATCAAATTTTGCTTAGATATTTGTTTACTGAAGTACATATATTTAGCAAAAAGCGAACATATCATAAATGTCTACCTCAGTGTGTTTTCATAAACTGCGTTAACTCCTAGATCATTGTTCTTGTGTCGAGTCAATTTCAAAGCATAGTGAGCCCATGTGACTGAGTAGATTTTTCCCGTAGGGCTTTTGTGGCTGTAACGTTTATGAGAGCAGATCTCCCGGTCTTTTACCTACAGAGCCACTGGGTTGCTTTCATCTGCCAACCTTTTGGTTAGTAGCTGAGCACTTGACTATTGCACCACCAGGCTTCTAGAACAGGAAGTAGAATACCATAAGTGCTCATAAAGTTGATATTGTCCCCCTTGTCGTTCACTACCTCCTCAAAGGTTAACCACAATCCTGCCTTCCAATAGCATTGACACATTTTGCCACATTTTTATACTTTTTTAATAGGAATGGAATCATACTATGCCCCCTTTCGGATTTAGTTTCTTTGATTCATCATTATACTTTGAGATTAATTCAAGTTATTGCTAGTATTTTTTATCATTACTTGTCTATAAAATGCAGTCTTCCACTTTGTCAATATACTAAGTCTTGTTGTTGTTATTTGCTGTCGAGTCAGCCCCGACTCATAACGACCCCCCACCTTAGGTTTCCGAGGCAGTATCACTACAGAAGTAGGATTGCCCAACCTTCCTTCTGAGGAGTGGCTGGTGGGTTTAACCGCCATCCTTCTGGTTAGCAGTCAAGTGCCTTAGGCACTATGCTACCAGAGCTCCTACCAAGTCTTACATATCCATTTTATTGCTGATGGGCATTTGGGTTATTTCCAGTTTGAGGATATTACCAGTAATTAATAATAAATAAATAAATCCCACTGTCACTGGGTTGATTCTGATTTTTTGTGGCCATATAGGACAGAGTAGAGCTGGTTATAAATCTTTACAGAGGCAGATGGCCTCATCTTTCTTCTGTGGAGTGGCTGGTGGTTTTGAACTGTTGAACTTTTGGTTAGCAGCTGAATGGTTTAACCACTGTACAACCAGAGCTCCTTATGCTACCACTCATACTGCAATAAATATTTTTATTGTACTCTTTTAGTGAACCTGTGCACAAATTTTGGTAATCATACAAAAATCTATGCTATGAGTTGGAATCAGTTTGACAGCAACTGGTTTGGTTCCTGGGATTTGCATATATTCAACTTCAGTAGTTACAGCCAAAGAATGTATAAAGTGAATACAACAGTATACACTCTCAAAAGCAGAATTTAAGAGCTCTGTTGTTATACAGCATTCAAAATCGTGGTGATTTTCTGACTTCTATAATTTTGCTATCCTGGTGAATGTGTAGTGGTTTCTCATAGAGTCTTTAACTTGCATTTCTTTGGTGAAGTTTAATATGTCTTAATATGTTGGGTATTCTTTTTTGTGATATATCTTGCCATCTTTGTTCCACTATCTACTGTGTTGTCTGGCATTTTCTTATTGTTTGTAATGGGTGTTTATTCCAAATGTGGGTCTTTTGTTAAATATAACAGTTTTGAGTATATTCTCCCACTTTATGTGTTGTCTTTTCATTCTATTAATGGTGTCATTTGATGACTACAGTTCTTCCTTTTAATGGAGCCATGTGTATTTCCCACACCCCTCTGCTGCACATGGATAATGGGGTCTGGTCATGCAGTGGTTAAAACACTTGACTGCCAACCTAAAGATCTGCAGTTCAAATCCACTAGCCACTCTGTGTGAGGAAGATGTGACAGTCTGCTGCCATGAAGATTACAGTCTTGGAAACCCTATAGGGCAATTACAGTTTATACTATAGAATAGTATAGAATTGACTCTACAGTAATGAGTTGTATGGATAGTACTTTAGGGACCTTTTTAAGAAATCCTTGCCACACTAAGGAACAAAGTTTTTTTTTTTTTTCTTTCTTTGTTTTTCTACAAATGGTTTATGGTTTTACATTGAACATTTAATATTCAGTCCATCTGGAATTGATTTTTTTGTTCCTGGTGTGAGATGAAGCTCAAAGATATACTTCTTATTATTATGATGGTTATCCACTGCATTATAGGATCACTTTAATTGTAAATCGGGTGACCACATAGGTATAGATCTATTTGTGGACTCTCAAGTCTATTCCATCAGTCAGTTTGTGTATTTTTGCACCCATAATATAAATTATATATATGCATACATATATATGTATGCATATATATAATTACTAAAAGACTATAGTGTGTGTGTGTGTGTATATATATATATATATATATATATATACACACATACATAGGAGCTCTCATAGCATAGTGCCTAAAGCATTTGACAGCTAACCAGAAGGCTGGTGGTTCAAACCCACCAGCCACTCCTCGGAAGAAAGGTTGGGCAATCTACTTCCGTAGGGATACCGCCTCAGAAACCCAAGGAGGGGTTGCTATGAATCATATCCGACTCGATGGCAGTGCATGTGTGTGTGTTTTTTTTTTTTTTTTTTTTTACTTTTATTGTGGAGAAAACACATACAACAGGACATTCACCAACATAGCACTTCCACATTTACATCTCAGGGACATTGGTTACATTCTTTATGTTGTGCCACCATTATTACTATCCTTTGCCAAAATATTTCACCACCTATTACATAAACTCAATGCCCCCAAAACAAAAGTTTCCCCTTTCCCCTCCTGCCTACCCATGGTAACCACTAATAATCTTTGGTTTCTATATATATCTTTCCCCACCCCCACCTATCTAGAAATTTTCCCTCTCATTCCTTCCATCCCTGGTAAGTAACAAAGAAAGTTCCTTTCTACATATAAAACTTTCCTTGTAGAAAATAATAACATGGGTGTACATTCATCTATTCATGTCTGGCTTCTTACTTCTTTAGGATATATACCTAGTAATGGGATTGCTGGGTCAAAAGGTATTTCTGTTTCCAACCCTTTAAGGAATTGCCATACCAATTTCCACAGTAGTTATATTATTTTACAGTTCCACCAGCAGTGTATGAGAGTCCCAATCTCCCCAACCTTGCCAGCATTTGTTATTTTCTGTCTTGCTGAACTTTGCTATTAGTACTGGGGTGAGATGGTATCTCATGGTTGTTTTCATTTGAATCTAATAGCTACTGATCATGAAAATTTCTTCATGTGTTTGTTAGCTGCCTGAATATCTTTTTTGGTGAGGTGTCTGTTCATGTCTTCTGTCCATTTTTTAGTTGGATTGTTTGTCTTTTTGATTTTGAGAAATTGGAGCTTTCTATAAACTTTAGAGATAAGTCCTTTGTCAAATACATCATAGCTGGATATTTTTTCCCAATTTGTAGGTTCTCTTTTTACTCTTTTAGAGAAGTCTTTGGAAGCACATAAGAATTTAATTTTTAGAAGGTCCTAATCATCTAGTTTATCTTCTGCTGCTTGCGCATCTTGGATTTTGCTTGATAGTATATTTATGCCATAAATTAGGGCCCCTAAGTTGCCCTTATTTTTTCTTTAATGAACTTAATAGTTTAAGGTTTCATATTTAAGCTTTGAGCCATGTAGAGTTAGTTTTTGAGGTATAGATCTTGTTTCACTTTTCTGCAAATGGGTATCGAGTTTGCCCAAGACCATTTGTGAAAAAGACTATCTCTTCTCTAATTAATGGATTTCAGCCCTTTGTCAAAGATCAACTGACTATAAGTCGATGGATCTATTTCTGGGTTCTCAATCTGTCCCACTGGCCTATATGTCCATCAATGTACCAATACCAGGCTGTTTTGACAACGATAGCTGTATAGCAGGTTTTGAGATCTGGGAGTGTGAGACCTCCTATTTTGTTCTTCTTCAATAGTGCTTTGCTTATCCAGTGTATCTTTCCTTTCCATATAAAATCAGTTATTGTTTTTCCCATGTCTTTAAAGAATGTTGATAGAATCTGGATTGTGATTGCACTGAATGTATAAATTGCATTGGGTAGTATTGACATTTTCACAGTGTTCAGTCTTCCTGTCCATGAGTATGGTATGTTCTTCCATTTATGTAGATCACTTATAGTTTCTTGAAGCAGTGTTTTGTAGTTTTCTTTGTATAGGTCTTTTGTGTTCCTGGTAAGATTTATTCCTAAGTACCTTATTTTCTTGATATTTGTTGTAAATGGTATTGATTTCCTTTTCAGAGACCCTTTGCTGGTGTAGAAGAAATGCACTGAAGTATGCTGATCTTCTATCCTGCTAATGTCTTAAATCTTTCAATAATTATATATGTGTATATATATATATCTTCTTTTGTTACGGCTCTGTTCAGATTTTTACCTCAATATATGTTAGTTTTGGGGGCTCTGGTAGCATAGTGGCTAAGACACTTGCCTGCTAACCAGACGGCTGGCGGTTCAA
>NW_006921590.1:15251136-15264335 GCF_000298275.1 Orycteropus afer afer | reverse complement strand
AAGCCACTCCATGGAAGGAAGCCTGGGAAATCTACTTCTGTAAAGATTTACCCCCATGGAAACCCAAAAGGGGTCACCGTGAGTCAGAATTGACTTGATGGCATTGAGTTTGGTTTTTGGTTATGTATTTTGGGTTTTTTGTTTGTTTTGCTTTTTTGCCTTGTTGTCTATATCTTATACACATGTTTCAGTGTCCCTTTTTCCCTAGTATCATCATCCTGGTCACAGACTCTTTCCATACCATCTCCCCCCTTATCCAAATGAACATATGACCCCCAACTAGTCTGAAATAGGAAAATTTCCCATCTCTGGTAACCAGCAAAGTGAATTTCCTTCCCTAAGTAAACATTCTATTGACTTTTTACAACAATGGGCTTATACAATATTTGTCCTTCTGTGATTGACTTATTTCATTCAGCATAATGTCCTCCAAATTCATCCACATTGTGAGATGATTCATGTTTTCTTCATTATTCTTTAATGTTGCATAGTATTCCACTGTGTGAATGTACCATAGTTTCATTAGTCATTCACTGATTTTGTGAAAAATTTGTTTTAAAAAAGTATTTGTATAAAAAACTATATTGCCTTAATTTCCTGTGATTCTCTCAAAAAACAAAAAAAAAAGTGACCTTTTTTTTGTTTTGACAATAAAACATTGCTAGCAATCCATTTTATCTCAAATATTAATGAATATTAATATTAATAGGAACTCTGGTAGCATAGTGCCTAAGGGACTTGACTACTCACCAGAAGGCTGGTGGTTCAAACCCACCAGCCACTTCTCGGAAGGAAGGTTGGGCAATCTACTTTCATAGTGATACTGCCTCGGAAACCCAAGGAGGGGTCATTATGAGTCAGGGCTGACTTGACAGCACATAACAACAACAACAACATTAATATTAATGAAAATCACAAAATATGATAAACAAATAGTATTTAACAGTTAATAAAAATAGATTTTTCCAAGTGTGTCTGTCACTATCGTATAAGTGAAGACAAGTTCATCATTTGTCAAATGAGTGCATTTGCCTTGGTGATATTTGGATCCTGATTAACTTTTAACTCTGTATTTTTGTTGTCACATATAACAAAATAATAAATATTGCTGATATTAGTGAGAAAAGTGAAACATCTCCATCATGAATATATCTGCTATATATTGATACAAAGATAATTTCAAAGACTTTTTCTGAAAGTAAGATCAAGATAATAAATTAACAATGAAAAGAACAAGCAAATAGAAGTAGAGTCAATATGAAAAATATAGGATGGGATCCTTGTATTCCATGATGGTTTATACTCGATCATAACCACATGTGGAATAAGAAAGAACAATGTAGTACTAATTAAATTTCATTATTATTATTTCTACTCACTTATCTGAAAACTGAAATTATTGTTCATGTAACTTCATGCAATAAATGAAAATATTGTTAAATCAATGGGATCCTTTTGCTTTGTCAAGATTTAGCAGGGTAGATATTTACTCTTCTCTCTGTAAGTATCAAGCAATGGTACATTTCAACACTAGTTCATACCATGAGATGTTGTTATGTGTTACTAAATTAATAAATAGGAATATTCTATTTTATTGGAAAAATGCTGTACTTGAATAATGCAGTCACACACTACATAACTCAATGGTTCATGTATCAGTTATATTTGTAAGACAGATAAGATTTATCACTCTAGCTAGAAGAATAGATGTAATGAATCCGACATTTATTTTTACTACAAAAAGAATTATTTTCAAGCATTGAGCTATACAGAATTCTTTTTGCTGAATTGTTAGTTAAAATTCCAAATAATTTAATATGAGGTCAATGTTAGGGTATTTGAAAGATATTTCTCAGATTTAAAAATTTTCTAGTTCATTTAAAAAATGTATACACTGTGGTCACTGGGTAGATGATGTTGGTGTACAAAAAATACCCAGTAAAATAAAAAAGTAACCTAAAGAAAATAAACAGGCAACACATGGTATTAAATTATCTCAATGAACCTCTAAATGTAAATCATTGAATAATAATTAATGAATAATAAAATTATTATTAATGATAAGTGAATAATATCAATATATGGGTCATGGGAAGCAAAGACAATGTATTGGATATCTGAAAGGCCTAAGAATGATAGAACTCAAATGGCCAACAGATACTCACTGCAAAGCTTGGAATATGGGAGTAATTTGAGTATAGTAGTTGAAACTAAAAGACCTTACAATTTGGATTTTCAGCATTAAATAAAGTAGACAAAAATGTATAATAGGAATTATGTAAAAGTCCTAAAATATTGATTTTCACTTTAAAGTATCAACATGAACCTATTACTTATTTTATAGCAAAAATATTTCTTAATATATATTAATTTTTCAAACAAGAAAATTAAAACAAAGAACTCAGAAGCAGAGTATACTTGGTTACCATATTGTAGTCAAGAAATTAGGAATCAGGGCTTTAATAGGAGGTCAGCCAAAAAGATTCAAAATACAAATGCGTGGGATACCCAGTGTCCAAAATTTGGAAAATTTGTGAATTAATAAAGGTGATAACTACAAAATACTGAGAATTTTATATCCCTGACTGAAATATGAGAACTCGTTTAAATCTATGATTTGAAAAATTTTCAAAACTATTGATCAATATTGGACAATGATAATAAACCAACTTACTATGGAAGAGATCCATATTTGTGCCCATTCCAAAGAAAGGTGATCCCACAGAATGTAGAAATTATACAACAATATCATTAATATCACATGCAAGTAAGATCTTACTGAAGATAATTCAGAAACGTTTGCAGCAGTATATTGATAGAGAACTTCCAGAGGTTCAAGCCGGATTCAGAAGAGGACGTGGAACAAGGGATATCATAGCTGTTGTCAGATGGATCTTGGCTCAAGGCAAAGAATACCAGAAAGATGTTTACTTGTGTTTTATTGACTATGCAAAGGCATTTGATTGTGTGGATCATGACAAATTATGGATAACATTGAGAAGAATGGGAATCCCTGAGCACTTGATTGTACTCATGAGGAATCTGTACCTTGACCAGGAGGCTGTCGTTTGAACAGAACAAGGGGACACTACATGGTTTAAAATCAAGAAGGGAGTGCGTCAGGGTTGTATTCTTTCTCCACACTTATTCAATCTATATGCTGAGCAAATAATCTGAGAAGCTGGACTATATGAAGAAAAACGTGGTATCAGGATTGGAGGAAGAATCATTAACAACCTGAGATATGCAGACGATACAACTTTGCTTGCTGAAAGTGAGGATGACTTAAGGCACCTACTGATGAAGGTTGAAGAATACAGTCTGCAGTATGGATTACATCTCAGCATAAAGAAAACAAAAATCCTCACAACTGGACCAATGAGCAGCATCACAATAAATGGAGAGAAGATTGAGGTTGTCAAGGAATTCACGTTGCTTGGTTCTACAATCGATGCCAATGGAAGCAGCAGTCAGGACATTAGACGATGTGTAGCATTGGGGAAGTCAACTGCAAAGGAACTGTTTCAAGTGCTGAGGAGCAAGGATATCTCCTTGAGGACTAAGGTGCGCCTGACACAAGCCATGATATTTCCAATCACCTGGTATGCATGTGAGAGCTGGACAATGAATAAGGAAGACCAAAGAAGAGTTGATGCTTTTGAGTTGTGGTGCTGGCGAAGAATGCTGAAAGTACTGTGGACTGCTAAAAGAACTAACAGATCTGTCCTGGAGGAAGTGCAGCCAGAATGCTCCTTGGAAGCAAGAATGGCCAGACTTCGTCTCACCTATTTTGGTCATGTTGTCAGAAGGGACCATTCCCTGGAGAAGGATGTCATGCTTGGTAGGGTGGAGGGTCGACGAAAGAGGGGGAGGCCTTCAGGGAGATGGATTGATACAGTGGCTGTGATGACGGGCTCGAGTATAGCATGGATTGTGGGGCTGGCGCGGGATCGGGCAGTGTTTCGTTTTGCTGTGCATGGGGTCGCTATGAGTCGGAAACGACTCGACGGCACTTGACAACAACAACAACTATTTTTTTTAAGATGGCTAAATAAACAGAAAGAACCTGTGAGAGGCTGGAGGTTTGAGACCATCCAGAGGCACTTCAGAAGAAAGACCTGGCAAGCTACTTCTGAGAAACCAGTCATTGGAAAACCTTATAGAACATAGTTCTACTCTAACATACACAGGGTTGCCATGAGAATTTCCTCAATGGCAATTTTTTAAAATGCGTATTCACTACATATGCATTTTTAATGTTATTTTCCACTCTTTCATGACTTATTGGATCTAGACTCTGAGGATCAACAAACTTGATGATCACAAAAGGAGAAGCAACCAGACATATACCTCTGAGACAAAGACTCAATGACATCTCTGAGGTAGACATTGCTAGCTGTCATGGACTTATTACCCAACTCATGGCAACCCCATGCACAACAGAAGGAAACCCAGCCCGATCTTGTACCATTCCCATGATCGATGCATGTTAAGTTGTTTTGAAATATAACGTTTTCAATTGCTCATTTTCAGAAGTAGATTGTCAGGCCTTTCTTCATAGTCCATCTTTGTCTGGAATCTCTGCTGAAGCCTGTTCATCATCACAGCGTGGTACAAATCTGCACTGACAGACAGGTGGTGCTACATATGAGGTGCAATGACCAAGGATCGAACCTGGGTCTTCAACGTGGGAGGCAAGAATTCTACCACTGAAAAAATCAAAACCAAAACCAAAGCAATCTGAAACATGATCAAGACTCTAAATCCAGCCATGAAGTTATAGGCCACACAGAGAAGAGATAACTATATTAAAAACAAGAGCAACAACATAAAACTCCATGAAGATGCAATCAGCAAAATCTGAACTGTGGACAAACCAAACTACAAGACCATGTTGCTTGAACAAATAAATTCCAAGGAGAAAAAGGGAGAGAAGGAGGCAGGGAGGGGGAGAAAAAGGGAACAAGAGGAAAGAGAAGGGAAAGAGGTAGAGAAAGAACAAATAGAGAGAAAAGGGGGATTAAAAATATAAAAAATTGGACAGCATTTAAAACCTAAACCAAACCGAACTCACTGCCACTGAGTTTGACCTGACTCATAGCCACCCCCTCCTTGGATTCCCAAGGTGGTTTCACTAGGGAAGTAGATTGCCTAACCTTCCTTCGGAAGAGTGGCTGGTGGGTTTGAACTGCCAGCCTTCTGGTTAGCAGTCAAGTGCTTTAGGCACTACGCCACCAGAGCTACAAGACAGTATTTAGAGCTAGGTTAAAACAAAAAATAAATGTAAACATAAAATATCTTTGACATTTATTCATTTGTGAGATTACCGAATATTTGAACTATCTGCATATTTGATGATATTAAGAATTTATTGTTAAATTTTAGATGTATCATGATAATATGATTATGTTAAATAAGAGCATTCATCTTTTTTCCAAAAAAAAAAAAAAAACCTCACTGCCATCAAGTCCCACTTGTAGCGACCCCTCCTTGGGTTTCCAACGCAGCATCTCTATAGAAGTAGATTGCCCAGTCTTCCTTTGGAGGAGTGGCTGGTGGGTTTGAATCGCTCCCCTAATGGTTAACAGTCAAATGCCTCAGGCACTATACCACCAGAGCTCCCTCTCATCATATAGAGACATATAAAAACTTTTACAGGTGAAATTATAAGATGTTTGATACATGATTTTTTAAAAAAATGGAATGTAGACAGTGGGTGGAAATTAGTACGAAACAAGTTTGGCCATGAACTGGTAATAGCTGGTTAGTGGCACAGGAAGGGTCATTTTACTACTCTTCTTATTTTTGTATCTGCTTGAGGTTTTCTGTAATAAAAAGTTAAAGTAATGATAATAGTAAATACAATGATTTTAGAAACAGCACAGCACATAAATTTTATGAATGGAAAGCAACTTATTTCCTCCTCTTTAGACCTACATTTGGGAATTTTTAAATTCCTTTTTCTCTTGGAAAATTATTTATCTTAAATATGCTTTATTTGTTTAAAGCTGTTCAGCCTCTTCTTATGAGTAATCAGTCTTAGCATCACAATTACTGCTTGTTATTTTGTCATTTACTGAGTTTGTCAGGTTTTCATTGTATTTATTATAATAGAGCAAACCCTGGCTCTGTAACCATCTGTCATTCTGCTCCCTAATAACATTTCTTAACACCTACTAGTCCCGAAGTGGTCGAGAAAATGTTCATAGGCTAAAATAGATATCTACTTCATGGCCAAGTTTTGTCAAATTTATTTGAACATTGTGTGATCAATTTGTTACAGGGATTTGGTTAGATCAGTATATTTTAATTGGCAATAGATAAGCACTAGGTTTTAAATATACCCTTGCCATTCCTGATTTCAGTACCATTTAGTGCCTTGTTCTGGTGAACACCTATTTTAGAGCAGTCATCCCATCCAAAGTTTAAATATGTCTGCCAGGTGTTTTTAACAGACAGCCAAAATCATTAAAGTATAAAAGACAATCATTTTAAGTCCTCTGTAATCCTGGAGTCTCCAATTTAAAAAAAAAAAAAAAAGAAAGAAAGAAAGAAAGAAAAAAGCTTGTACAGGCACAATGTGGAATCAGGAAGTACTGTATTTTGAATATGAGGTCACTTTTACTAGGCCAAATGGACTGATGAGAAAGAAAGAAACTCTAGAAAATGGAGCAGGCATTGCCACAATTTATTTATTTCAACAAGGTTAATGGTAAGTTTTTCTTTATGTTTTGAAAACTATTTGATGGTTTAGCAACAGTGAATTCATTCAAGTTTTCTATATTAAAATTTTACTCAATGAGTAGATATATGTACATTCATGTTCATTACAGCATCACTCACAATAGCAAAAAGATGGAAACAACCTGAGTGTCCATCAACAGAAGAATGGATAAATACACACAAGGTAGTAAATATGCCCAATGGTATACTATGCAATGTTAAAGAATAACGATGAATCCTTCAAAATATAACATGGATGCACCTGGAGGACATTATGCCAAGTGAAATAAGTCAATCACAAAAAAACAAACAACAATAACAAAAACAAAAACTCACTGCTGTTGAGTCGGATCCAGCTAGTAGAGACCCTTCTTTGAGTTTTGGTACAGAAGATTGCCCAACTTTTCTTCAGAGGAGTGGCCGGTGGTTCTGAACAGTTAGCCTTCAGGTTAGAAGTTAAATGCCTTAGGCATTTATGCCACCAAGGCTCCTAAGTCAATCACAAAAGGACAAATATTTTATGAGACCATTATTATAAAAAAGTCGAGAAAAATTTGCACACTGAAAAAAAATATACTTTGGTGGTTACCAGTAACGGAAGGGAGAAGGAGGGAAAATCACTATGTAGAGAGTAGGCACGTATTAACTCGGGTGAAGGGAAAGGCGTTATAAGATACTGGGGAGCACAGCATGCCCAAGGCAAAGGAAGACACAGGGATGTACAGAAGAGTAAAAGGCAACATGGTAAATACTATTACATACACAAACCTGTAATAACAATTAAAATGAACAATAAGAGTGGATACATTGGTGGATATGGAAGCTGAACAGGTGTGTTGTTGTTGTTGTTAGGTGCCATTAAGTTGTTTCTGACTCATAGCAACCCCATGCACAGCAGAATGAAACACCACCTGATCCCGTGCCAGCTCCATGACCCTTGTTATACTTGAACCACTGTGTCAATCTATCTTGTTGACAGCCTTCCCCTCTTTCATCCACCCTCCACCTTACCAAGCATGACATCCTTCTCCAGGGATTGGTCCCCTCTGACAACATGACCAAAGTAGGTGAGATGAAGTCTGGCCATCCTCGCTTCCAAGGAGCATCTCAGCTGCACTTCCTCCAGGACAGATCTGGTAGTTCTTTTAGCAGTCCATGGTACTTTCAGCATTCTTCTCCAGCACCAAACTCAAAAACATCAGCTCTTCCTCAGTCTTCCTTATTCATTATCCAGCTCTCACATGCATACAAGGCGATTGGAAATATCATGGTCTGTGTCAGGCGCACCTTAGTCCTCAAGGAGACATCCTGGCTCCTCAGCACATGAACAGGTGTAGGATGGTGAATTTTAGTGCACCCAAGAGTATACATAAGTTTAGCAGAGGATTTTTCTAACACACGTTTGTGCTGAAAATATATCCCTATATATAGTAGAGTATACAAGAAACAGGTTATGAGAACTTCTTAGCCATATCCAAAAACCTTGAGGGGCTGAGGCACTGGGTTTGGGGACATCTAGGTCAATGGATTTAATATAGTCCACAAAGACAGTATTCTACATCCAACTGTGGCTAAGTAGCGACTAGGGTCTTAAAAGCTGGCAAGCAGCCATCTAAGATGTAACTATTGGTCTCTCCCTGTCAGAACAAAGAAGAGTGAAGAAAATCAAAGACTCAAGAAAACAATTAGTCCAAAGGTCTAATGGACTGCTCAAACCACAGTCTGCACAAGCCTGAGACCAGAAGAAGTAGATGGTGTCTATTACTACCATCTGCTATGATAGGGATCACAATAGAAAGGTCTGGATGGTGAGGGAGGGAAAAAAAAAAAAAGTAGAATAAAATTCAAAATCATAAAAAAGACCAGACTTGTCTAACAGAGACTGCTGGAACCCCCAAGACTACGGCCTTTACACATCCTTCAAACCATGAACTGAACATGCTGCTTGGGATCACCTTTCAGCCTAACTACCGGCAAGCCTGTAAGGTGACCAAAGGGTAGCATTTGCCCAAAAGCTAGGTTCAGAAGTCAGGAGGGGGCAGGCAAGATGGGCAAATAGAAATGGGAAACCCAGGAAGTGGGAAGAGTGCTACTATATTGAGGTAATTGCAACTAATATCATGAAACAAAATGTGTTTAAATTGTTGAATGGAAAACTAATTTGCCTATAAACTTTCACCCAAACTACAATAAGAATTTTTTAAAAGCTATATTAACCAATTCCAAGGCAAAGTATGGACTTGATTTGAATTCCAGTTCAGACCTCAAATAGTTAAAAGAAAAACAGAGACAAACACATACACTCATAAGTAAAACAATAAAAATAGAGCACTCAGAGATATTTAATAATATTAAGGAATTATTGTGGGGCTTATTTGTGTGATATTATGTTTTAAAAGGAATCCTTGTCTTATGGAGATATATGCTAGATTATTGGCATTTTTTTTTAAATACAATAAAATCAGTGTAAAGTAAAAATATATATGTATTTTATACATAAAAATCATCCTAGAAAAATGTCTTGAATTGTCTTAAAAATACAGAACAATGTCTACTATTTCAAAACAAATCTAGCAGACAGTTTTTTCTTTACTATTGGAACAAATGAGTGTTTCTTTTGCCAATTGAAATAGATGGAATATATTTGGGAACCAAGTAGTATAAAAAATGTGTATCAGTAAATTCTAAAGATCATAAGCTGTGCTGAGAGAATATAGTCAGGTTAATAGAAGTTAAATATGCATCTAAAAAGAGATTTACCCCAAGATGACTCAACTTTAAGATTAAAATAAAAACCAAAATATTAATCTCTAGTTATGTTACACCATGGACTTAATCAGGAGCTCTGGTAGCATAGTGCCTAAGGCACTTGACTGCTAACCAGAAGGCTGGTGGTTCAAACCCACCAGCCACTCCTTGGAAGGAAGGTTGGGCAATCTACTTCTGTAGTGATACTGCCTTGGAAATGCAAGGAGGGGTCTCTATGAGTCGGGTCCGGTTCGATGGCACATAACAGCAACAACAACAACAACATGGACTTAATCATTTTCCTCCAAATTCTCTTCATTTACTTGCATTTGGTCCCTTTAAAAATTTTACCACATATGGCTCCTCTCTTACTTCCTTAGTGAAGTCAAAATTTTTATATGGCGTTGTTTTGTGTGGGGGGGTGGTGGAGAGAGAGGGCACCTTGTATTTTTTTTCCTGGAGAATCTAACGAAAATAGTGCTTTTAAGAGCTGTGCAAAGTGCTTGTACTGATATTTAGAATATACGAAAGTAAATAGCCCTCTACTCCCAAATGGAGCAAGTTATTGTTGCAGGTTTCTTTAGGGAGAATTCTGAAATACCTCACCTTTTTCAAAGGTGAATCATTTTTGAACTTCACAGCACATTTTCTCTTTGATTGAAAACATGGATTTTTGCAACAAACTTAATTAAAGGCAAAATGTTTCTGTAACCAAATAGGAGATTGTGATATTTAAGCTATACCGATTCCTATTTCAAAATAATTGTTGATTTGTTTCCAAGGCTATGAGTGGGATAAAATAGAAATGTAAATGCAGACTACAGGCACAAGTGAAATGTTGCCAAGTGCAAATAGAACAAGAAGTTGAAAAGCTTCTGTGCTACACTGAGCTTGAAAGTTGTTATTTTTAAGAGGGTTCTAAGGTTGGCAATCAAAATTCTCCCATCTTTAAATGAAAGACTGAGTTTAAGGTAATGCTCTGCAAAATGTCTGCCTTAGAACTGGATAACTTGATCACTAACTCCATGAAGGAAAATACATTTGGGCAATGCTTTTGAAAGGGTGGATTCAGCCCTTCTGGCATATATTTCATTAGTTACAGCACAAAAAAACAACAACTACTTTAGATATTAAAAAAAAAAAAAGTCCCTATTTCTCCAACACATTTTTTTCTTATCCCAGCTTTTGGAAAGTTTGTGAGTTAAATCTCAACTGCATGGCCTTCTATAGTTGGCTGAACTGTACAAAAGGATGTTCAAAATAGGGCATGATGATTTGGACAATAAATAATCCCTGAAGAGAGGAAGAAATATAAGCTTAGTTAAGTATTTTCTTTATCGTAGAGAAAGATTTTTTTTCTTCGTGGTCAAATTCAGGAGACAAGACATGTCTACCTGCTGTTCTACTAAATGCTGCCCATTTAAAGACAAAATTTCAGTGACTCATTATACACAAATCATGTTGCTGAGTAGTTGCTGATCCTTATTTTTCTGTAAACATGGTTGTAAGAGTGAAACCAAAGAGTAAAATCTAAATTGCTGTGAAAGGATAGAAAATGGCAATGATTGTCCTCAGTTAGTGCAAGTCTTCTTCTCCCCTACCTTATATGTCACAACCAATTCCTCTGACTTTAACATTCTAATAATAAATAATAAATTCAGAAGTGCCTTACTTACCTTCTCTGTTTATACTACCACTGTTTCCTCAACCTTCTTCAGGATTATCACACAGCCCACACAGCCTCTTAAGCAGTAGTTTTTGGTCTTCTAGTTTGTCCTCCATGATATCATATGAATGATCTTTCTAAAACATACTCTGGCATTAAAAACAAAACAGCAACTTTTTTTTTTTCCCTCTTGTCCATTGTCTGCAGGATCATAACAAACTTCTGGGCTTAGAATAAAATAGTTTTTATAATTATGTTTCAATTTTTTTCCTGCAGGTTCTAACACTGGGAAAATAGATTTCAGCATACTATAAGGAAGAAACTTCAGCAGTATTTTCCAAAAGTGGATCTGACTCCTATCAAAGGTAATGGGTTCACTGTCAGTGAATATTCAATTAGTAACTAGACAACCACTTGTCTGTACTGTTTCCAAAATGATAGACATGCAAATGCCAAAATAATATAGTAGTTAATGATACCACCAGACCTCTAGTGTTAGAATCACAGTTCGTCTACTTACCAGCTGCATGAGCTTGGGCAAATTATTTATCTGTGAAATAATCATTATCATCATCATACTTATTTCATGTTATTGTTATAAAGAGCAAATGAAATATGGATAAGCCATGTAACTATACAATTTATCATCCAAACTAGATGACTTTAGAGATTGAAGGAGCAATTATTAATAATTATGCAGAAAAACAGGTATAAACAAGGATAAGGACTACCCTGGGCATTCTACATATACTTGGTACATATATATATATACATACATATAATTGAAAGGTTGCCTGGCACAAAATAAGTGATGAATAGATGTTAGCTCTTAGTGTTGTTGATACTATTCTTGCTGTTTTCATTGTTGTCCAGAAGGTGGTGACCTACAAAGGTGCCTCCAACCTTGAGACTCTAAGATTGGCTGATGAATAGCTGTCATTTGCCAGCTCTGGTGAACCCATTACTAAACCATCCAGCTCAGGAAAGAGATATGAGAGAGAGAGGTGGATGGTAAGTATGAAGGAATATGTTTAATTTTGGAATCATTGTGTTTTGTCTTCAGTGTACCAGCTAAGCATAAAACAGAGAGCACCTCTGTCAAATCTGTGGAAGAGAGCACTTTATCACATGGCAACTTTCTTTCTTCCTATCAACTTTGAATTGTAAAGACAAGTAAATTGTGTTGATGTTCTCTGTTGTAAAATGTACTGACATGATTGATATGAGGCAACTTTCATGTTGAATAAGTGAAAAGAAAATAATGGCACCATGCAGCAAATGAAGAGTGGCAGACACAGAGGCCTCTCTGAATCTCCACAGGAGCCCAGAAACATCTGTGTTTCCTATTTCTCCTGAAGCTAAGAGTGAATAAAAATGATAAAGTCACACTTTTACAAGATAGGATGTAGTAAAGGGAGTACGCTAATGATTCGACTATTGTTTTTGTAGTTAGTTGCCAGTGAGTTGATTCTGACTCATGCTTTTACCGTTCTTAAAGAATAGTTTTCAAAAATGGTAAAATCATGGCTCACATATACAGGTATAAATTGAACATGCATCAAAGTGTTTACTTAATTTATTATTTAAATAAGGGAACTAGGATGTCAAACCCGATTAAAAAAATAATCCAAACAATGAATAAATTTATAGCTCAGGAATATTGAAATGAATGTGCAAATGAATGGCAAAAACTTCCCTAGTAGGAGAGGAAAGTCTATCGAACCTCACACAATCAGATTTCTTTAAACACGAACTAAGTCTATAAATCAGATGTTACACGTCTATAAACAGGGATTTTGAAGATGGCATACAACCAGGCAGTGTTTTTTTTCTGTTGCACATAGAGTCGCTTTGATTCAGAGCTGACTCGATGGCACCTAACAACAGCAACATAAGCATGAACTAGTTTTCATTGCCATCAGTTATCTACAACTCCTAGTATTGTAAAATAGATCCCATAGTGTCTGAATCTGATTTATGTATTTGGGGGCTCTTTCATTGGGTCCATAAATATTTATTATGGTTATATCTTCATGTTCAATTGATCCTTTAATCATTATAT
>NW_006921590.1:15221413-15236151 GCF_000298275.1 Orycteropus afer afer | reverse complement strand
CCAAGATTATCTTCTGTGTCTGTGTTAATTGGTTTCCCTTTTCTTTGTTGAAGAGGGTCTGTGCAATCCTTCTGCCTAGTCCGCCATCTTGCCCTGCCTCTGAATCTGAATAACTCAAGGGTAAGCTCTAGACAGGGATTGTTACTTGGTTTCATAAATGAAGTTTATTAGAACAGAGTCACACCATTTGTTTATGTGTTGCTTATCATGCTAAATGGCAGATTTGAACAAATATGACAGAGACTTTATAGCTGGCAAATCTAAGATGGGTACTATCAGTCATTTTAGGAAAAAGTTTGCTAATCCCATTGAAGTAATTGAAGTACATTTTTCTTCCTACATTGTGTAGTAATAGGAAAAGGAATTGAGAACTAGAGAAGTCTGGGTTCAAATATTAACTCCTCTAAATGAATGTGTTATTTTAGACAAGCAACATAAACTTCCTGATATTTAATTGTTAAATAAATATAAAAAATTATTCTTTATATTAAGTATGATTATATCTTCCTTGAATGGTTATCATGAGAATGAACTAAAATAAATTAAAAAAATAAAGTGAAATGGATTTAAAGAGCCTATAAAGACCTTACTTAACTGTTTAGATAAAACACTGTAGTGGAATCAACAAATGTTTGTTGTTATCAATTTATCCTTATGATCCAAGCTACCTACAACCCAATAACCTTAAATTATTGGGATTCCCATCAAAAGAGTGAGTCAGTCACATTGCCAGCTATAGTATATGGCCACTTTGACATTCTGTGGGACAATAAAGAGCAGTCTAGTGTATCAAATGGCATAATGAACTGGGTATTAAGACATTGGAGACTCCGTTTGGAGAACTTTAAAAAATTCTCTGAACTATGTCTGGATGTTAATTTATCTCTAAACTGAAAGTGTTGAGCTAGAGACAGAGAACAACTAAAGTCTTTTAAGGCTGAATTTCTGTGAACCAATGAATGCCACAATAGTCTCTCTCTCTATTTCACATCTGAGAAAGTAATGTTTTAGGGAAAGAGAAAAGACAAGATGACAGGAAATTGTGTCCGCATTAATGACAATTAGTTCTTTCAGCATCATGTTATTGCTTTTTTCTGATATTTTCTAACAGGTCTTCCCTTAGGCAGAAGTTGTTGTCTGATGCATTCTTTGCCATCCATCTACTGTTTCGTACAGAGTTAACAGAATTCTGCACATAGTAGCATCTAATTAACAGGCATTGAAGAAAGAAATAATTCTTTAATGATTATTATCATTAACTGTTCCACTTACCATCCCTAAGAAGCAATGTCAGTGTAATTGCCCTGGTTTTACAGGTGAAAAATTTAAAGCCCAGAGAGGGTAGAAACGTATGGCTGAAGTCACACAGTAATTAGCAGAGCTGAGAAAACGTTCAGCATTCCAAGTCCCAGAATTTTGTTCAAAGAAAATTATGAACACATCCTGCCAAGGGACTAGGCACCTTGGGGAAAGATGTTCCCCTTGAAAAAACTAGATGCTTTAAACTGTCACCCAAAATACTGCACAAACTGAGCTCCATTTATTTCTCACACATTAATACAATTTCCTCAGTCTTTGTGATGATATAGTGCCTAAGGCATTTGATTGCTCACCAGAAGGCTGGCAGTTCAAACCCACCAGCCACTCCTGGAAAGAAGATTGGACAATCTACTTCCATAGTGATACGGCCTTGGAAACCCAAGAAGGGGTCCCTATGAGTCAAATTGACTTGACGGCATTGAGTTTGTTTTTATTATTATTGTTATTATTATTATTAAAAGAAGGCCTCTAGATTCTAGACACTTAGTTAACATGGCATTCTAATAATCAGGTGAAATGTTTGAGCTTAAAGGCTTGTTGTGGCAATGAGGTTATTGAATATAAAGCACTGGTAATTAAGAAAGTAGGTGGCTTTTTGTTGTTGTTATGTACTATCGAGTTGGACCTGACTCATAGCGACCCCTCCTTGGGTTTCCAAGGCAATATCACTATGTAAGTAGATTGCCCAACCTTCTTTCTAAGGCGTGGCTGGTAGGTTTGAACCACCGGCCTTCTGGTTAGCAATCAAGTGCCTTAGGCACTACGCTACCAGAGCTCCTAGTAGGTGGCTTAGGCAGCAGGAATTATTTCACTTGTTTATTCAACAAATATTTATTAAGTGCCTACAACCTGCCAGGAATTGATCTAGACATTAGGAATTTTGCATGAATCAAAATTCTTCTCCTGATGGAAATTATATTCTAGCACAATAGAGAAAATAAGTAAGTAAATAGATAATATTAGTAGTAACAGGTACTATGAAGAATCATAAAACAAGCTGAGAAAAAAAAATAGGAAGGATTTAGAGTGCTTCTTATTCTTATATAGATTTGTCAGAAATTGTCTTTTTAGGGAAGTGACATTGAGAACAAGCCTAAATAAAGTGAAAAGGTGGTGCAAGAGAATTTAGGGACTCCACAGCCCCAAGGATGTTAGCACTTGCTAAATGTATTCAAGAAACAGCTAGTAGGCCTGTTGGTGGAACACTGTCAGGGAGGGTGCGTTGTCAGAACATCATGTTGGAGAAAAAAACTGAATTGGTGTATAGGTCATGGGAAGCACTTTCAATTTTATTCCAAATGTGAACAGGAAGTATTGGAGGGCATTAAGCAGGGAAGTAACATAGTCTAATATATATTTTACGTCATCACTCAAATGATAAAATGGAGAATGGAACATTTGGGACTAGAGTGAAAGAAGGGAGAATTTAGACACCATTGCAATAATAGAGGTATGAATTTATGGTGTGAACTGAAATATTTAGATACTGGGAAGAAGATCCATATAGTCAATGGAGGAGGAAATAGAGCCAAGATGGTATGAGATCCCAAGTGACAGGTAAAAACAAAAAAAAACAAAAAAAAAAAAACCATTTTCCCATTGCATCTGTCCCAAGTGTGTCAGAGTAGAACTGTGTTCCACAGGTTTTCAATGTTTTTTTTTTTTTTTAAATAGATCCAACAGGCTTTTCTTTCAAGGCACTTCTTGGTGAACTAGACCACCAATATTTTGGTTAGAAGATGAGTGCTTTTACCATTTGTAACACCCAGGGACTACAGACAGGTGAAGAGTGGTTCAAAAGAAAGAGTAAACACATTCTGGAACTAAATTAGTAAAGCACTAATACTTGACTGTTGAACTTGGTCATGTGGACTTTGGTAATGGCGTCCTTGGGGACTTGGAAAAATGGTTTCAGGGTAGAGATAAGAAAGAAAAACTATTTGGAGTTCATTCAAAAATTGAAGAACAGGTAAAGGAAGCAGGAAAAATAAAAATATGGTTTTTAGATTTCTAATAAAAAGGAGCAGAGAAATGGAACAGTACCTAGATGGTAATGTCAGGTAAACAAATAATATAGATAGATAGATAGATAGGTATAGATATAGATATAGGAATCTATCTATCTATATTTTTTATTTTATTTTATTTCTTTAAAAATCCCTTTCAGGGTGGTTGGCATTGGTAGCTGGCACCATGTAGAACTTCAGGTCTCAGGGTTGTCTAGGCTGAGGTTCTCATGGTCCATTAGTCCTTTGGATTAACTGTTTCCATGTGTCTTTGATTTTCTTCACTCTTCTTTGCTCCAGATGAGGAGAGACCAATCGTTGCATCTTAAATGGCTGCTCACAAGCTTTTAAGACCCCAATCATTATTCACCAAAGTAAGATGTAGAAGAACAATTTTGTATACCATGTTGTTCCAATTGAGCTTGATGTCCCTTGTGACCATGGTCCTTAGCTCACATATCCAGTGATTCACTCCCTCAAGTTACTTAGCTTTGGCTAAGAAAATATCCTAACTTTGCTTCCTGTTAGGTTTAAACTGTATATGGACATGTTTATAGCACATACATATGTAGGAATATCATCTGACAAATCTATATATGTTCAGGGATATATTCCCATTTGCCTATCCACACCTGATCATCTTGCCTGTCTACTTATGTATCCACCCATAGATTAGTGCTTGCTGTTAGTGAAAAAGCAGTATTGCGTACGCAGTAGCACTTGCCTTTATTAACTGTATCTCTTGTGCACCTCTCTGTCTTCCTTTTCCCTTAGTGCTATTGTGCTAGTTACATGCTTTTGTAATATTGCCTTTCCCTTCACCCATCTCAAACCTGTTTCTTAACTATCCATCTATTTTCCTTCCTTTTCCCTTCCCTCCCATCCATAACCAACAAAGAAAATTTTCCTCCCCATGTAAATCTTTCCTTGCCTTTTTATAATAATGGACTCTTAAATATTTGTCTTTCTGTGATTGACTTGTTTTGCTCAGCATAATGTCTTACGAGTTCATCCATGTTATGAGGTGATTCACTGATCCTTCATTATTGTTAATGTTGCATAGTAGTCCTTATTATTATTATTTTTTTTTTTCTGTGTGAGATCTCCTATAAAAAAGGAGCAGGGAAATGGAGCAGTATCTAGATAGTGATACTGTTGTTGTTGTTATGTGCCGTCAAGTCGGCCCCGACTCATAGCGATCCCTCCTTGGGTTTCCGAGGCAGTATCGCTACGGAAGTAGGATTGCCCAACCTTCCTTCCGAGGAGTGGCTGGTGGGTTTGAACTGCCAGCCTTCTGGTTAGCCGTCAATTGCTTTAGCCACTATGCTACCAGAGCTCCCAGATAGTGATACTAGGTAAACAAATAATATATTTTTAATATAGGAGATAGTACCTCATGTTTGAATATTCTCCAAGAAGGTTTTCAGAAGATTTGGGGATCATGTTAGAGAGCAGTCATTAAAATCCAATAAATAGCCTTGCAAGGAAAAGGGAAAGGGATTGATAGGGGTAATAGGCAGTGAAATTTATAAGATTAATGCATTAGGTATTCTGTGGGTTTACCTTTTTTTTATTTTAATTTGTAGCACTACAAGGGTTGAGGTGAAAATATACGAGGTAGGTCCTGGATAGAATGGGAGAAAAACATGGGGAAAAAAAATCTCAAAATCATAAAAATGACCAGGCACACTGGTCTGATGAGGGCAGGTGGAACCCCCAAGATTATGGCCATTACTCACCACTCAATCAGGAACTGAACTCACCCTCATGTCTCAACTTGTCAGCCAATTGATAAACAGGCCTTTAAGTTGAACGACGTTACCAGCAAGGTATACACTCATTAGAACAATCAATCATACTCGATCAAAGAGGCAGCATTTACCTGGGGTAAAAGATAAAAAAGCAGAAAGGGATAGGAAAACAGAATGAAGGAAAATGGCAAACAGAGGGAGGAAGTGGGAAAAGTGCTGTTACATTGTGGAATTGCAATGAATGTCACAAAACAAAGTGTGTATGAAATGTTGAATGGAAAATCAATTTGCTCTCTAAACTTTTACCCCAATAAAAATTTTAAAAAATAATAAAATATAAAAAGAAGAAAGAAAGTGTAAGATATAAGAACGTGAGTCCTTATTAATAGACATTGAGTCCTTATTAATAGACAATTGAATCTATATTAATAGATAAATTCCAAGGGAATAGGAGAGGGAGGATATCACCATCTTTTATGTTGAGCTTGTTAATTCATTGATCCCTACAGAGGAGAACATTAGTTCTATCTTTTATTTTCACCATGAATACTCAAAATATATATAACTTGCTTCCATTGAATTGTTTCCAACTCATAGCAACCCCCATTGGGTTTCTGACGCTGCAAATCTTTATGGAAGCAGATCGCCCTGTCTTCCTTCCAGGAAGCAGCTGGTGGGTTTGAACCACCGACCTTCCAGTTAGCAGTCAAATTCCTTATCCACTATGCCACCAGAGCATAGAATAAACTCTAAATATAACAAAGAAAGAAACAGACATAAAAAGAATCTCAACTTAGAGGTTTTTGTACTTTATATACTCACAGTATGCAATAGGAACAGATAGAGGAAAAGGGATATTTTCTGGAGTCAAGGCTGTTTGTAGTTTCCAGAACACAGTGAATGGACTGACATTAACATCATAGACAATTCATCCATTCCAACATCAAAAGGAGGAAAGCTGGTAAACTTGGGGGAAGCATGAGTATATGGAGATTATGTCTTGATTGCACTTTTGCCAGTGAAATTAAAAGCAAGAGTTCCAAGGAGAGAAAGTGAATTGAATGGGAAAATGGAGAAGGATTGCTAGTCAGCCCTGAGGGTCCATTTAAGGTTTGTGGTCATAAATTTACAGTAAGACCAGCCAGCACAGTTATGCATGGTACAATAGCAGAGTTTGTTTTTCTTTTTTTGATATTTTTATTGAATTTTCACCTCACTTATTCTTGTTTAGTGACATCTAACATAGTATCTTGAGACAATGGGAACACACACACACATATATATATATATATATATATATATTTACATAAAAATCAGAAGATAAATTCAGGCAGCATATATCCATCCTTTTATTTATTTATTTGGAAGTCAGATGTATGTGGTCTGTATTTAAACTAATTTCTTTCCTTCATATTGAAGAGTTTGTTTTTCAGCTGCATCTTTCTTCTGGACATATGTATGTTAACAGATTTTCATTTTATATTATAATAAGAAATACATTTTTATATTTCATAAATTATAATATTAATTATATAAAATACAGAAGAATCAGTTAAAACATATGGAAATAAAAGTCATATTTGTTCCTATTGAATAGTGATAATCACTAGTAAAGTTTTAGTGTTTTTTTCCAGATATGTCTATGTAAATAGATTTATATCTTCCCCCAAAAGAGGCCATCCTCAAAAAAGTTTCATTACCTGCTTTTTTCTATGTAATAATTTATATTTTTAGTGTCTTCCAATACCATTCTCCTAGTACATCATTTTAAATTAATTCTTTAGTGTGGTATTCCAAATCATATTGTTTCTCCATGAACTGACAAATTGATTCTGAAGTTCAAATGGAAGAGGCAAAGTGTAAAAATATCTAAGGACATTTTGAAAAAAAGGCAAATGTATTCCTTTAGCCTACCAATGCCATTTTGAAGATACATGTTTTATAGAAATATTAGTACTTCTACAAAATGATGTTGATATCAGAAAAGTTACTGAATTATTTATTCCAGTGATTCAAATTTGGAAATCATCCAAATGTTTCTCAATAACTGACCAAGGAAATAAATTATGATATGTCCAATTTAAAAGACAAGGTTTCCAAGACATCTTGCTCAGAGGGTGAAAAAAAATGTGGTCAGATAATATGTATACTATGATGTGATTTACATATATGGAAAAAGAAGAACAATACAACTTTCTGTATTTAAATTAATAGAAAAAGAAAGTCTGGAAGGCTATACATTAAATCTGTAAAATTGGATTAACAGTGGTTAATTGTGGGGCAAATAATGGTGTAAGGAAGAGCAGTTAGGTGGGACAGGGAATCTTGACATTTTTCTTTTTATATTTTTGATTGATTTAATTTTTATATTGAGAATGTGATTTTGTATAGCTTATCACTTATTTTTGTGTGTATTTTATAAATAGAATAAAATATATTTTGAAACATTAAAAATTGTATTAAATGTGATAAATAATAAAAATGTGTAATTTATTAGAAACTTTCTGGAAACTGTTATAATCTCAGATATATGTGTTTATGAGGTAGAGAGAAGCTGAAGTCTCATTGAGGAAGTGAATTTTAAGCAGACATGAGAGAGGTATCAACCAGCAGGTGTGAAAAGATCAGAGGTAATAAAAAAGCATGGCATATTTGAGGAATAGAACTAAAGTATAGCTTTAGCATCAAAATCAATGGGGAGAATTACATAGGATAAGGATGATGAGCTTAACAGAATTCAGGACATGAAGAGTGCTGTACTCCATGCTAAGATTTGAAGTTCATACTAGAGAACAGTCATTGAAAAGTTATTAAGTAGGAGAGTGACATGGTACAATTAATATTTTAAAAATCACATGCATGTTTAAGATGGAAAGTGGTTTGGATGAGAGCATATTTGGATGACAGAAGACCTCTTTCAAATGTAGTGTTCCAGGAGACACAAGATGATAAAATTGACAAATATGATGATAATGGGCATTGAATGGATTCATTCAAGGAATATTTAAGAATGGGAATTGACAAGAATCACTGCTATGTTGTATATATGTTGTATGAATGGACCAAAAAAAAAAAAATATCAAGCGTTATGCTTTAATAGTAGAAGCACATCTAAGACAAACACACCAAAAGATGGAAAGTGAAATGACAGAAAGGAAAGACTAATTTTAAATGACTGGTGCTGCCATATGAAATAAAGTAATTATATTTCAGAAAGATAGCATGATAGAGAGGATCCCTACAGTATGATAAACCCCAATTTACCATATAAATAAACATTTAAAATGAGCATATCTTCAAAATAAAGCAAAAGTGAAAAGGCTTATAAGGACAAATTGGCATCTACCATGTAAGAGAGAGACTTTAATACACTTCTCTCAATGAAAAGCAAATAAAAATTACCTAAGGCTAAAGAAAACAAAACAACACAATGAATAAGGATAATCTGTTGTTGTTGTTATGTGCCATCAAGTCAGACCCGACTCATAGAGACTCCTCCTTGGGTTTCTGAGGCAGTATCATTATGGAAGTAGATTTCCCCATCTTCCTTCCAAGGAGTGGCTGGTGGGTTTGAACCACCAACCTTCTGGTTAGCAGTCAAGTGCCTTAGCCACTATTGAACATGGTACTTAATAATTTTTAAAAAAATGTTTTTCAAACACATGAAATACCTACAAATATATACTAACAATGTACTTGTTAAAAATAATTTTCAAATTGCACATATTTGTGAGTAACAACAACAGAAAACATACTTATTGGGGAATTATGAGTAAAGATGATTGATTGAACATACTACCAGAATCTCCAAATTGGGTCAAGAAAAGAGCAATAAAATGACTTATTAAAGAAAGTGAATCAATAATTTAAATTTTTGTAAACTTATATGAAGTTCAAATAATGTCATTTTGAATTCTTCCAAACTTAAATTTCTTTAGCTTTATAAAGTGTGTCTGTTAAAACCTATCACACACATATTTAGCAATGAAATGTTAAGAAAATTTTGTTTCCAAACCAGAAAAGCAGAAGGTTATAGAATAATTTTTAAAAAATGATAAAATAATGACTCTCATTCAAATATAACCAATTATATATTAAAGACTTCATTTAAATCATTAATTAATGAGACAACTAGTAATATGTTCAAAATTTTCAAAGGAAAATCTAAAACACAGACATCTATAAAGACAGTTAAGAATGCTGGAATAAATTTGCTTAACAGATACAAAATTGGTCAATATCCATATATCCATTTGACATTATTCTGCATCTCCACTAGACAATATGCTATTCCATCATCAAGAATTATTTGTAGAGGTTGTGGTAAGATGGCGTAATAAGCAGACAAACTACACAGACCCTCTTCAACAAAGAAAAGGGGAACCAATTAACATAGATACAGATGATAATCCTGGAGCCCTGAGCTTTAAAAGGAAGGTTACAGAAGTCGACTAAACTCCAACAAGTAGAAGAACACCGAAAAAGGAGACATACAGAGCTGTGATCTGTCAGTGATCCTGACAGCATGAACAACTTGTATATTGCCAAGTGCTGTTTTTGTTGTGTGCTGTTGAGTCGGACCTGACTCATAGCGACCCCTCCTTGGGTTTTTGAGGCAGTGTCACTACGGAAGTAGATTGCCCCATCTTCCATCCAAGGAGTGGCTGTTAGAACCTAAGAATTAACCTAAAAATCGGCCCTTCTAGCCAGGGGCTGCATGGAGGACTGCACTAGTGGCTGGTGAATAAAAGGGGAAGCAGTGAAGAGGGAGACTGCCTGAGCTGTTGACTTCTGCATGTTTGGAGTGTACAGCCATTTTGAATGTTTACAAGAGGTCCCACCATTTTGGATATTTAAAGCAACAGCATTCCCTCAGATTCCAGGGACCTAAGAATAGGCTTTCTTTGCTGTGAATGGCAAGGACATTCCAGATGCCAACAATTGGAAAGATGTAATATTCCCTTTGTTACTCTTATATCCAACACCCTCTCTGAACAGAGGTGCAGCCATCCCTCACTCCCACACACCTTCTGGGTCGGCAGAAATTCCATCGCAGTCCGTGTGCTCCGACAAAGTCTGCGTGCTCTGCCATGCCCTGCCCAGATTTTTTTTCTTCCTTTTTTATTCAGTTTGTCTGTTTTTCTCTGTTTTAAAATTATTATTATTATTTATCCTTTTTATTATTATTTATTTTTCCCTTCCCAGGTTCTAGTTTCAGTTTTTTGTCTCTTCCTTGTTCCAGGTTAGCATTTTTTTTTCTTTCTTGCAGTTAACCCCATTCCTTGTTTTTTTTTTTTTTTTTTTGCCTTTTTCCCATTTTTTCCCTCATCATTTTCCTACTCCACCTCTTTTCTCTTATTGTCCTCTCCTCAGATATTGTGAGGTATTTTATTTGTTTTTTGGTGATTGATTCTGTGTGTTTATGCAATATGTTTTTGTCCACTTACTTTACTTTGTTGATGGTTTCTACATTGTTGTTTTTTGTCTAACTCAGTGAGAGACAGCACCTGTGCCCATATGATGCAACCACACCTGCACCTCCTGCATCTCCATGTACTGAGTGAGAACCACCACTCCTTCTCCACCAACTGGCCAAGAATAAATGACCACCAAAAAGACCCTGGGTCACCCTTAACTGCTCATCACAAAATATTAGCAGAGATCTAATTGCAACAAGGTTGCAATGTCTCAGAAACAATAAGCCATCACTGTCCACACAAGGAACCAAGATAAATCAGATAAGGGAGGAGGATAAGGACCCAGACACATCCCTGAGGAAGAAGCAGAAATGAAACTCCCTGATAAGGAGTTCAAAAGAATTATATTTAGGTATCTTTGAAGGATTGAAAGAAAGATCAAGGAAACCACTGACAAAATTAAGGAAAACACAGACAAACCTCTAGAACAATTTTGAAAGAATATACAAGAATAAAATGACTAAATAAATGAAAAATTAGAAATCCATCAAAATCTAAAGACAGAAATCCAGATTAATACTAAATTTTCAGAAATACATAACACCTTGCAGGGCAAAGCTATAGAATTGAATCAATGGAAGATAGAATTAATGAGATTGAAGACAAATACCACAATACTTCTTTGGAAAGAGATCAATGAGAAAAAAGATCAAAAGAAAATGAGGAAAGCCTAAGGTTCATGTGAGATAACATCAAAAGGAATGACCTACATGCCATTGGAATTCCAGAACAGCAAGAGAAAAACAAAACCACTGAGAAAATTGTCCAAGATTTGTTGGAAGAGAACTTCCCTGACATGATGAAAGATGAGACTATATCCTTTCAGGAAGTCCAATGAACCCCAAACAGGATAGATGCCCCCCAAAAAATCACCAAGACATATCATCATCAAACTTATCAAACAAAAGACAAAGAACGAATCCTGAGCAGTACAGGAAAAATGAAAAGTTACTTACAGAGGAAAACCAATAAGAATAAGCTCTGATTTCTCAGCAGAAACCATGCAAGCGAGAAGGCAATGGGATGGTATATAAAAAACAATGAAAGAGAAAAATTTCCAACCAACAATTATATACCCAGCAAAATAGTCACTCAAATATAATGGTGGAATTAGGAGATTTCTAGATAAGCAGAAACTAAGGGAATACTTTAAAACCAGCCCTACCTTACAAGAGATACTAAGGGAGTCCTTTGAACAGAGAACCAACAATAGCAAACAACAACCAACCATTAATACACAAGATGACATAACTCAGAAACCAACATAGCTGTGGACATATCCAAAGTAAAATAAGATTACAAGACTGTAAACAGGGAACCAGAGACAGCAATTGGCAAGTGACGACAACTACAAACCAAAAAGAGGATAAATACTGTGTAGTTACAGAACTTCTAAATGGTGAGGAAGTTAAGAGAGTTGCAAGACATAATGAACGGTTATAAACTCAGGGAGAAAATTATAAATCATAGGGTAACCTCAAAGAAATATGATAAATGTTCACATCAAAATAAAAAAGAGGACAAGCACAATTATTTAGCAAATACTAAAATAATAACAACAAAGGAAATGATAACATGATTCATAAACATGATGAGCTAAGGACAGAAAATTATATGGAATAAGGAAAACAGGGACACCATGAAAAAACACACAACAAAATGATAGCAACCAATTCATACTTGACAATTACTACATTTGATGTTAATGGATTAAATGCACCATTCAAGAGATGAAAGTTGGAGACTGGATAAGAAAACATAACCCATCAATATGCTGTCTACAAGAGATATGTCTTAGAGACAAAGACAAAAATAGACTAAAAATCAAAGATTGGAAAAAAATACATCAAGCAAATGGCAATCAAAAAAGAGCAGGAGTGGCAATATTAATTCCTGATCAAATTGACTTTAGGACAAAAAACCACCATACAAGCAAGGTAGGACATCATATAATGATTAAAGGATCATTTGAACAAGAAGATATAACCATAATAAATATCTATGGACTCAATGAAAGAGCCCCAAAATACATAAATCAGACTTTAAAAGAGTTGAAAAGGCAAATAAATAATACCACAGTCATAGTGGAAGACTTTACTACACTACTTTCAATGAAAGATAGAACAGGAAAGAAACTCAAAAGAGATAGAGAAGAACTAAACAATACAACATACCAACTTGACCTTATAGACATCTACAAAGCACCCCACACAACAACAGCACAATACACATTCTTTTCCAGTGCACATGGAACATTTTCCATGATAGACCATTTGTTAGGCCATGAAGAAAGCCTTGATAAATTTAAAAACACTGAAATACTTCAAACCTTCTTCTCAGATCACAATGCTATAACATTAAAAATCAACAATAGGAAGGTAAATGAAAAAAGAGCAAATACATGGAAACTGAACAACACCTTACTTAAGAAAGACTGGATAAGAGAAGAAATTAAAAAATGAAATTCAAAAATTCCTTGAATCAAATGAGAATGAAAATACAATACACCAAAATCTTTGGGACATAACAAAAGCAGTGATCAGAGGCCAATTTATAGTAATCAATGCATGGATCAAAAAAGAAGAAGGAACCAAAATCAACACTTTAAGGCAATATCTCAAATGAGAAAAAGAACAGCAAGATAACTCTACAGTCACCAAAAGAAAGTAAATAATAAAAAATCGAACAGAAATCAATGAAACAGAAAATAGGAAAAATTCAACAAGACCACAAGTTGTTTTTTGAAAAGATTAGTGAAATTGACAAACCACTGGCAAATTTAACAAAGGAAAAGAGGGAGAGAACACAAACAACACAAATTAGAAACAAAATGTGTGACATCACAGCAGACCAACTGAAATAAAAAGGATAAAACAAACTGTTCTTCATAGTATCCTGATATTATTCTTTTGGGTCTGTGCTGATGTTGCCCATTTCATTTCTTATTCATGTTATTTTTATTCTCTCCCTCTTTTCCTCTGTTAAATTTGCAAGTGGTTTTTCAATTTGGTAGTGTAGTGCCTAAGACATTTGATTGCTAACCAGAAGGCAGCCAGTTCAAATCCACCAACCCCTTCTAAGAAGGAAGATTGGGCAATCTACTTCTGCAGTGATGTTGTTGTTGTTAAGTGCCGTTGAGTCATTTCCGACTCATAGCGACCCCATGCACAGCAGAATGAAACACTGCCCGATCCCACACCAGCTCCACGATCCCCACTATATTTGAGGCCATCATCACAACCACTGTGTCAATCCATCTCGTTGAAGACCTCCCCATCTTTGGTCGACCCTCCACCCTACCAAGCATTACATCCTTCTCCAGGGAATGGTCCCTTCTGACAACATGACCAAAATAGGTGAGATGAAATCTGGCTATTCTCACTCCCAAGGAGCATTTCATGTGCACTTTCTCCAGGACAGATCTGTTAGTTCTTTTAGCAGTCCATAGTACTTTCAGCATTCTTCACCAGCACCACATCTCAAAAGCGTCAACTCTTCTTGGGTCTTCCTCACTCATTGTCCAGCTCTCACATGCATATGAGGTGATTGGAAATATCATGGCTTGTGTCAGGTACACCTTAGTCTGCAAGGAGACATCCTTGCTCCTCAGCCCTTGAAATAGTTCCTTCACAGTTGACCTTCCCAATGCTACATGTCTTCTAATGTCCTGCTGCTGCTTCCATTGGCATCGATTGTAGAACCAAGCAACATGAATTCTTTGACAACTTCAATCTTCTC
Organism: Orycteropus afer afer; assembly: GCF_000298275.1. Classification (NCBI taxonomy): domain Eukaryota; kingdom Metazoa; phylum Chordata; class Mammalia; order Tubulidentata; family Orycteropodidae; genus Orycteropus; species Orycteropus afer. The sequence goes on along the minus strand of NW_006921590.1, from coordinate 15,221,859 downwards.
TCCATTTATTTTGATGCTGCTCATTGGTCCAGTTGTGAGGATTTTTGTTTTCTTTATATTGAGACATAATCCATATTGCATACTGTATTCTTCAACCTTCATCAGTAAGTGCCTCAACTCATCCTCACTTTCAGCAAGCAAAGTTGTATCATCTGCATATCTCAGGTTGTTAATGATTCTTCCTCCAAGCCTGATGCTACGTTTTTCTTCATATAGTCCAGTTTCTTGGATTATTTTCTCAGTATATAGATTAAATAAGTATGGGGGAAGGATAGAACCCTGACACACTCCCTTCCTGATTTTAAGCCATGTAGTGTCCCCTCGTTCCGTTCGAATGACAGCCTCCTGGTCAAGGTACAGGTTCCTCATAAGTACAGTCAAGTGTTTGGGAATTCCCATTCTTCTCAATGTTATCCATAATTTGTCATGATCCACACAATCAAATG
>NW_006921590.1:15220156-15221313 GCF_000298275.1 Orycteropus afer afer | reverse complement strand
AAGATCCATCTGACAACAGCTATGATATCCCTTGTTCCACATCCTCTTCTGAATCCAGCTTGCACCTCTGGAAGTTCTCTGTCAATATACTGCTGCAACCGTTTTTGAATTATCTTCAGTAAGATCTTACTTGTGTGTGATATTAATGATATTGTTCTATAATTTCCACCTTCTGTGGGATCATCTTTGTTTAGAATGGGTACAAATATGGATCTATTCCAGTCAGTTGGCCAGGTAGCTGTCTTCCAAATCTCTTGGCATAACCGAGTGAGTGCCTCCAATGGGGCATTAGTTTGTTGAAATATCTCAGTAGGTATTCTGTCAATTCCCAGAGCCTTGTTCTTTGCCAATTCTTTCATTGCAGCTTTGACTTCCTCCATCAGTAACATTGGGGTTAAGGTTAGGGTTAGGGTTAGGGTATGTATAGATTGCTTTGGGTAGAAGTGACATTTTTACTTGGTTATAATGAATGATTTTCTTGGTAAGTTGTTAGAGTCTATTGGCGAGGATTTTGTTGAAGATTTTTTGATCTATATTCATGAGGGATATAGGTCAGAAGACTGAAGAAGAGCTGATGCTTTTAAGTTGTGGTGCTGGTGAAGAATGCTGAAAGTACCATGGACTGCTAAAAAAAACTAACAGATCTGTCCTGGAGGAAGTACACATGAAATGCTCCTTGGAAGCGAGAATGACCAGACTTCGTCTCGCCTATTTTGGTCATGTTGTCAGAAGCGACAATTCCTTGGAGAAGGATGTCATGCTTGGTAGGGTGGAGGGTCAGCAAAAGAGGGGGAGGCCTTCAATGAGATGGATTGACATGGTGGCTGCAATGATGGGCTCAAATATAGAAGGGATTGTGGAGCTGGTGTGGGATTGGGCAGTGTTTTGTTCTGCTGTGCATGGGGTTGCTGTGAGTCAGAAACGACTTGATGGCACCTAACAACAACAACACTGTAAATGGTATTGAGTAACTTATTCCTTCTTCAGCAATCTCTTTGCTGGTGTACAGGAATCCAACTGATTTTGATCTTATATCCTGCCACAATGCTAAATCTCTCAATTAGTTCCAGTAGGTTTTTGATTGAATCTCTTGGGTTTTCTAGGTATAGGATCATATCATCAGCAAATAGGGATAGTTTGACTTCTTCCTTACCAAT
>NW_006921590.1:15213596-15217713 GCF_000298275.1 Orycteropus afer afer | reverse complement strand
TCCAATGCTGCTGCTTCCTCAGGGATGTGTTCTGGGTCTGTATCCTGTTCCCTTGTTTCTACCACTTTATCTTGCTTCTTTGTGTGGACTGTGATTGTCTATTGTATCCGAGACATTGTGGTATTGTATTAAGATCTCTGTTAATTGTGAAGAGAAGCCAAGGCTTGGTGGCTTTTTATTGTTGGCCCATTGGTGGAGAAGGAGGTGCTGGCTCTTGCTCAATAAGTGAAGTTGCAGGAGGTGTGAGTGTATTTGTATCTTATGGGGACTGTTAGTGTCTCTCACTCAGTTAGACAAAAATTACAATTAAATAACCATCAAAACACTAAAAGCACATGGACAAAAAAAATACACCATGTAATCACACAGGAACAGTAACCCCAAAGTAAAAAGGGGGGTGGGAAAGAAGAAGAAAACCTGCAATATCTGGGGATAGGGCACTAAAAGAAAAAAGGTAGAGAAGGACAATAATGAAGAAAAAATGGGAAAAATGAAAAAAAAAAAAAAAAAAAAAAGAACAGGATTAACCATGAGGAAATAAAAGGGAAAAAAGGAAAAAAAAAATTTAACCAGGAACTGGGAAAAGGAAAAAAAAAAAGGTGTAAACTAGGACCTGGGAGGGGAAGAATAGTAAAAAGGACAAAATTATTAATAATAATAGTAGTTTTAAAACAGTCAAATACAAGCAAACTAAACACCAGAAAAAAGAAACGGAAAAAAAATTAAAAAAAATTAAAAAAAAAAAAGCGGAGGACAGGGCAGGGCACCCAGGCTCCATCCGAGCACACAGACTGGGATGGAGTACCTGCGGGCCCAGAAGGTGTGTGAGAGTGGAGGGTGGCTGCACCTCCATTCACCAATTGGGTGTGGGGTATAAGAATAACAAGAGTAATGTCACACCTTTTCAGTCGTGCAGGTCTGGAGAGTTCTTGTGGTTACTGGAGAGCAGAACTTCTTAAGCCCCTGGAATCTGGTAGAGCGCTGTCTCTTTAGGTTGTCTCTAGTTGCTGGTTATATGTTGATTTGTTCTGTCTTGGTTTTATGGTTTAATATTTTGAAAAGGTGAAGCTGGTGTATTTCATTTTATTATTGATTCAGGTATGTTGGGTTGCTCTGCTGTTTTGTTTATGATGGTGGAATCACTGTGTGGAATATGGATATGTGTTTCTCTTTGTTGTAAAGAGGGTTTAGAGCTCAAAGCAGGAGGTTTTATGGTAATTAGCTGAATAAGGTTTCTTCTTTTGAATGAGTGAAGATATTGGCGTAGTATGTGGGAGCAGAAGAAGGAAAGCTTGGTGTTGCTAGGGTCGATTTCTAGGGCTTTGTGCAGGCTATTATTGATGATGTACTTATTTACAAGTTTGCAACTCAATCTCAGGAAAGTTTCCTGTTGTTAGGGAGTCACCACTTTCCTCCAGGCTCAGGCACACTCATAGAACCCGCTTCCGAGGCCCCGCGGTGCCAGAAAGCCAATCCAAGGCAAATTCCCAGGACCACACTCAGCTGCGTCTTCCTCTTTCTCCCCACCCCATATGTCCATGAAGCTGGTGCAATCCCGCCAGACCGCCAGTGGCTCTGGAGTTTGTCTGTGATATCACCCACCTGCGGTGCCAAAGATGCACACAATTTCAGCTATGTTGGAGTCAGGGGAGTACCTGCTAGTAAACTGTGGTCCTGATATCAGTGACAAAGATAAGCACAATCTCTCCCAGGCTGACCCAAGCCCACTCAGTGACCCGCTGAAAGGAGAGCAAGCTCACCCTCCTGGTGCAACAGTGAGCTCTCCACTTGAGTTTCAGTGGTGCTGCGCACACCTGTTTACGCTTAGGTGACCCAAGTTACTGATAAAATCAGGTGCTGGAGGCAGATCCTTGGGGCTTTTTGCTGGGATGTTGATGTGGTCACTGGTATGCTGATATAGGGTGTCTTCTTTCTTGGCTCATGGGGATCTCAGGTGGCCACCCTTGCCCACCAGTCAGTGACTGCCCCAGGGAAGTTTCTAATGGCCTGTCTTGGTTGCCCATCATCCTCAGCCAGGTAGCTCTTTCTTAAATAATCTCCCTGTGACTTTCCTCTAATTCTGCTCTTCTGTATTTGGTGCACTCTGATTCAGTGAGCTGTTCAGAGCACCAAAATCCCTAATTCAAACTGCTGTACCTAGTTTTTTAAGCACTTAGATGCTAGAGGGAAATAGAATGGTGCTTACTGACGAAACTCCATTTTGAATCTGAAAATAAATAAATAAATAAATTGTTATGTGCTTCCAAAACTTCTCCAAAAGAATCAAAAGAAAACCTACAGGTTGGGGAAAAAATATTTGACTCTAGAATTTATAGAAAACTCCAACACCTCAATGAGAAAAAGACAAATCATTTGATTAAAACATGGGCAGAAGACATAAATAGACACTTCACCAAAGCGATGTTCAGGGAACCAACAAACATATGAAGAAATGCTCACAATTACTAGCTATTAACTCACTGCCATGGCATCGGATCCAACTCCTAACAACCCCTCCTTGGGTTTCCAAAGCAGTATCACTATGGAAGTAGATTGCCTAACCTTCCTTCTGAGGAGTGGCTGGTGGGTTTGAACCACTAGCCTTCTGGTTAGCAGTCAAATGCCTTAGTCACTATGCTACCAGAGGTACTAAACCAAACCAAACTCACTGCCATCGAGTAGGATCTGACTCATAGCAACCCGTCCTTGGGTTTCCAAGGTGATATCACTACAGAAGTAAATTGCCCAAAAATGAGATATCATCTTGCCCCAGCACTAGTAGCTATTCAAGAAGATAGAAAATAACAAGTGCTAGTGATGATGTGGAAAGATTGGGACTCTCATACACTTCTGACGGGAATGTAAAATGATACTACCACTGTGGAAAGCAGTATGGTGATTCATTAAAAAGTTTGAATTAGAAATACCATTTGACCATACAATTCCATTACTAGTATATATCCTAAAGAAGTGAGAGCCAGGACAAGAAAAGATAGATGCACACCAATGTTCATCTAGTACTATTTACAGTAAGCTAAAGATGTAAACAACCTAGGTGCCCATCAACAGAAGAATGGATAACCAAACAATCGTACATGCACAGAATGGAATACTACGTACCCTAAAGAATAATGTAGAATCTGCAAAACACTGCATAAGGTGGATGAACTTGGAAGACATTATGCTGAGTGAAAAAAGACAATCACAAAAGGACAAATATTGTTTTAGTCCATTATTGTAAAAAGTCAAGGAAAGGTTTATATATGGAAAGGAATGTTCTTTGTTTGTTACCAGGGGTGGAAGTGGAAGAGAGGGGAGGGAACAGTGTTAGATAAGTAGAGACAAGTATTGATTTGGGTGAAGAGAAGGGCAATATACCAAATGTGAGTAATCAATATGGTGGCATTAAGGAAGAGGAAGATATAGAGAGGTATGTGGGAGGTACAGACAGCAAAGATGAACCCTTTTTGCGCACACAGTACTGCGTCATCAGTGAAGGCAAACGTTGCTATACGGGCAGATAGATGTGTGGATATGCTGAACTCTTTATTAGATATGTACATGCAGGGGGGAGCGTGTCCAAGACCATGTACAGGGTTGGCAGACAATGTATCAGAAGTGTATCGTATGTTCTGTAAGAATTCTAGGCAGAGCTGAGAAGGGGCAAGGTTGTTGTCACTTCTTGGCCACAGCTAGCCACCCAGTGGGAGAGAGTAGTTGGACCTATGGGCTTGGGACCATAGTTGCAGGGGACATCAAACTCAATTGGCATAACATACTACACAAAAACATTGTTCCACATCCTACTGTGGCAAGTAGTGACTGGGATTTTAAAAGCTTGCAAACAGCCACCGAGATGCAGCGATGGGTCTCTCCTCATCTAGAGCAAAGAAGAATGAAGAAAACCAAAGATAAATGGAAACAATTAGTCCAAGGAACTGGTACACCATGCGATCCTCAGCCTGTATGACTATGAGACCAAAAGAACTAGATGGTTCCATGCTATCATTGTCAACCACTCAGAGGGGGACCTCTGTAGGAGATCCTGGATAGAGTGGGAAAACAATGTGGAACAAAAACTCAAAATCATTTACAATAAAAAATTAATATGGAGGAT
>NW_006921590.1:15194279-15213496 GCF_000298275.1 Orycteropus afer afer | reverse complement strand
CCACCCAAAACACAAATAAAAAAAAAAAAAAAGAGGTTTTCTGGTCTGATAGAACCTGGTGAAACCCCTGAGACTATGGCCCCTAGCTGCCCTTCAGGTCTGGAACTGAACCCACTCCTTTGGCTTCCAGCCAAATAAAAGACAGGCATATGAGCTGAACATTTATGTTAGGTAGATACACTCCTTAGAGAGATCAATCATGAGGTAATAAAAGGGCTGTGTATGCACTGGGTGAGAGCTTGGGGGGTAGGAGTGCATGGCAGGAAAGAAAGAACACAGGGAAGAGTTAACTTGGGAGGAAGTGGGAGGGGAGGTGGTGTGTTGTGGGAAATTTCAGTTAATGTCATGAGACAAAGTGTATGGAAAGTGAATTTTCTCTGTAAATTTTCACACAAATCATAATTAACATTAAAAAAAAAATTATTTGTATGACTGTTGGTATTCCACAATTTGTAGAGTGATAGAGTAGAATAAATACTGTGGGAACAGAGACCCATAGAATTCGATAACTCAAACAATGCCTAGTTTTTCATTGAAGATACCCAGTAATATTTTTGATCCATTTCATAGACTTTCATGATTTCACTATAATGTGTTTAATTTTTTTTTAAAGAGCTTGCTATTTTTTAAAAAAATATCCCATGTAATTTGAGGGTAAATATTTAGCTTAAATCTTCCTCCTGGACAAGTAGTGGTATTACTGACTACCTAGAAACCAAAGACAAAAATGTTCCAAAGAAGCAACATTTGTTTCAAAAAGTAGCACCAGAAGAAGAAATGGCTGAATATAATGAAAGTGTAACTTCAAAAGATATTTCTACATACTGTGTATAAAGTTTTCTTAACTGATTTTGCAAAGATTTTTGCTCATTTTTAATTCCAAATTTTCTTGTGTATGCATAAAATGTGAACAATAAAATTTAATATGTTGTCACCATACAATCACAAGAACCTTGCAAACAGTAAATGACAACAATTTTGTATGTGTTACTAAAAACTTAAAACAGCAAAAAGATTTGTTAAACAATAGTGCATTTTTAAAAAATTTGCCTAATAGAATCAAAGTAAAACTTTTGAAATTTTATTCTGTCAAAGGAGAATTGACACTATTGTCCATTCTAATTTAAAGCCTGTTATAAATTTCAGTGTTGAAGAAAAATAATAATTTCGTGATCTTGAGGGTGAGCTCATTGCCAAGAGGCAGAATGTAAACACTGACCCAAACATGCCCAGTTGCTCAAGTTAAACTAACAAAATACACCATTAGATAAGCCATTCTACTTCTTCTAGTGAAGAGATGAGCAACTGTGTGAAGTGAGGCAAGAAGAGTTTTTGGAAAAGCTCTGAAACGTGAGGATATGCATTCCTTTCTAATGAGAGGGTACTCCACAAGGTAGCAATTTCACATCTATGAATACATCCTAGAGAAACTCTTACACATGAACGTCAGGAAACATGTATAAAAATGTTTATGGTATCATCATTTATGACAGCAAAGCAGAACAAAATAATGAATAATCTAAATGAGTATTGAGGGGAGAACCAATAAGTAAATGGGGATATATTCACAAAATGATAGTATACACAGCAGACATATATTTACATGTAGGATTAGACATAGTCATGTGGATTAAACTCTAGAACATAAAATTAAGTGAATAAAGCAAGATATAGAAAAATAGATACTGTATGTTATCATAGAAGGAGTCTTGGTGATGCAGTGGTTAAAGTGCTTAGATGCTAACCAAAAGGTCAGTGGTTTGAAACCCCTAGCATCTCTGTGGGAGGAAGATGTGCATTCTGCTTCTGATATGATGACAGCCTTAGAAACTCTCTGAGGCAGCTCTACTCTGTCCTATAGGACTCTATTGGTTTGGAATTGACTTAATAGTGGTGGATTTGGTTTGGTTTGGCATCATTTGTGTAAAAGTTAAATTCTATTTTTTTGTATACTTCGAAATACATACAGATGCAGCAAAGGTATTTTTAAAATCCAAGATGAGCACCAACATGAATTTCAGAGAGATTCTAAGGAGCATCAACAGTATTGGTAAAGTGTTATTTCTTACTCTGGTAGATAAGATGCATAAGTTTTTTAAAAATTATATTATTCTTTATTTCTGTATAAAGAAATATTTTTGAAATATTTACAACAAACTTTGTAAAAGATATGTCCCTCATCCTGTCCTGCACATTTTTTAATATCTATATGTGATGGCTAGAACTACAGCAGCCTTCTTGTTACCAGAAGTAGGTCTAAACCAAACCCAACCCATTACTTTTGAGTCTGTTCTGATTCATAATGACCCTATATGTTACAGAGTGGAATACTTCATTGGGTTTTCTTGGCCATGATCTTTACAGAAGCAGATTACTACCATGGCAAACCACTGGATGGCTTTGGACAACCGATCTTTAGTTTAGTAGTTGAGAGCAAACCATTTGTGTTACCCAAAGACCTGGAGGAGGTATAACTGATGATAAAGTCAACTATGGCAGCATAGAAAGTTGAAAAAGAAACTGGAACTTGATGTCATCACCACATCTCTGAACTTTTTTCCAACAGTTTTAGCAACATATAATTTAAATGGCATACAGCTCACTTATTTAAAGTCTGTAATTGACTGGTTTTTAGTATATTACCATCACCATCACCACATTTAGAACATTCGTCATCCCAAATGGAATTTCCATATACATTATCAGTCACTCTCCATATCATACTCCCATTCCTTGCCAGTCCTAGGAAACCACTAATCTATCTTTCGTCTGTATAGTTTTGCCTGTTTTTATAGTGGTTAAGGCATTTGACTGCTAACCAAAAGGTTGGTGGTTCAAACCTGCCAGATGTTCCATGGAAGAAATATGAGGCAGTCTGCTTCTATAATGGTTTATAGACTTAGAAATACAATGGGGGACACTATGAATCAGAATCAACTTGATGGCAGTCAGTTTGATTTTTGGTTTGGGTATTTCATATCAATTGATTCATACAATATATGATCTTTATGACTGTCACTGAGCCTAATGTTTTCTAGGTTATACATGTTACAGAATGTACTGATAGTCAATTTAATTTTATAGCTGAATAATATTCTAGTGTATGGATATAATACATTTTATTTATCCATTGATCAGTTGATAAGCATTTGGATATTTCCGTATTTTTTGGCTATTGGGAATAATGCTGCTATGAATATTTGTGTGCTAGTTTTTGTGTAGACATACATTCCCAATTTTCTTCAGAATACACCTAGAGTGGAATTGCTTGGTCAAATGGTAACTCTACATTTAACCTTTTGATGAATCCCCAGACTATTTTCTGAAGTGGTTGCATCATTTTACATCCTCATCAGCAGTATATCATAGTTCTAATTTTTCAATATTCTCACTAAAACTTGTAATCTTCACTTTTGATTGTATCCATCCTAATAAGTGTGAAGTGGTTTTTATTAACATCACCCTAATGGTTAATGAGTCTCTGAACCTTTCAACATTTTATTTGAAAATAATCCTCTTGATTAAAGGACATCATTCATGCCTGACTACCACTGTCAACTACTCAGATGGGGATCTGTGTAGGAGATCCTGGATAGAAAGGGGGAACAATGTGGAATAAAACTCAAAATCATAAAAAAAAATAAAAGGAGGGGGCAGGTTTGCTGGTCTGATAAGAGCCTGTTGGAACCACTGAGACTATGGCCTCTAGCTGCCCTTCAGTTCTGGAATTGAACCCACTCCTGTGGCTTCCAGACAAACAAAAGACTGACAAAGGAGCTGAACATTTACGTTAGGTTGGTATACCCTTTGGAGAGATCAGTCAGTCACAGGAGAATAGAAGGGCTATGTATGTATTCACAGGGAAACAGCTCAGTGGGGCAGGAGTGCATGGAAGGGAAGGACACAGGGAAGAGATAACTATGGGGAGGAAATGGGAAGAGAGCTGTTTCATTGTGTGAAATTGCAGTCAATGTCATGAGACAGTATATGTGAGCTGCTGTATGGAAAGTGAATTTGCTCTGTAAATTTTCACCCAAATCACAATAAAAATTTAAAATAAAAAAAAGACACCATTCAAAATTTGAAAACACAAGCCATACCCACAGTCGACAAGAAGATTGTTGTAACAAGTATATGCTACAATAGATTGTTGTTGTTGTTGTTATGTGCCATCGAGTTGTCCCCAACTCATAGTGACCCCTCCTTGGGTTTCCGAGGTGGTATCACTGTGGATGTAGATTGCCCAACCTTCTTTCCGAGGAGTGGCTGGTGGGTTTGAACCACCAACTTTCTGGTAAGCAGTCAAGTGCCTTAGGCAATATGCTACCAGAGCTCCTTACAATAGATTAGCATCTAGATATTAAAAAAAAAAAAAAAAACTTCTACAAATCAGTATATAAAAAAAAAGAGTTTAATTCTAAAATTACCAGAATATACGTATACAGTTTTCAGACTATGGTACAACGAAGAGAACATTCAGAAAGGGATTCCAGTAGCTCACCTGGTTTGTGTGTGAGCCAACTGACTGAGAAAGTGTAGCCCTCTATCCCAGCAGGAAGTACTGGGCCCAAAGAGCTTCTTATCTGTTCAATAGCTTCCTACACTAGACAGTAAGACTGCCTTCTAAAATCAGCACTCCTGGGGAAGAAAAACTGCTACTCAATGTTATTGATTCATATTTTGGCTTAGGTATAAAACCAAAAAACCAGAAAGCAAACCCATTACTGTGGAGTCAATTCCAACTCAATAGTGACCCTCTAAGACAGAGTAAATTGCCCTACAGGATTTCCTGAACTGTTATACTTACAGAGTCAGACTGACATATCTCTCTCCCATGGAGCGGCTTGTGGATTCTAATAGGAAACACTTAACCATTGTGTCACCAGGGCTCTTTGGGTTGGGTGTTGTTGTTTTTGTTGTTATGTGCCATAGAGTCAGATCTGGCTCATAGCGACCACTCCTTGGATATCCGAGGTGCTATCACTACGGACGTAGATTGTCCAACCTTCCTTCTGAGGAGTGGCTGGTGGGTTTGGTGTAGACAGTAGCAAAAGCAAAAAGTACTTCATTATCACTCCTCCTTTATAAAGGCAGTAATTGTGTCAACAGGTGAAAACTTGATACTACATGGAATAACCCTCTCTCTACCTCAGTAGATGATTAATGTTAAATAAATCATGATGTAGCCAAAACTCTAACATTAACGTATTTGGCAGTTTCATTTTTCAGCAATACCAAGAGTTTTCATTTTTATTTGCCCTTATATGAATGAAATGGAAGTTTGGAAGCCACATTGCTTAGTATCAATACTCTATTCTTTTAATGTTTATTCTAATTTGAAGCATAGAAAATAATAGTCTCTAAGAACAGGCTAAGGAGCTCTGGTGACATAGTGCCTAAGGCATTTGACTGCTAACCAGAAGGCTGGGGGTTTAAACCCACCAGCCACTCCTCAGAAGAAAGATTGGGCAATCTACTTCCATAGTGATACTGCCTCAGAAACCCAAGGAAGAGTAGCTATGAGTCAAATCCGACTCTATGGCAGTGAGTTTGTTTTATTTGTTTGTTTGTTGTAAGTGCAGGCTAAGGGGCTCTGGTGATGCAGGACTTAAAAGTATTTGGCTGCTAACCAAAGTGTTGGTGGTTCACTCCACTGGGAGAAGGATGAGGCAGTCTCTATCTGTAAAGATTTACAGCCTTGGAAACTCAATGGGACAGTTCTACTCTGTCCTATAGGGCTACTATGAATTGGAATCCACCCAGTGGCAATGGGTTTGGTGTTTGGAAGTGCAGGCTAGATGTATTTTTCTGTTTCTGAGGGTTATAAAAAAGAGAAATTTGGCTTAATTGCAGTAAGGAAGATTTTATCTGGGCATTATAAAGACTGTCCTAGCGGTCTTAGAAATAAAACATTGGACTAAGTTACTGAAAGAAATTGACATAGCTCAATCTTTACCCATCTTTGAGAAGAGAAAAGAAGGTGGCATGATATAATACCACTTGATGGCAAGGAGAATGGTTCCAAGGAAGAGTAAGCTAGAAAAAGGAGATAAAAATGTTTCCTTTGACCTTTGACAGAGTTAATTTGACTTATTTTAGGTCTATCTAAAAGAGGGTTGTCTCCCAGGTGGAAATAACACAATGTCTTCTTGTTCTAACTGTCTGTAAGTAGTGGAAAAGAGAACATTCCATGTGAACTCAAAGCTGTAAAAGTAAATCTCTAATTTTAGCAATATGACTTAACATTAATCAGTCTCTGATGACTTATCCATCAACAATCTTCCTCTTTATAGCTAGAGTGAATGAGGAAAAATTGAATATTGAGCTCTACCTAGAGGCAATAAACACCACATGGACATCAGATTTCTTGTTCTTGTTTCTTTTTTCTAAATTTTAAAATTGTGAAAATATGGATAGTAAAACATTTGCTATTTCAACATTTTTCATGTGTACAATTCATTGATACCAATTATGTCAATCACATTGTGCAACCATCCCATATCTGTTGACAAATTTTCTATCATCATAAAGATGAACACAATGCTTCCTGAACAGTAATTCTCCATTTCTCTCTCCCTGATAACCACTATTAAGCTTTGATCTCTGTATATAACTTTCCTACTCAAGGTATTTCATATTCATGAATACATACAATATTTGTCTGTTTGTGATTGATTTATTTCACTCAGCATAATGTTTTCAAGGTTCATACATCTTGTACCATGTATTAGAACTTCATTTCTCTTTATGTCAAAGTAATAGTCTGTGCTAATTATATCAGATTTTCATCCTATTCTAACTCATAAATTTTTAAACTTGACCTTTCATCATCCATAAAAACAATAAAACAAACTCACTGTCGATGAGTCTATTTCGACCCATAGCAACCCCTCCTTTGATTTCCGAGGCAGTATCACTACGGAAGTAGATTGTCCAACCTTCCTTCTGAGGAGTGGCTGGTGAGTTTCAACTGCCAGCCTCCTGCTTAGCAGTCAAATGCCTTAGGAACCATAGAATCTTAAAATAGTGAATGGCACTGTTTCTTAGTGGTGGTGGTTGTTGGGTTTTTGTTTTTAAAACATTAGGCTCTGTAGTGTTGGCTCAGGGCTCACTCAGGGTGGGGAGGGCCATAGGAACACTAGGGACAGGGCTGCATACTTCCTGACTTTCTGTTTTATGTCATTATAGGCAGATTTTTTTTTTTAAATGAATACAAATCTGTATGTGATATTACAAAAAATAAATGTATTTGTGTTATGCTAAACATAGTAGTTGAATGTCAGTGGTATAAAGACTTCTTAAAGCCATGCAAACCTAGGGGCTGGGGTTCGAAAGCTGCTTTTCACATGGTTGTTGTTGTAGTTATGTGCGTTGAGTCGGCCCCAATTCATAGCAACCCCTCCTTGCATTCCCAAGGCAGTATCACTACAGAAGTAGGATTGCCCAACCTTCCTTCCGAGGAGTGGCTGGTGGGCTTGAACCGCCAGCCTTCTGGTTAGCAGTCGAGTGCCTTGGGCACTATGCTACCAGAGCTTCTTTTCACATGGGGGCAGTTCTTTATCAATGCCAGGTCCTGAGGTAGGTGGCCCGGGACTAAGGGCTGCTTTTCACTTGGGGGTAGCTGTATTTTAAGACTGGGGCCTGAGGTAGTCTGGCCTGGGGCTTGGAGGATGCTTTTCACTTGGGAGAGGCTGTATTTTAAGGCCCAGGCCTGAGGTAGGTGGGCTGGGACTCAGGGGCTGCTTTTCACTTGGGGTTGGCTCTTTATTAAGACCAAGGCCTGAGGTAGGTGGGCTGGGGCTTGGGGTTGCTTTTTGCTTGCGGGTGGCTCTTTCTTAATGCCAGGGCCTGACATAGGCAGACAGGGCTTGGAGGCTGCTTTTCACTCGTGGGTGTCTCTGTTTTAAGACTGGGCTCCCAGGTAGGCAGGCCCAGAGCAGTGGGCTGCTTTTGCTTATGGGTGGCTCTATTAAGGCTGTTGCCTGAGGTAGGCAGGTGCAGAGGGGTTAGGAACAACTAAGGGAGATGAACTTGTCTGTCACTTTGTCATCTTGTGGTGGCTTGTGTGTTGCTGTGAAGCTGCAGGCTATGCTACCATCTTGCAAAATGCCAGCAGGGTTACCCATGGTGGAAAGGTTTCAGCAGAGCTTCCGGGCTAAGACAGACTTGGAAAAAGGAAGAGGACATCCACTTCTCAGAGAATTGGCCAGTGGAAACCTTATGAATAGCAGTGAAGCACTGTCTGATATATTACCAGAAAATTATATGAATATCCCTGAAACATTGTCCAATATAGTTCTGGAAGATGAGCCCATCAGGTTGGAAGGCACACAAAATTTGACTGGGGAAGAGCTGACTCCTCAGGGTAGAGCCAACCTTAATTATATGGATAGATTAAAGCTTCTGGGACCTCCATTGGCTGATGTGGCATGACTTAAAATCAGTAGAAACAAATGTAAACATCCATTAATAATTGGGGCATGGAATATATGAAGTATGAATCTGTAAAAAGTGGATGTTGTCAAAAATGAAATGGAACACATAAAGATTGATGTACTAGGTGTTAGTGAGCTGAAATGGACTGGTTTTGGTTACACTGAATCAGACAACCATATGATCTACTATGCCAGGAATGACAAATTGAACAGGAATGGTGTGGCATTCATCATCACAAAGAGTGTTTCTAGATCTGTCCTGAAGAACAACGCTGTCAATGATAGGACAATATCCATACACCTGCTAGGAAGACCAGTAAATACTATTATTCAAATTTATGCACCAACTACCAAGGTCCATAATTAGGAAATTGAAGATTTTTACCATCTTCTGCAGTCTGAAATTGACCAAACATGCAATCAAGATGTGCTGATTATCACTGCTGACTGGACTGCAAAAGTTGGAAACAAAGATGACTTACAAAGTATTTGGAAAATATGGTTTTGGTAACAGAAATAATGCTGGAGATCGCATGATAGAATTTTGAAAGACCAACAACTTATTCATTGCAAATATCTTTTTTCAACAACAGAAGCAATGCCTATACATGTGGACTTCACCAGATGGGATACACAGGAATCAGACTGACTACGTCAGTGGCAAGAGGCGATGGACAAGTTCAATACCTTTGGCCAAAACAAGGCCAGGAGCTGATTGTGGAACAGACCATCAATTGCACATATGCACACTCAAGTTGAAGTTGAAGACAAAAGAAATCCACAAGAGCCAATATATCACCTTGATAATATACCTCCTGAATTTAGAGACAATCTAAAGAACAGATTTGATGCATCAAATGACCAGTGATCGAAAACCAGAGGCATTGTGGATGACATTAAGAATATCATCCATGAAGAAAGCAAGAGATCGTTAAAAGACAAGAAAGGAAGAAAGACCAAAATGGATGTCAGAAGAGTCTCTGAAACTTGCAGAGAGTAGCTAAGGCAAATTGAAGAAATGACAAGATAAAAGAGCTGAACAGAAGATTCCAAAGAGCAGCTTGAGCAGACAAAGCCAATTACTATAATGAAATGTGCAAAGACCTGGAGTTAGAAAACCAAAAGGGAAGAACAGACTCAGCATTTCTCAAGCTGAAAGAACTGAGGAAAAAAATTGAAGCCTCAAGTTGCAATATTGAAAGATTCTATTGGCAAAATATTGAATGATGCAGGAAGCATCAAAAGAAGATGGAAGGAATACACAGAGTCACTGTACCAAAAAGAACTGGTCGATCTTCATCCCTTTCAGGAGGTGACATATGTTGAGGAACCAGTTGTATTTTAGGAAGAAGTTGAAGCTGCACTGAAGGAATTGGCAAAGAACAAGCCTCCAGGAATTAACAGAATACTCATGGAGATGTTTCAACAAATGGATGCCCTGCTGGAGGCACTACTCAGTTATGCCGAGATTTGGAAGACAGCTACCAGGCCCACTGACTGGAAGAGATCCATATTTGTACTCATTCCAAAGAAAGGTGATCCCACAGAATGTGGAAATTATCAAACAATATCATTTTATCACATGCAAGTGAAATCTTACAAAAGATATTTAAAAAACGGTTGGAGCAGTATGTTGACAGAGAGCTTCCAGAAATCAAGCTGGATTCAGAAGAGGACGTGGAATGAGGGATATCATTGCTGATGTCAGATGGATCTTAGCTAAAAGAAAAGAATACCAGAAAGATGTTTACTCATGTTTTACTGACTATGCAAAAGCATTTGGTTGTGTGGATCATAACAAATTATGGATAACAATGAGAAGAATGGGAATTCCCGAACACTTGATCATACTCATGAGGAACCTGTACATAGATCAGGAGGCTGTTGTTTGAACAGAACAAGGGGATACTGCATGGTTCAAAATCAAGAAGGGAGTGTGGCAAGGTTGTATCATTTCACCATACTTATTCAATTTGTATGCTGAGTTAATAATCCAAGAAGTTGGATTATATGAAGAAGAATGTGGTATTAGGATTGGAGGAAGACTCATTAACAACCTGCAATATGCAGATGACACAATTTTGATTGCTGAAAGAGAGGATAACTTGAAGCACTTACTGATAAATATTAAAGACTGCAGTCTGCAGTATGGATCACACCTCAATATAAAGAAAACAAAAATCCTCACAAGTGGTCCAATAAACAGTTTCACAGTGGATGGAGAAAATATTGAAGTTGTCAGGGATTTCATATTACTTGGTTTTATAATCAACACCAATGGAAGCAGAAGTCAAGACATCAGATCACATATTGCATTGGGCAAATCTGCTGGAAAAGGCTTATTTCAAGTGATTAGGGGAGCAAAGAAGTCTCCTTGAAGACTAAGGTGTGGCTAACCCAAGTCATGCTAATTTCAGTCACCTCTTATGTATGTGAGAGCTGGACAATGAATAAGGAAGACCAAAGAAGAGTTGATGCTTTTGATTTGTGGTGCTGGAGAAGAATGCTAAGAGTACGATGGTCTGCTAAAAGGTCTAACAAATCTGTCCTGGAAGAAGTACAGCCCAAATGCTCCTTGGAAGTGAGAATGCTCCTTGGAAGTGAGAATAGCTCCTTGTCTCACCTACTTTGGTCACATTGTCAGAAGGAACTATTCCTAGGAGGAGGATAACATGCTTGGTAAAGTGAAGAGTCAATGAAGAAGGAGAAGGCCCTCAAAGAGATGGATAGACAAAGTGGCTACAATAATGGGCTCAGGTATAGCAAGGATCGTGAGGCTGTCAGAGGACCAGGCAGTGTTTTGTTCTGTTGTGCATAGCATCACTATGAGTCAGAGATGACTCAGTGGCACCTAACAACAACAACTGCATATCTAATATTCTTTGAAGCTCTAATTCATCTTTGCATAAACAAGGTCCCTACTGAATATTCCTGATGAATGGTAGTTAAAACTCCCTTTACTTACTAGAACTAAAGAGAAGTTGGATTATTGTGTAATCAGGTTCAGTAGAGATTTTATGAGAAAGATGATGCCTTAATCAATATTTTTCTCTTAACAATATATAGTATTTAGAACCTTCCCCAATGGGCAAAAAGCTCTTGAAAACCACCAGGTGGGATAGTAAGATTATCAAGTCTGTGTTTTCTAGAGTCCACTGATATGGATTTGAATTCTATTTCCATTGTTTCCAAACTTTGGGACCTGAACAAAATACAGGCAGTCCCTAAGTTATGGATGTCTGGTTTACAACCTACCATTATAAACCAACCCCACATAATGCCCATTACATTAAAAATTTGAGATACATACAGTGGTTCATAACAGATGGGTGTTACTTTGGAAAATGCATCAAAACATTATTATTATTATTATGTTAAAGATGTTTTAATGTGTCTAGAATTCTTTAATATTTTTTATGCTTAGAAAATACACTATATACTATATACTAAGACAAATATTTGATTAACTGACTTTAGATAGGAAACACACCTAACTGCTCAGATTTATGTACAAATTCAACTTTAAGACAGATTTAGGAATGGAATTGTTGGTAATCAGGGGCTTCCTATACTTACTTGTTCTAAGCTTCATTTTCTTCATCTGTTAAATGAGATAATAACTTATCTTCAGCACAAAGGTTTTTTTGTTTTGTTTTGTTTTGAATATGTGTTTTGGTTACCTAGAGCCGCTCTGACAGAAATATATCACAAATGGGATGGCTTTAACAAACAGGAGTTTATTCTCTTACAGTTTGGAGGCTTTAAGTCTGAGTTCCAGGTGCCAGGCTCTAGGGCCTGGATAAGAGCCCCTCAACCTTGGGCTTCAGCTCTGCCTCTTGCTCCTGGCCCACTGAAGCTAGAGGTATCTCTTCACTCAGGTAGCTGCTGAGGTGACAAAACCAAGAGTGACAAGTAAAAAGGCACAGTCCCAATATTATCAACCCACATGGCAGGCCATTGATTGAAGTTCATTACAAGTCCCAAGATTGGCAGACCATGGCAGGCTGCTGAATAAAGACTTGCCTACGTTCAGGGTTCAAGTGTGCCATAAGCTAGAGACTAGCCCCTAAGTTGCTTCTTATATATGGGAAGTAGACCACATCCCTAAAGCAGCTACTCAGCTGCTTGTAGTAGATCCCACTATAGAATTGATCACCAGTCTCATCATGGGGAATAGCTACCACCAGCTGCCCAGCCACTCAACCAGGCACATAACTTTAACTACTACAATGCATATTACAAACACGTTGTTGTTGTTATGTGCCTTCCAGTCCGACCTGACTCATAGAAACCCCTCCTTGGGTTTCCGAGGCAGTATCACTACAGGCATGGTTCTGAAATATAGTAAGCATTCAATAAATATGGGTTGTCATTATTATTATTATCCTTTTCTGTTATTATTGACATTTAAATCCTCGTATGTAGCACAATGCTTATTGTACATTAATTGCCCCAAAATAAATGTTTAATGAATGAATGGGTGAATAAGAAGTCTTTTGAGACAGGAAAACTCTACCTTATACTTTTTTACCTTGTTAAACCCTGGACGGACTCTAGGGTGGATTTATCTATTTTGCATAAGTCATTTGGGAAGCCACTGGGAAAAGGTCTTTTAGATAATAAAAGTTACTGCTAATGGGAAGACATTTTAGTTCCTGTCTTGAACATTTCATTTCCATATCTGGAGGAAAGTAGATATCATGGTGCCTCATCTGTTGATCAACTGATTTTGATATATGGTAATGATATCCCATCCCCTACCCTTCTTTCCATGGTGAGATGACAGCATCAAAATCCTTGGAAGCATTTCTTTTATGACCACCTGGTGTTAGTAATTTTTAGCTGCCCTTCCTGAATATTCAGCAAGTCTACAAAGTGTAGGAAGTAATAATTTTCTGACTGAGAAAAACTACTGAAGTAAAGCTACGTGTCCTTTCTATACCCACTGGTCTCATGTGGAGGCAGCATTACAAAAATGCTGACCTTCCTGTTGCTTGAAACTTACTTTCTAAGGACTGGGAACTCTGGGATTCAGTCTCTGTATTTTTGTTGCTCTTTAGCTCTTGTGGGTATGTATGTGTTCTGTTTGATTTCTGAAGTTGTAGACTGCCATGATTTAAAACGTCGTAAGTTCACAGTTCCCTTTTAGGAATAAATTACAATTTTATTGAAGGATTGGGCTTTTTTCCAGCACATAAAGCAGGACAAGGGAAGTTTTCAAAACACAGTCAGGGAAAAATGATATTGTTCTTCCCTGCCCTCTGAATTCTGAATCTAAGTAATTTGGGGAGTTATGAGGATATTGCTTACACCAGCATAGGAGTGAAACTTTGGAATTTTGTAACGAAAATTTATAAAGAAGAGTGACTGAAACCGTAGCAGCAAAGGTCTCTGCTGATCACAGTTACCGCCTCTAATTCTCTTTCTATGGTGCCTGCCTTCCTGTGGGCCACCAGATGTCCTTCTGGGACTGAAGCTTTTCCATTCCACCTGTTCTTTGGGTTCACTAACCCCGTGGATAGAATGCGGATACATCCCTCTTATATTCAGCCAAGATAAACTTGTAGTTTCTCGAAAGGAATAGTTTAAGGGAAAGAAAGGAAGGGAATTAATCTCACCCCCTCAAAGAAGAGAGAAGAAATAAAAATATGAAGAGAAGAAGGCCATACAGAAAGATTTATTGTTCTCAACAAAGCCATATATTGGCTTGGAGGACATGGCTTAGCAGAAACACATTCCTCAGTACCTTGTCTTCAATTTAAACCTCTGTTTACCTGGATTCTCTATGTTTGCTTCAAATTTATATTTTCTCTGGGCTTTTATGAAGAATCTCTATTAACTATTTAGTCCAATTTCTTTTGAAGTCACATGGAGATGAAGTCATTTGGAGATGTTATCCTTGGAGTCTGTGTACTATGTATGACCCTTTAGATGACCCTCCTTAAATCTTGAATCCACCATATTCCAATTTTGTGATCTTTCCAGGTTAAAATCTCATCAACTGTAAGAGGGAAATTCTAAAACCTACCTTGGAGAATTATATAAATTATTGTTGATATCATCTTCAGAGTTCTTAGAAGAGGATGTAGCACATTATGGGAACTCAGGAAATGTTCACTGTTTTTATTCTGACCATTGCTGAGTGAAAACATCTGTCTGTATGAATGTCAGTGGTGTGAAGTTTTGCCCTCTATGGGAGTGTTCTAATTTCCCAATTTTTCATTCTCAAGTAATAGTTAAGGTATAGGTAGCTGACAAATTATTATGAATTATTGTAAATCATTTATTTTTATCAGCATTTCCTGTTATTTTAGATACTAATGAGACAATATCTACAAATGACTTCCATAGAGTGAAGGGCACAAAAACCAAACTAAACCCACTACCGTCTAGTTGATTCTGATTCATACTAACAGGGTAGAATTAGCCTATAGGATTTTTGAGGCAGTACTTCTTTACAGAAGCTGACTGCCTCATTTTTCTCCCAAAGAGTGGCTGGTTAATTCGAGCTGCCGACCATTTGGTAAGCAGTCCAATGCTTTAACCACAGTATTAGCAGAGCTCCCAAGGGGCACAGTGAGCATTTATTTTCTTTCTTGATAGCAACGATCACAGTTCATCATCTCAGATATGCTAGAGCAGTTGTAAACAGTAAGAGAACAATCTTTTACTCTTATGAGGACTTGACGGTTTACCAAAGCTGGAAAGGAAACAAAAAATTAATAAGTAAAGCATCAAAATATACATAAATTCAGCATCACAAATGAAATGTGTATGAACTGTTGAATGTAAAATGAATCTGCTTTGAAAAATTTCACCCAAATCATAACAATGTTTTATGTATACATGTCTCTACATATATACATATATGTGTATATATGTATATATGTTGTTGTTGTTGTTATGTGCCGTCGAGTCAGACCCGACTCATAGCGACCCCTCCTTGGGTTTCCTAGGCAGTATCACTGCGGAAGTAGATTGCCTCATCTTCCTTCCGAGGAGTGGCTGGTGGGTTTGAAATGCCAGCCTCCTGGTTAGCAGTCAAGTGCCTTAGCCACTACGCTATCAGAGCTCCTGTATGTATATATACACACATACATATATAACCAAAAAACCAAACCCACTGCCATCAAGTCAGATCCAACTCATTGCGACCTCTCCTTGGGTTTCTGAAACAGTATCTCTATAGAAGTAGATTGCCCATTTTTCCCTCTGAGGAGTGACTGGTGGGTTTGAACTGCCAGTCTTCTGGTTAGCAGTCAAATGCCTTAGGCACTATGCCACCAGGGCCCCCATACTTATACACACACACACACACACACATACACACACAAACTCAGTCCTTTTCTTCCAGGTTTAATTGTCCAACAGTAAGTTCTCTAATCCACATTTTACTTTTACATGTGATGGCAAAGGACTATTAAATATTGAGGGGCATAAGGAACCACGTGCCACCCTTGATTACTTTTCATTGAGGATCTGGGCTGTGAGGAGTAGTGCACAGGGCTAGAGGACAAAAAAAAGAGGTGAGATGGAATTTCAAGAACAAACATTAGGGAAAAGCCAAACATCAAGTGCAACTCATAGAAGCCTCTAACGATTCAAGCAGGCTGTCAAACCTAGGCTGTGATCAAGAGAGCAAAAGCAGATATCAGAGGAAAGAGAATATTGCAAAAGACACCAGGTCATAGAAGGAAGTTTGTAAGGACCTCTGGGTGTGTTTGAATGGGCAATTTTCTGGTTACCAGCTGAATGCTTAACTATTTGCACCAACCAGGGACTGCTATAAGAACTTTAAGGTAGCTGACAAGACCATTAATCTAAGGCTCAGATCAGCGTTTTGTGTTTTCCACTTCTTGGATATATGATTCTAAATAAGTTACTTCACCCCTGCAAATTTCATTTTTTCTGACTTATAAGGTTTGCATGGTGTTTGTCTTACCTACCTTTCAATATTCAATCCATATAATTAATAGTAAAATACTTGGTAAATGATGACATACTAAGTTGTCAGTTACAAGGTCGATATAGCCTGTGGATGGGATGGCACACGCAGTTGTATTTTGTTTGGTCCACATGTGTCATCTAACACACAAACTACAGAAAATATGAATTTCTGTACATCCTTGAAACACTGAAAGATCTAGTGCCTCTGAGACTGAGTTTGTAACCGATAAAAAAAGATTCTCATCTCTACTCTGCTGAAGATCCAGACCTGACAACCCAGGATGTGATTAATCAGGGCTTAGGGCTCAGGAAACAGCTCTCCACACCTGGCAGAGCCTGACAAAAATCTCTGCAATCAGATTAACAAAGCAGCAATATGATGGCCTGTCAGTGGGAGCATGGACATAACATCATTAAGCAGAACAATTCGTTATCATAGCTGGCAATGTATTGGGACTTGGGCTGCATGTAGATGTGGCATAGCTCACTGAAGATGTGTGGGAACATGCTGTGGTGAAGTGCAGTTGGCTGCAGCCAGAAAGCTCAGCTTAAAGAGGAATGCAGTTTTGAAACTGAGCTGGGAATACCATTTATTTTGATATTTCTTGGGGCCTTTCACCTCTACCTTAGCTAAATATTGTGAGTTTGGCATAGTGCCTAAGGTATTTGACTGCTAACCAGAAGGCTGGTGGTTCAAACCCACCAGCCACTTCTCAGAAGGAAGACTGGGCAATCTCCTTCCACAGAGATACCCACTTGGAAATCCAAGGAGGGGTCGCTATGATTCATAATTGACTCAATGGCAATGTTTGTGTTTTGTGACTTCTTTCTTCCTTCATTCATCTGTTTTTGTCTCCTTTGATTTTTCTTCCACCTCACTGCTTAGGAGATCCCTGGGGTGCAGTAGCAGTGATGGTGGGGTGAATTTTTTTTTAAGATATTAATTATTTTTAATATCAATTACCTTCTCTTTGAATAGTCCAGTATGTACCCACCTCTGCCAGAGCCTCCTTTCTCTCAAAGCCTGTTTCCACACTATAGGTCTATGCTGTCATTAATGTATTATGCAATGAAGGATTGTTTTCTTGCCTTTCCATTTGCTACCCAAGGACCAGGGTCTTTTCATGATTGTTTGTTGAAATATACAGAGAAAGTTTTAGAGCTTCAGTCATGCTCCATCTCTGCTACTTGTTTTAAATGGGGAAGAGGTCAATAGTTTGATTAACTGATCTAGTTTTAGTTTTTTTCTTCCTAAAATGGCAATTGTTGTTGTTGTGTGCCGTCGAGTCGAACCCAACTCATAGCGACCCCTCCTTGGGTTTCCGAGGTGGTATCACTACAGAAGTAGATTGTCCCATCTTCCTTCCAAGGAGTGGCTGGTGGGTTTGAACCACCAGACTTCTGGTTATCAATCAAGTGACTTAGGCACTATGCTACCAGAGCTCCTAAAATGGTAATTATAAGGAGAGGAAATTCTGAGCTCTTATTCATTGCATGACTTTCACAGCATTTGTGGGATTGGAAATCTGAATGCACTCTGATAATCATTCTGAGCCTGTGACTGGCCACGTGATCCAAGCCTCAGTGTGCTTCACAGACCTGGCAACCTTAAGCTTGCTAGACAGAATGACCCAAGAGGTTCCACTGAGGTCTCCTAAACTAAGCTACAGTCTCTAATCCACGGTTATCAGAGGGTGCTTGCCTATTCATAGGAAGTGAATTGTGTCCTTTAAAAAAGAATATGTTGAAGTTCTAAATCCCAGGACCTGTGAACATGACCTTTTTTGGAAATAAGGTCTTTGAGATTTAGCAGTTAGGTTAGCATGAGGTCATACCAGAGTAGGATGAGTTCTAATCTCATCTGAGTAGTGTCTTATAAGAGAACAGACACAGAGATATGCAGAAGAAGACATCATATATAAGATGCATCTAATGCCAAAGAATATCAAAGACTATCAGGAGCCACCAGCAGCTAGAAGAATCAACATGGCTGATATTCAAATTAACATGGACTTGTAGCCTTTAGAACTGTCACATGTCCTAGGAGAAAATTACCACAAAGTTAAAGTAGTAAAGAAACAAGATTTTCATTCAACAAAGGAAAATAAAAGTGGGAAACAAACAGACATGTCATCAGAACAATGTCTACCAAGTCTGAAGAATATTACAAATTCAGTAGTAAATAGGAAAATTACAAATCAGTGAAAGCTTCATCTTTCCATAGATATGCTAAAATTATTGAATCACTGTGATTGTATATTTCAGTTAATCAGTGGTACAAGTTTTCAGTAACAATAGTCTGGAGGGTCTTCATTGGTCCCATAACTCAAAACAGGAACAAGATAAGAGTGGTAATTGTGCTTTATTAAAATGTTCTTTGTTCTAAACACATACAGGTAGGAAAGTTCGTTAGTTCTTTGTTTGAGCCTCTTTTCTCTACCCTAGTTAATCTGCTCTTCCTGAGATCAACTTGCTCCTCACTGGGTATTTCCAGAATTACCATGGCTACTGCCTCTCCCTCGGCTGTCCTGGAATTATCATGGCCACATGGGTGAGGCAAGGTCAGAAACCTTGGGGAAATAACAAAAAGAACTCAAAATTGTGTCTGAATTTAAGTCAATGTTCAAGGTAGCATTAGGGTTTCAACTGTATGCCATAACCTTCTGCAAGCCATATGCCTTTAGATTTTTGACTCTAATAAACAGACAATAAACTTCTGTTCTTTTTTTTTTTTTTTTAATTTTATTTTGATTTGGGTGAAGATTTACAGAGTAAATTCACTTTTCATACAGCAGTTCACATATACTTTGTCTCATGTCATTGACCAAAATTTAC
>NW_006921590.1:15185145-15190709 GCF_000298275.1 Orycteropus afer afer | reverse complement strand
AGAGGGTCTGTGCAGTCCTTCTGCCTAGTCCGCCATCTTGCCGGAACTCTCCAAACTTCTGTTCTTTAAAGCCACTCACTTTGTGGTATTTTCTTATGGCAGCCCTAGGAGATTAAGATGATTGTTAATAATATGGCACATTTTCCTCATTTGGCCATCCTTCCTCAAGTGAATACCTCCCTTAGAGAAGGAATAAATAGATTTATTCAAACACCACAACCTCATTTTAACCAATGCAATGCTTATAAAATCCAATGATTATCTTTGGAAAAGAAAGATGCTGTATCGAATGTGCATCAAATATTGGGTTTCCAAGGAAGTAGATTCTGAAGTGGAGGTTTATGTGTGGTATGTTAGAACGTGCTCTTGAGATCCATACTCGTGAAATAGAAAGCAAGAAAGCAGGGTTGAGCAGAAAGAGAGGGCCATGATGTAATCACAATAAAATTTTTAGCAGATTCCACAGATAAAAAAAGGCAGGATAGCCATTTGGAATTACCCCACACATTGAGGAAGGGTCAAGCTTTATACACCCACCCCTCTTTAACCAGGCATTGGGTGCTAGCTGCCTCTAGAGAAGGGATGAAACCTTTAAAGCAGTAGTACTTTCTAACCCAGGGAAAGTAGAAAAGACTTGCACAGCTATACTGAAATGTCATTTCTATACAAATATTTCTCTTTTCAGAATCATCCAGGTCTACGCATGTAATAACCCTTTACTTTTGCATAATGGTTTCTATTTCACAGCATTGTCATATTTTCCCATGCCATTTTTGTGAAGTATGTACAGCAGATATTATATCTATTATGAAGATTAGGAAACAGAGAATTTTCCAAACTCTTTTTGCAATTGCTTCTTCCTGTGTAGCCTTCAAGAAGTTGTAATCTCTGTGAGACTTTGCTTCCTCCTCAACAAAATGGAGATGAAAATAAATTGTTGCCTAATATTTCTTTCCAACTTTAGGATATATAATTGTGTGCCTTACAGATGTATGTCTGCTGTGTGGAAGACCAATCACAAAATCCATGTGATGTGGATGATGAGTACAAATGCCCCACAATGGCCTGATGAGACTAATGTCAAGGATGGGACTATACTCTGACATCAAAAAGAAAACACCATGTGAAAGAACTAGGATACAATCTGAATAAATGTCTCTGCATTTGTCCTTGGAGCATTTGAAATTGCTTGAATAACAATGAGTAATATTTCTGTATTGTGTGCATCCTGGGATGTTTTTCCCTTCCAAATGAAATAATTTTTGCTACTAAAGTGGAATCACATGGAGCAGACTTGGCAGGATTCTCTGCAACATTCATGCATGGGTTATGCCGATTGTCGGCACAGGCCTTTTTCTGAGGTATATGTGGCATTATTTAAAATTGGCTTAGTCTATTAGTGAAAGACTTAATCTGTGACATCTAACGCAAGCGTTGGCCATTCTCAGATCACATTCTTTTCTTTCTAGACATTCTGGCTGCACTGTTCCCAACCGAGAGAGTTTGCAGCAACACTGTATACACATGGGTAGCATCCTTTCTTTCCTCTCAGTAGGAGCCACGTTCAGCCTGACGATTTTCTGGCAATTTCAGCCAGCATTTAGTGCCCAAGCAGATTACCTGAAAATGAGGGGCTGGAGCTGACCCAAGTCAGGCCTCATCAGTATTCAGCAAAACAGGCACAAGGTGAGTGAGAAAAGAGACAGAGACAAGTGGAAAAGAGTTTTGATCAAAGAAGCCCAGTGAAGCAGAAAATAAGAACATCATCAGGTTGTTTGGCCCCAATTTCAAAAGCTTAAAAGCTTTTATTACAACAGTGTGAGTCGCCCTGATTTACCTAAATATGCCTTTTCTAATACTATAGTTCTTATACTTTTGGAAACCTGGCTGTGTTGTATACAAACTTTGGTTAGAGAAGAAAAAAGAAAACATGCATTATGACTATGCATTTCAAGGGGACAATGCTCCTGGTTCCCTGAGGTGAAAGAAATGATATAAGGCAGGAAGAGGGGGCAGTTTTGTCCCCCTCACTGCCTTTGTCCTTCACAACTGGTCTTGGACACTCAGGCTATGAACTGCCCTCCTAGATTTGTCTGGCCTTTATCTGACACAACCTGTTGTCTCTTTATTCCTTGTCTTCTCTTTTAAAATCCTCACTCTTGAATGTGAAATCTCTCAGAGGAAATGTTTAAAGCATTACTCTGAATTAAACTCCATTGCTTAATTCATTTTTTTTTAAATTTCATTTATCATCACAAATATTTCCTATCATTGGAAGAAGTCAATGTGTTCTGATCACATTTATGCTAAGAATACATACAGAGTTTCACTTTTGTTCCCTCCTAGCATGCTATAGTAAAATGAGCTGATGTGAAATCATCAGAGAAAGATGTTAAGTTAAGATCTTCAACTTAAAGTTGTCACTTTTTGTGAAGGATAGAGGGCCACAGTAGTTTATCGATCAAATTATAGCTGTTGGAGATGGAGTAAAAGATTTAAAATGAAAATATATGGGCAGCCTGGTACATAGAGGCACAGTCGTAGCCACAATGGGATATGAGCTGGTAGTGATAACTTCAACTATGAAGCTGACGTTCATTTTTCAGGATGGAAAAGGCACTTTAGAGCTTATTTAAAATATTCTCAGCAGTGTTATGTGCATTGAACCAAATGTAATGAAACATAACAATTTTGTTTAACACTGCAAATAAAATCAATTCCAAACTTCCTAAGAATACACCATCTCTCATATCTAGTTTTAAGCTTTTTCTGTTTTCACCATTACCCAGTCATCATTTAATCATGCTCAGAGATGCCTCATCTTCAACAAACTAATAGACAAACAAAAACACAGTCAGTTCTCCAAAACCAGGCAAAATGACCAATGATCATTCAAACAACAAAAGTCCTTTAAACTTAGTTCCTCCTGTAGCTACTTTCTCATCTCTCTTCTCTTCAGAATGAACCTTTTCAAAACAGTAGTCCCTAATATGAGATATTAATAATAAGAGAAGAGTGTGAGGTATATGTGAAATTTCTGTACTATCACTGCAATTTTTTTTCTGTAAACCTAAAAAGATTCTAGAAAGATTAAACACACACACAGTAAAACAGTGTTCTTTCATCACTGTCTTTGTTTTCTCACTCATTGCCATGCACTACTCAAACTATTCAGTACTGAACAGAAATGGCTCTTTATAAAGTTACCAGTGACTTGCATGCTGATAAATACAGTAAGCACTTTTACTCATTAGCTCTTTTGACTTTTCCATCACACTTAACATGTCCAAGTACTTCCTCTTTACTGAAATATTTTGAAAGAAGACTTACCCCTCACTATCCATAACAAAAACAAGGGAGAACTACAGGTGAAATGCACAGTCTATCTGAACAGTTAATAAGTAGAGTTTGGGGAAGTATGGAATACAGACTGATGGATTTTCAGAAGTGGCAGTGTTTAGGGATAGGTTAAACTTTAACTCTGGAAGACTGGTTATTCAAATGAGGCTGTTGTGAATTGGCTGATTTTCCAAACTACTTTTGTTGACATGCACATTATCACTCTTTAGTTAAGACAGATTTTTAAAACTTGTTCTTAAATTATTGTTTACACTTTGAGTTTATGGCTAAAGGGCATTTAGTCTCTTCCTTGTTCTGTTGTATTTTATTATCTTTTCATTTCTCTTGTGGCTTCTCTTCCTCTCCTGACTTTTTCTTTTGTCTTTAATTTCTCCCTTTCCAATTTTATTTGCCAGCTCATCTTCCCTTTTTAAATGTTAGATATTTAAATGTTAGAATTCTATACATTCGTCCAGCTCTTGGTCCTAACCTCTCCTCACTAATCCCTTGATGGTTTCATCAAATCTTACAGCTTTAAATAAAGTTTCCTGGCTGATGTCTACCACAATTAGATATCTAGACCAGGCATTACCCTCTCTTCCACATTTGGATATATAACTGCCTAATGAATATCTTCATCTGGATGTCTAATGAACATCTCAAACATAACATGGCCAAAATTGATCTTCCTCCCTAAAATCAACTGTATTCATATCCTTCCTTATCTTAGCAAATGGTAATTTCATATTATCAGTTGGAATAATCCTGACTCCTCTCCTTTCACACTACATTATCCAATCTGTCAGAAAATCTCGTTGTCATTTGTTAAATAAATATAAATGCCTTCATTTATCAGCTATACATGGGCATCTCTCTCTCCCTCCCTCTCTTTTTTTTTTTTTTTTTTAAATTTTTTTATTCTGATTTGGGTGAAAATTTACAGAGCAAATTCACTTTCCATACAGCAGTTCACAAACACTTTGTCTCATGACATTGACCACAATCCATCACAATGCAACAGCTCCCCTCCCACCTCCTCTCCATAGTTACCTCTTCCCAGTATCCATCCCTTCATGCACTCCTGCCCCCTGAGCTGTCTCCCTATGCATAAACAGTCCCCTTTCTGCCAAGATTGTTCTCTCCAAGGAGTGTATCTATCTGAGGTAAAAGTTCAACTCATATTCCTCTTTTGTTTGGCTGGAAGCCACAAGTGTGGGTTCAATTTCAGACCTGAAGGGCACATAGGGGCTTTAGTCTCCGTGGTTCCACCAGGCTCTGTTGGAACAGCAAACCTGCCCTCCCTTTTTGTTCTCCAAATGATTTTGAGTTTTGTTCCACATTGTTCTCCCTCTCTATCAAGGATCTGCTACACAGATCCCCTTCCAAGTGGATGACAGTGGTAGCCGAGCACCATCTAGTTCTTCTGGTCTCATAGTCGTGTAGGTTCCAGAAAACATGGTGTACCAGTTGCTAGGACTAATTGTTTCCATGAATTTTGGTTTTCTTCATTTTTCTTTGCTCTGGATGAGGAGAGACCCATCATTGCATCTAGATGGCAGCTTGCTAGCTTTCAAGATCCCAGTCGCTACTTGCCAAAGTAGGAGGTGGAACAATGTTTTGTATAGTATGTTATGCCAGTTGAGCTTGATGTCCCTTGATTCCTCTGGGTAGCTGGCTGTGACCAAGCAGTGACTACAACCTTGACCCCTGTCAGCTCCACTATACACCTGAGAATTCTGATCATTCACATAAACTTACAGGACCATTGTCTGCCAACCCAATACCTGTTCTTGGATACCCTCCCCATTTCATAGACACACCTAATAGTTCAGCCTGTCCACCCATCTGTCCACCCATATACCCATGTTTGCCTTCACCGACAATGCAGCACTGTATGTGCAAAAGGGTTCATCTTTGTTGTCTGTGCCTCCCATGTATCTCTCTATGTCTTTCTCATCCTCAGTGGTGCCATACTGATCACTCACACTTGGTACATTGCCCTTCCCTTCACCCAAATCAATACTTACATCTATCTATCTAACAGTGTTCCCTCCCCTTCCCTCCCACCCCTGGTAACCAACAAAGAAAATGTCCTTCCATAGATAAACCTTTCCTTTACTTTTACAATAGCAGACTAATACAATATTTGTCCTTTTCTGATTGACTTATTTCACTCAGCATAAGTTCTTCCAAGTTCATCCACGTTACGTGGTGTTTTGCAGATT
>NW_006921590.1:15169412-15170585 GCF_000298275.1 Orycteropus afer afer | reverse complement strand
TTTTTAGTTGGTAATTTTTTAATGACCTCTTCAATTTCTTCTTTTGTGATGGACCTGTTCAACTTTTCCACATCAGTCTGTGTTAGTTTAGGTAAGTTGTGTGTTTCTAGAAATCTGTCAATTTCTTTCAGATTTTTCAAATTTGTTGGAGTACATTTCTTCATAGCATGCTGATATTATCCTTTTTAGTTGGTTCTGTTGTGATGTTACCCATCATTTCTTATTCGTGTTATTTGTATTCTTTCCCTCTTTTCCTTTTTTTAAATTTGCCAGTGGTTTGTCAATTTTATTGATCTTTTCAAAAAACCAACTTCTGGTCTTGTTGATTTTTTTCTATTGCCCTTCTATATTCTGTCTCCTTGATTTCTGCTTGATTCTTGATTACTTCCTTTCTTCTGGTGACTGAAGACTTTTCTTGCTGTTCTTTTCCTTATTGCTGGAGATGTTGGTTTAAAGTATTTATGTTGGCTCTTTCTTCTTTTTTGATGTGTGCATCTATTGTTATAAAAAGGCCTCCAGTCACTGCTTTTGCTGTCTCTCATAGATTTTGGTATGCTGTGTTTTTATTCTAGTTTGATTCAAGGAATTTTTGAATTTCAATTTTGATTTCTTCTCTTCCCCAATCTTTCTCAAAGAGGGTGTTGTCCAGTTTCCAAGTGTTTACTCTTTTTCTGTTCATCTTCCTATTGTTGATTTCTAATTTGATAGCATTATGATCTGAGAAGATGCTTTGCTTTATTTCAATGTTTTTAAACTTAATAAGGCTTGCTTTCTGGCCTAATATATTGTCTATCATGGAAATGTTCCATGTGCACTGGAGAAGAATGTATATTGTGCTGCTGTTGGGTGAAGTGCTCTGTAGATGTCTTTAAGGCCAAGTTGGTGGAGTGTATTGTTTAGCTCTTCTGCATCTTTGTTGCATTTTTTTCCAGTCATTCTATCTTTCAAAGAAAGTGGTGTATTAAAGTCTCCTACTATGACTGTTGAGTCATCTATTTGGCTTTTCGACTCTTTTAAAGTCTGATTTATATATTTTGGGGCTCTTTCTTGGGTCCATAGATATTTATTATGTTTATATCTTCATGTTCAATTGATCCTTTGATCATTATATAATGTCCTTCCTTGTCTCATATGGTGGTTTTTGTCTTAAAGTCAATTTGATCAGAAATTAAT
>NW_006921590.1:15163037-15168657 GCF_000298275.1 Orycteropus afer afer | reverse complement strand
TAACAAATTCCCTTAGTTTCTGCTTATCTGGAAATCTCCTAATTTCACCATCATATTTGAGGGACAATTTTGCCAGGTATATAATTCTTGGTTGAACATTTTTATCTTTCAGGGTTTTATATATACCATTCCATTGCCTTCTTGCTTGCATGATTTCTGCTGAGAAATCAGAACTTACTCTTACTGGCTGAACTTTGTAAGTAACTTTTTGTTTTTCCTGTGCTGCTTTCAGGATTCTGTATTTGTTTTTGGTTTTGATGAGTTTGATGATGATGTATCTTGGTAATTTTCTTTTGGGATCTATCCTGTTTGTGGTTCATTGGACTTCCTGAATGGATATATTCTCATCTTTCATCATTTCAGGGATGTTCTCCTCCAACAAACCTTGGACAATTTTCTAAGTGGTTTCATTTTTCTCTTCCTGTTCTGGAATTCCAATGACATTTAAGTTATTCTTTATGATGGTATCCCACATGGACCTTAAGCTTTCTTCATTTTGTTTTTATTTTTTTCTGATTGATCCTTTTCCAAAGAAGTATTCAGGTATTTGTCTTCAGTCTCATTAATTCTGTCTTCCATCGCATCAATTCTTTTCTTTTGCCCTTCCAATGTGTTATCTATTTCTGACAATTTAGTATTAATCTTTTGGATTTCTATCTGTAGATTTAAAATAATTTCTAATTTTTCATTTATTTAGTCATTTTGTTCTTGCATTTTCTTCCAAAATTCTTCTAGGGTTTTTTTCTGTGTTTTCTTTGGTCTGTCTCTCAGTCCTTTCAAGATACCTAAATGTAATTCTTTTTAATTTCTTATCAGAGATTTCCAATGCTGCTTCTTCTTCATGGATGTGTTCTGGGTCTGTATCCTGCTCCCTTGTTTCTACCACTTTATTCTGCTTCCTTGTGTGGACTGTGATGGTCTGTTGTCTCTGAGACATAGTGGCATTGTTGTATTTAGATCTCTGTTAACTGTTTGTGAAAAGCAGCCATGGGTGATTCAGACTCTTCTTGGTGGTTTTTTTATCATTGGCCCATTGATAGAGAAGGAGGTATTGGCTCTTGCTCAGTAAGTGAGGTTGCAGGAGGTGTGAGTGTAGTTGAGTCTTGTGGGTACTGTTGCTGTCTCCCATTCAGTTAGACAAAAATTACAAGTGAATAATGATCAAAAAACTAAAAGCATACAAACAAAAAACACACCATGTAATCACACAGGAACATTAACCAAAAAAAAAGGAAGAAAGGAAAAAGAAGCAGAAAAAAAACAAGAAAAACTACAATATCTGGGGATGGGGCACTAAGAGAAAAAATGAAAGAGAAGGAGAATAATTAATTTTAAAAAATGGGAAAAATGCAAAAAGATTAAAAAAAAAAAGCAGGGTTAACCAGGAGAAAAATGGGAAAAAAAAAAAAATTAAGTTAAAAAAAAAGAAAATGAAACTAGAACAGGGAAAAGAAAAAAAGCTGAAAACTAGGACCTGGGAGAGGAAGAATAAAGAATAGTAGTAAAAAGGACAAGAGTATTAACAATAATACTAGTTTTGAAACAGACAAATACAAGCAAACTAAAAATCAGAAAAAAGAAAGCGAAAAAGAAATAAAAAGAAAAATTGGTTGAGGACAGGGCAGGGCACCCAGACTCTGTCTGAGCACACAGAGTGGGATGGAGTTCCTGTGGGCCCATAAGGTGGGTGGGAGTGGGGGATAGCCGCACCTCCATTCACCAAGCGGGTGTGGGGTATAAGAGTAACAAGAGGAATGTCGCACCTTTTCAGTCGTGCAGGTCCAGAATGTCCTTGGGGTTGCTGGCAAGCAGAACCTGTTCTTAAGCCCCTGGAATCTCAGAGAGTGCTGTCTCTTTAAAAATCCAAAATGGTCAAGCTGCTTGTGAGTATTCAAAGTGGCAATGCCATCTGGATAGGCAAAAGTCCACAGCTCAGCCTACCTTTCTCTTCACCTTTTCTGTTTATTTGCCAGCCACCAGAGCAGTCCTCTGTGTGTCCCTGGCTAGCAGGGCTGATTTTTAGGTTAATTCTTAGGTCCTACCACCACTTGGGAGTTCTGGTAGTCTAGTGCCTAAGGTACTTGACTGCTAACCAGAAGGCTGGTGGTTCAAACCCATCAGCCACTCCTTGGAAGGAAGGTTAGGCAATCTACTTCTGTAATGATACTGCCTCAGAAACCCAAGGAAGGATCGCTATGAGTTGGGTGCAACTTCATGGCACATAACAAAAGCAACTCCACCACTCAGCCCTCTCCAAGCTGTCCATGCTGTTAGGATCACTCAGGATCGCCACCAGACTACAGCTCCGTATGTCTCCTTTTTTGGTATTTTAATGCAAATTCTTCTGCTAGTTGGGGTTTAGTCCACTTCTATATCTTTCCCTTCAAGGCTCAGGGGTCTAGGATTATCTTCTGTGTCTGTGTCAATTGGTTTCCCTTTTCTTTGTTGAAGAGGGTCTGTGCAGTCTTTCTGCCTAGTCTGATATCTTACTGGAACTCTCCAAAACCTTTAGTTTTCATTGTTCATAAAATAAATACTAAATTCTTCATAAGGTTTCCATGGTCAGTTCTGATCTGGTCCCTGCCTCTTTCATTAACTTCACTTATGCTAATCTCCCCCCTTATCCTCCTTGTTCTAGTTTACTTGTGTTCTTTAGAAGCTAGCTACCCTTTCTTGACTTTGGGGCTTTCTGACATACTTTCACTTTACTTCTCTCTGATAATGCTCCTCCTTGCCTCTTTTATTATTATTATTTAAATACATTATATTGAACTATAATTTATGTACAGTAAAATACACAAAACTAAATTGACATGGGTCAATGCATTTTCCTCCTTACCTCTTATGCCCAAATAATTGTTCGCTCTAGAAAACCTCTCATGACTCCCCAGATATGGACAATTTCATCATATAGTGTTTATAACACCATGCACTTCTCTTTCCTAGTCATTTCATAAAAATAATTTAAATAATTATGTGATCATTTTTTAAATATCTGTCTTCTCCACTAAAATGTCAGCCATATGATCAAAAAAACCTGTTTGTTTTTTTTTCCACTACTGTTTCTCAAGCAACTTAAACAACTCTTTGAACATTTTAAGAACTCAATAATATTAATGAATGGATCACTGAATAAATGAATAAGCAGAGTAAATCCTGATTGCCACACCCCTGATCCTGTCCTTCCTCTGTCTTCCTCCTCTGTATGGTATATTTTTGAAAGTCCCCCAAACTGCATGGTAGGTACATATTAAGCATCCCGTCTATTGCAGTCGTGTTGCAATGTGATAAAGGATTTTCTTCCTTCTCCTCACAAGCATAGCTGTAACTTAATAATTTTCAAATATTCCTATTCATGTAAAATAATAAACTTCTTTTATGTGCTTCTAGGCCTAAGTGTAATGTGATCAAATGAAACTGAGATATCAGAAAACTAAAAGCCAGAGGACATCCCTTACCTAAGAGTGTTTAGATGAGGACAAGAGTCATAAAATGAAATTAGGATGAATAATAGTGTTGTAATGGAAGAGCCCAAGTGCTGAGTGGGGTAGTTACCAGAATTACAATATAGATAAAAGCAAATACCAGTAAGGCGAATTACATGATAGAAAATTGCTGCTCAGTTAGGAAGCATTAGGTAATTTGATTAAATTGTCTTGGACAGAGCCTTATAGATTAGCTTGTGAAAACTTCAGTCACCTGTATACTCATCTTGCCAACTATATTAAGAGAAGTGCCTTATACCAGTAATTCTCATCACCTAGTTTTATTAACAACAGTTTGATTATATGAACTCTCCTAGATTAGTGGACAGACATATATATAAATGTATATTGGTGGTGTCATTAGTTGCTGTCGAGTTGATTCCAACTCATGGCCACTCCATATAAAACATTTCCTGATTCTGCGTCATCCTCACAATTGTCAGCATATTCTTGTCCATCATTGCAGCTACTTTATCAGTCCATCTCTGTCAGGGTCCCCATCACTGGCTCTTTACCTCACCAAACATTATATCCCTTCTCAGTGATGTGTGTAAAGCAAGCAAGTCAGTCAATGTTCTGTTGTGATTCATAGGTTTTAATGGGCTGACTTTCAGAAGTAGAGTGCCAGGATTTTTTATTTTAGTTTGGAAGCTCCACTAACACCTGTCCACCATGAGTGACCCTGCTGGTATTTGAAATACTGGTGGCATACCTTACAGCATTATAGCAACATGCAAGCCACCACCATATGGCAAACTGATAGATAGGTAAGTGATGGATATTTATAGTCAAACTGCATGATTTTATACTCATTTTGAAATCCAGGAGTATTAGTAGCATGACAGTATTGAGATTAGCTCTTTTGATAGAGAATCAAAAGAAGCAATAAAACTTTTATGTTTTAAGCAAAAAAAACTTTTTTTTTTTTTTTTAATGTAACCCCTAGAGTATAAATTGCTCAGAGCTAATATAGGGCTTTCACAATGTTGAAACCCAGATGTAGTTTCTTGCTCTTCTATCTCTAGGATGCTGCCTTGATCTCAGATTGTTTGTGATCTGCATTGCAGCCTCTGAAAAGGGGAAAAGGGGAAGGTGGGGGCATGCCATAGGAAGTACACATATCCCCTCTGCTCACATCTCATTTCCAGAACTCTGGTGTCCACAACGACTCCAAGGGAAGTTGTGAAATGTACTCATTATTCTGAATTGTAATGTGACTTGCTTGAAACTTCTATGAAAGAGAAAGAAAATATTTTGGGGGAACATTAGTAATCTCTAATATAGCAAGTAAATGTAGTCTCATTTTTTAGTGAATTCTCAAGTTTTTTTCTAGAACTGATTTGTACAGAAAATATATTTTGGAATATTATTTCCTATGTCCTTTCCTGCCTCTGGTTAAAACCATCAGTGGTAAGGAAAAATACTGGTAAAAGTAAGGTCAAGATGATGCTCTGAGAAAATTCTTCAGCGGAAAAATTAATTAGCTAGAAAATAAACAAAAAACGAAACCCACTGCCTTTGAGTCCTATCAGACTCATAGCGACCCCCCCTTGGGTTTCTGAGGCAGTATTACTATGGAAGTAGATTGCCCCATCTTCCTTCCGAGGAGTGGCTGGTGGGTTTGAACCGCCATACTTCTGGTTAGCAGTCAAATGCTTTAGGCACTATGCTACCAGAGCTCCTAATTTGCTAGAAGTGGGTAACAAAAGTCAACTGAGTTACTGTCTTTTCTTGAAGCAAACAAATGTTGTAAATTCAGGCTATGTGTATAGGGGTCCAGATCGTACTGTTAGGATAAAGATTTTTGTTTTGTTAGACCTGACTCCTTATTGTTAGAATCAGACTCTATCTTGACTTTAGTTTTACTCCTGTGTATCTATTAACTTGTTTTCCTGTAAATGATAACCATCAGTTGCAGCTGTATCCTGTAAGATGTGACCACTTAGGACAGTAAATGTTGATAAGCCTTGTGACCAGACACCTGGACTTTGACAAAGATAATCAGTGGTGCTATCTCCAAGAAGAAAGTAGACCAGCCTTTTAGGGCATGCCAGGAATTTACAGAAGATATTCTCTATGTGTTGGATTGGGTTCTCTAGAGAAACACAAAAACCAGCAAAGTATATATATATATA
>NW_006921590.1:15152012-15162702 GCF_000298275.1 Orycteropus afer afer | reverse complement strand
ATAGTCCAGAGTGCTGTTCTTCCAGTTTGTCCCTGGGATAGTATTGCAGGTAGGCCACACCCCTGGGGAAACTCCCCCTAGACCAACCGGCCGCTTAGAACGCAGTCATGTGATCCATCATGGGAACCACCACTCACAACTGGAGTCCAGCCAAGTTGACACATCTTCAACTCTCACACTCTACTAACTGTCTATTGTTTAATTTCTTTTTGAAGAAATGTTAATTACTTTGTGGACATGCTATATCCCTCTCCTCTTTAGTATAAGAACCCCTCTTTGGAAACACTCAACAGAGTAAATGACTTTGGAGTCATTAAGACCCAGTACTTCTCTCCTTGATGTACATCCTAATTAAAATCTCTTATTCTCCTAGAACTCTAGTGTGCACTATTAACTACATCACTCCAGACCATGAGCCACACAATATTTTGGGTCATACGTTTTATGCTCTGTATGCATGCTGGGGAAGAGAAAAACAGGGTGACTTGTGTTTTCCATTGTTAGCCCTTACTCTGACCCATCTCCTATCCCATTTATGGCATCTCAGTTATAGGTTAAGTCTAAACTCAACCAAACCCACTGCTATCGGGACAATTCAGATTCACAGCAACCTCCACTGGATTTCCAATGCTGTAAATCTTTACAGAAGTAGATCATCCTATCTTCCTTCCACAGAGCAGCTGGTGGGTTTGAACCTCTGACTTTCTGGTTAGCAGAAATGCCTTACCCACTATGCCACCAGAGCTCCTTGGTTAAGGCATTTGGCTGCTAACCAGAAGGTCAGCAGTTCAAACCCACCAGCTGCTCCATGGGAAGAAGATGAGGCAATGTACTTCCATAAAGATTTGCAGCCTTAGAAACCTAATGGTGGTCACTATGAGTGAGAACTGACTTGAAGGCAGTGAGTTTAGATTGTCTAGATGCAGAATATTCTTTGTTTTCTCCCCCAAAACATCATTCACATAAAGCTTTGGTAGAAACAATAGAATTACTAAATTATTTATTTTTATTTTTGGTAATCCTGCAGTTGTGTGTCTGTGTTATAAACATGCACTTTGAAAATAACAAAATATTTATTGTTAGTTTAACTGTTTCTTAAAAAGCCTTTGAAATTTCTGCTAACTTAGCCTCTAGCCTCCTCTGTACCATTTTTCTTCTCTTTTCTACTTGTCATTCCTTCTCCAAATTCCTGCTAAATATTTAATCTGGAGCAATTTAGCTTTCTTCTATTTCTTGTTCTAAGCGCTGCTCATGTGAAAGTATTCTTTTAAGCCAAGACAGTTCTTAACAAATTTTTTGATAGTATTTATTAAATATTAGATTTTTGTGTTTTTCTTATTTACATGTTTTAAGAATGTGCATTAGCTACTTACACCTAGATTATTACATTCTGCACCATCCAATAGAAGTATAATGAGAACCAGATATGTAATTTCATATTTTCTAATAGTCACATTAAAAAGGAAACAGCTAAAATTAATAAAAATAGTATTTTGTACTTAACCAAATAAGTATGAAATATTATTATTTAAAGGTTTTAATTAGTACAAAAAATACTAAGGAGATATTTATTTATTTAGTGCTTGCAGTAGTTAAATTTATATGTCAAATTGGCTGGGCCTGGTTAATTGGCTGGGCAGCTGGTGGTAGTTACTCCTTATGATGAGACTGGCAATCAACTCCATGATGGGATCCACCACAAGCAGCTGAGTAGCTGCCTTTGGGAAGTGGTCTGCTTCCTGTATATAAGGAGAAGTCTTGAGGATAGTGTCTAGTCTATGACATGCTCAGACCCTACATGTAGCCGTGTCGTTGTTTAGCAGCCTGCCATGCTCTGCTGACCATAGGACTTACAATGGATTTAAGTGAATGTCCTGCCCTGTGGTTTGGTAACATTGGGACTGTGCCTTTTTACTTGTCAGTCTTGGACTTCTCAGCCTCAGCAGCCAGTAGCTGTCTGAGTGAAGAAATGCCTCTAGCTCCAGTGGGCTGGGAGCAGGAGGCAGAGCTGGACCCCAAGGTTGAGGGGCTTTTACCCAGCCCCTAGAGCCTGGCACTTTGAACTTGGGCTTAAAGCCTCCAAATTGTAAGAATAAACTCCTGTTGGTTAAGGCCATCCTATTTGTGGTATATTCCTGTCAGAGTGGCACTAGGAACCAGAACAGGGTTAATTCTTCAAAATCTGGTATTTTACACCTATAGCAAATCTCAGTTCGGATGTTCAGGTGCTTAACTTTCACTGCATTTTCTTATTAGTATTTGTTGTTGTTGTCGTTGTGTGCCGTCGAGTCGGCCCCGACTCATAGCGACCCCTCCTTGGGTTTCCGAGGCAGTATCACTACGGAAGTAGGATTGCCCAACCTTCCTTCCGAGGAGTGGCTGGTGGGTTTGAACCGCCAGCCGTCTGGTTAGCAGGCAAGTGTCTTAGCCACTATGCTACCAGAGCTCATAAAATTTATAGTTGAAGAATTAGATTCACATACTCAAATCATTCCAAACATAATGAAAATTTTCCCAATAATTAAATTGAGTGCGAAAAACATGATTTTCCTTCAATATTCCATCTACACTGATAAAACTTCTTCATCTTTTATAGGAGAATTTGTTTTCCTTTGAAGCAAAAGCCTATAGGTTTTACAACTTAACCTGTCCAAGTTAAGTAAATTCCTAACACTTATGTCAACTTGATATTATTAACACTGAATCCAAAGGTCTATTGCATAGATTGAAAAGTAATTCTCCATTTGATAATAGAAAAAAATCCTTTTAAATTTTTCCTTGGAAGTTATATTGTTAATTTACAAAGCAGAGTCCATTCTACATATTGATTGAAATTAGAAAATTTGTTAAATTGTTATTATTGATTTGTATTATAAAAGTCTTAATTTCAAAATAAACTCTACTACATCTAGTCTTCTCACAGATAAACATCATCTTTGAAGCTTCAAATTTAACTTATTCATATACAGTGGGAGAAAAAAACATAAATTATATTGCTTTTTTTAATTCTTAAATATTTTGCAAGCACTTACGTTTTACAAAATTTTTCAGTTGGAGTTAACATTATGCTAAATCTCTGTGAAACTTTATAGATCTCTTCCATACCTTAAGCTACAGGCATTGGCAAAGTATTTGACATCATTAAATTCACTGTCTGTTTCTTTTAAAAGTTTCCAAAACTTTCTATGATTTATGCATTCATGACACTTGACATAGTTTGCTTTGGAAAACTAAGCATAAATATTTTTACTATGCCTCATACAGTGGAATGAAGCAATAAGAAAACTAACAATCTCTTGCTTTACAATTTCAGTAAACCCAGGGTTTTGACCTTGGGTAGTTAGCCCATTGTCTATAGTGATCAAAATCACTTTTTCACATTTAGCTGAAGTTTTTCTTGAAAAGATGACAAATATTTGAAAATATTTATACCCTGAAGTTGTTATTTTGGGTTATAATTTGAAAATATTGCCTTATAAATGTGGAGTCCATGAGGACAAATGCTGTACCCCAAAATTTAATTGAGTAGCATCTTTTAGATTGCATGATTCATCTAAAGGAAAGTAGAAGTCCTTATAACTTTTCATGTTTTGAATCAGTAGATCTTTGATATTGGTAGAAAGATGTTATGGGGGCAGTTGTTTGGTGGCTTAATTAAAGGCATTTCCTTTTTTAAAAATTTGTCTTCTTAAATATTTTCCTTATGATTTGCTAACTAATTTATCATAAATGGCTTATTTTGTATTTACAAGAATCCAAGTTGTTTTATAGCTGGCCATTGTTATATCAAATCCTGGTAAATAAAACTTTTTTTGCTAACCATTTTGTTTTATTTCAGATGACTAAATTTCTTTTATTCTTTTTGGCTACTGAGAAAGAATGCCTTATTAAATTTCATATGCCTACTTAATATTATTGTCTCTAAGATTATTTTTGAAAATCAACTAACAGTTTGCTGCAGCAAATTTTAATTGTCATATTTATTTCTTAAAACTAGAAATATAATTTATTCTATAATTAAAATTATATTATAATTAAATAATTTATACTATATTTAAAATAATACCAGGCATGTCAATTACATTGCCAATTATAATTTGAACAAGTACTACTTTAGCTCCTGTTGGCTGCCTGAAATATGTGAAATAAACATGTTACAATGCATAGAAAAAAAACATTCAAACTAGAGAAATCTTTGACACTAAATATATT
The DNA here is from genome assembly GCF_000298275.1 of Orycteropus afer afer. Classification (NCBI taxonomy): domain Eukaryota; kingdom Metazoa; phylum Chordata; class Mammalia; order Tubulidentata; family Orycteropodidae; genus Orycteropus; species Orycteropus afer. The sequence goes on along the minus strand of NW_006921590.1, from coordinate 15,158,490 downwards.
GGTGATAGATGTATGTGTAATATTAGAAATGACCCACAGTCCCAACACATGCACTTCAATACAACCATGTTACATGATGCAACACTTAAAGTGAAATGTAGGTCAACCAAAATAACACTTTTTACAGATATCTTACACACTGTTTCAGTGTTGAAGTCTTAATAAACTACAATTAAATGGAATTAAAAATTAAGTTCCTCAGTCTTATAGCCACATTCTAGTGTTGAATAGCCACAAAATGCCTCCCAAAACAAACAAACCAAACTCACTGCCATAAAGTCAGTCCTGACTCATAGTGACCCCTCCTTGGGTGTCCGAGGCAGAAAGGAATGTTGGGCAATCTATTTCCATAGTGATACCACCTCAGAAGGAGCTCTGGTAGCATAGTGCCTAAGGCACTTGACAGCTAACCAGAAAGCTGGCGGTTCAAACCCACTAGCCACTCCTCAGAAGGAAGGTTGGGCAATCACTATTTCTGTAGTGATACTGCTTTGGAAACCCAAGGAGGGGTCGCTATGAGTCAGATGGGACTCAACAGCTGTGCATTTTTTTTTTGTTATCACTACAGAAATAGTGATTGCCCAATCTTCCTTCCGAGGAGTGGCTGGTGGGTTTGAACTGCCAGCCTTCCGGTTAGCAGTCAAATGCCTTAGGCACTGCACCACCAGAACTCCTCCAAAAAATCCAAAACTCACTACCATGGAGTCGGATCCGACTCATGGGGACCCCTTGGATTTCTGAGGCGGTATCACTATGGAAGTAGATTGCCCAACCTTCCTTCGGAGGAGTGGCTGGTGGGTTTGAACCATCATCCTTCTGGTTAACAGTCCAGTGCCTTAGGCACTATGCTACCAGAGCTTCCCCAGAGCTCCTGTTGTTGTTGTTGTTATGTGTCCTCCAGTCAGACGGACTCATAGCAACCCCTCCTTGGGTTTCCCAGGCAGTATCACTGTGGAAGTAGACTGCCCCATCTTCCTTCTGAGGAATGGTTGGTGTGTTTGAACTGCCAGCCTTCTGGTTAGCAGTCAAATGCCTTAGGCACTATGCCATCAGAGCTCCTAGTGGCTGCCATATTGAACAAGAAAGTTCTAAGTGCTGCATTGGCATCTCTTAGTATTTAGTACAAAATAGTTTACTATATTTCTGAATTTCAGTAGCTATTAAGAGAGCATATTTCTCTGGATTGTGTGTGTTCACATAAACTGTGTCTATTATATATTCCTCCTACCTAGCACATTGCTTTGTTGTTGTTGTTGTTATGTGCCATTGAGTCAGACCGACTCATAGCGACCCCTCCTTGGGTTTCCGAGGCAGTATCACTACAGAAGTAGGATTGCCCAACCTTCCTTCCGAGGAGTGGCTGGTGGGTTTGAACCGCCAGCCTTCTGATTAGCGAGTCAAGTGCCTTAGGCACTATGCTACCAGAATGAATAAATATAAACTTTGCTTCATATTCTTTCCACTGATAACTTTTCCCAGTATAGTTAGAGTGACCTCTTTGAAGAAAGAGAAATAACCCATTTAATTCTGAATCCTCTTTCAATATACTGATTGAAAATCAGTATATTTCAGGTAATTTTACTTGATTCACTCTTAAAAAATTTATTAGGAAATTTCAGTCACAGTAGTAAAGAGAGTAGTAAACCCCCCTCCCGGTATCACCCAGCTATATAACACAGATCAATGTGTTCCCAATCTTGTTTCATCTATATGCCCAAAACCCATAATTCGCTACATATTATCCAGAATTAGATTATTTTAAAGAAAATCACAGACATGAAATTTCATTCATAAACACTTCCGTGTGTTACTCTGAAAGATAAGATTCTTTTAAAAATATAAACACAATATCAATTTCAAATCTATAAAACTATGACCAAAAAATAATTATAAATCAATATTCAGGGAGCTCTGGTGGCATAGTGCCTAAGGCATTTGACTGTTAACCAGAAGGCTGGCGGTTCAAACCCACCAGCCACTCCTCAGAAGGAAGATTGGGAAATCTACTTCTGTAGTGATAAGGCCTAGGAAGCCGATGGAGGGGTCGCTTTGAGTTGGGATTGACTCCATGGCAGTGAGTTTGGTTTTGGTTTTGGACATACTTTCAAGCCATCAAATTTTGGTACTCTCATTCTTTCATATTCTCTCAATCACAGTTGGATTTTTTTTTTTTTTTTTTGGCTTTTTGAAAATTTATTGAATATATTTAAGGGAGATGTAGAAACAAATAATTGTATTAAATCACCACGTTTCTCTTTTTCTCACTTTAATTCAATGTCATATGCATTTCCCCATGCCTTTTCACATCTGCTGTCACTAAAGTTACCAATAATCTCTACTTCCACAAATCCCAATATCTGCTTGCAATACAACCATGTTTCATAAAAGGTTTTTCTCCCTTAGTGTAGGAGACTGATTTCTCCTAGTTCTTTTTCTAGCTCTGTATTGTTTAATTTTTATAAATCCTTCTTCATTCATTCCTCCTTTTTTGCATGTCTCTTAAGAAAGCTCTACTTTCTGACCTTTATTTTATTCATCTTTCATAATCTTACTCTGTTTATGACTACCCAAACTCCAAACTCAAACTCATTATTTTCTGTCAGAAACATATTTCTTCTCTTACATTAAACTGCATCTGATTAGGTAATGTATTTTGTCTTCACATAATTTTATCCCTAGCCTTAGCAAGTGCCTGGCATATGATAAGCACAAAATAAAAATTATGGAATGATTTAATCAATGAAGAAAATTCATTTTTTTTCTTGTTTCCTTGAATCTTTCTTTAATTACACAACTTAAGGAAATCTGGTAGCACAGTGCCTAAGGTATCTGACTGCTAACCAGAAGGTTGGTGGTTCAAACCCACCAGCCACCCCATGGAAGCAAGACTGGCCAATCTACTTCTGTAAAGATTTACTGTCTCGGAAACCTAGTGGCGGTGGCTATGAGTCAGAATCGACTGGATGGCAGTGGGTTTGGTTTGTTTTTTAGTTTTAGTTCCCTTCATTGGATACTTTTGCTTGTCACCTATTCAGTGTTCTTACACAGGTTTTGCCCTGAGCCTCCTATTCTTCTCACTCCAAAATCTTTTTCTATATTTTCTCTTATGCTGCCATGACTTTAGCTATTATCATTATAGTGGTGACTTGTTATGTGTGTAGCTCTAGATCTAAGTCTAGATGTCTGTCATGTTCCAGACCCTTTTCCAATTTTGTGCTAGGTCCCTGGATGGCAGAAATGATTAGTTTTTAGCTACTAAACCCTATAGGGAAGTTCTACTCTCTCCTAAACTGTTGCTAAGAGTCAGAATCGATTCGATGGTAGTGGGTGTTGTGTGCTGGGATGCATCCCCCTTAAATCAGACTTTTTGCTAAATGGAATGGAAATAGCTGGCACACAGAAGGACTTGAAAATATCTCTTTTTAGTAAACTTAGCCTATAACTTCTTTTCTCTACTTTAATTCTTTCCCATTTCCTCATAGCAGGCAATGTCTGGCTCTTTATTAGTAAGCCTAGTAGAATATTCTCTATTCCTGAAATTACCACTTGTTTAATGACTGTCTACATATTTTGTTCCCCATGCCTGTGTTCTGGTTACGTAGTGCTACTTTGATAAGAAAATACCACAAATGGGATGGCTTGAACAAACAGAAGTTTATTCTCGTACAGTTTGGGAGGCTAGAAGCCCAAGTTCAAAGTGCCAGGCTCTAGGGACTGCGTGAAAACTCTTTGACCTTGGGCTTCAGCTCTGCCTCTTGCTTTTGGCCCACTGAAGCTAGAGGCATCTCTTCACTCAGTCAGCTACTGGGTGCTGAGGCTAACAAGCCCAAGGTTGACAAAATTGTACTTTCCCAATATTACCAAGCCACATCACAGGCCATTAATTCTAGTCCATTGAAAGTCCCAAGGCTGGCAAAGTATGGCAGGCTGCTGAACAATGACATGGCTACATGCAGGGTCCAAGCATGCCATAAGTTAGAGACCATTCCCCCAAGGCTTCTCCTTATATACAGGAAGCAGACCACATCCCTAGGGGAGCTACTCCTAAGGGAGATTCCACCATGGAGTTGATTGCCAGTCTCATCATGGGGAATACTATATCCAGCTGCCCAGCCACTCAAACAGGCCCAGCCAAGTTGACACACAAACTTAACTACTACAATTCCACCCCTTGTCAACTTGGCACCTGTACAGATCTGTATGCAATGGGTGGCATCTGTACAGATCTCTTTCACTGGGGTGGCTCTAATCCACTAGTTCATGAGTGGTGACCTCACCTCCTTGGCCTGGAGGGCCCCATTCCTCTCTCCCTTTTGGGCATGGTAGCCCTGCCCCTTCTCTCTTGGGCAGCAGCTATGGCTCCATCCCACTGGCCTACATGAACGAGCAGTCCCACACTCCAGAATTAAGTTGGTGAAGGTCTAACTCTTTGATACCTAGGGGGCTATGGTGGTTCCACCCCCAGAGGCCATGGATTGTCCTGCCCTTTGAGGTTGAGGCCGTTCTGCTTCCTGTTTCATTGGTCTCTCCACTTCTGCTGATTTAATACCCGAGGGCAACCCCCTTCTGAAATCTTCCTGCCTCAAAAGCACTCAGCTTTCCTGCACCATTGGCCAGCCAACTGGCTACTCCATTTTGTGCCAGTCTCTTTTACCAATTAACACTGAAGGCAACCCTCTTTGCCTAGAAGCCACCTACCCAATAGCACCCAGCTTTCTTCTCCATGGGCTGGTAAGTCTGTTGTTGATTAATGCCAGTCTCTAGGCTCTGCTACTGCTGTCTCTCATGCTGGTCCCTTGGCTCTGCTCCTGCCATTTCTCATTCTGGTCTCTTGAATCTGTTTCTGTTGTCTCTCATGCTGTATGCTGAGGTCTCTCTGCCATGGTCTTGGGTCAAAGACGCACTCCACTCCTGTTTCCACATTTTAGGTATCTGTCAGAGCAGCACCCCACTCTCTCAGTACCATGTTGTGTTAGGCTGTGTTCTCCGGAGAAGCAAAACCAGTAAAGCTTGTATGTACATACATATAGAGAAAGAGAAATTTATCTTAGCAAAATGGCTCACATACTTATAGAAGCTGGCAAGTCCCAAGTTGTTGGATCAAAGGTCAAGCTAGAGGCTTTGCCCAACTCATGCAGCTACAGGGGCTGACGAGCTCAAGGCTGGCAGGCAGCTGATGGTCAACAGGCTGTTGACTCCAACAAATGATGAATCCGAGATCTCTAGGCTGAATGGTGGATTGTTCACTCATGGACACTTGTAGGCAGCAAAACAGGATCCTGATCCACAGAAGACTGTCTCTTTCCCCAGGATGTCCATAAATATATTGGAAGTAGGCCTAGTTACCCCTAGGGAAACACCCTTTCAATGGATTGGCTGCTCAAAACGTACACATCTGATCCCATTATGGGAATAACCCACATCACAACTGTTTAAACCACACAGAATTGTGGTCCAGCCAGGTTGACACACAGCACCAACTATCACAGCCTGGAATGGCCTTCTGCTTCATCTTCACTTGAGCAATCATTCAATACTCCTTTCAAATGGATGTCTAGGACATACCTGTATATTTTAATAAAGAAATACAGGTAGTAATCTAACCTTATTTGGGAAAAAAAAAATGTTCCATTATTTAAGAGAAGTATTTTCTTCTACAAATCCTCTGTCTTTCAGACGGCAGATGTGAGGGAAGGGGACAGTGCCAAACTACACATGATCAAACTAATCCATCCTGGTAATTAGCAGAGTAAGGAGTCCCGTAGTGCAACTCTTAACCACTTTGTTGCTAATCAAAAAGTTAGAGGTTTGAATTCACCCATCATTGACTGCATAAGAGAAAGACCTACTGATCTGCTTCTATAAAGACTATAGCCAAGAAACCCTATGGGACGGTTCTACTTTGTCATATGGAATCATTATGAGTTGGAGTTGACTTGATGACACATAGCAGCAACAATTAATAGAGAGCCAGGTGTGAAGCCAGGCCAAGCTCATGCCTTCCTCAGAATAGCTCAAATACTGTGTACGTTCTGGTGATTTCATCCAGTCAGTCAGCTTCTGCTCTGTATTTCCTCAGCATTCTGTTCCTAGGTCCATTAAAACACATGTTAAATAGTTTTCCAGTCATTTGCTGACATGTCAACTTAAACATGAATTTCACATGGGCAAGTCCAATTCATCTTTACATCTCTAGACACATAGTTTCTTTTCTTTTTTTTTTTTTTTTTAATTGTGATTTGGGTGGAGCAAATTCACTTTCCATATAGCAGTTCACATATACTTTGTCTCATGTCATTGATTAGAGTTTACCGCATCTCCCCTCCCACTTCCTCCCCATAGTTACCTCTTCCCAGTGTCCATCATCCATCCCTCCATACACTCCTGCCCCCTAAGCTGTCTCCCAGTGCATAAGCAGCCCTTCTTTCTCCCATGATAGTTCTCTCCAAGGAGTGTATCTACTTGAGGTAAATGTTCA
>NW_006921590.1:15138824-15140126 GCF_000298275.1 Orycteropus afer afer | reverse complement strand
GTTTGTGGTATAAGAGTAACAAGAGAAATGTCGTACCTTGTCAGTCTTGCAGGTCCTGAGTGTCCTTGGGGTTGCTGGAAAGCAGAACATGTTCTTAAGTCCCAGGAATCTGTGAGAGTGCTGTCTCTTTAAATATCCAAAATAGTCAAGCCACTTTTTAAACCTTCAAAATGGCGGCGTCCTCCAGACCAGCAAAAGTCCACAACTCAGCCCACCTTTCTCTTCATCTTTTCCGTTTGTTCCCCAGCCACTGTGCTTAGTCCTCCGTGCAGTCCCTGGTTATCAGGGTGATTTTTAGGTTAATTAGTTCCTACCACCACTCAAGAATCTCCAAGCTGTCTGTGCCGTCATGATCACTCAGTATCACTGCCAGACCGCAGCTCTGTCCGTCTCCATTTTTGGTATTTTCACACAAATTCTTCTGCTAGTTTGGGTTTAGTCCACTTCTACACCCTTCCTTTCAAGGCTCAGGGGTCCAGGATTATCTGCTGTGTCTGTGTTAATTGGTTTCCCTTGTCTTTGTCGAAGGAGGTCTGTACAGTCTTTCTGCCTTATCCACCCTCTTGCCAGATATGTAGACACATAGTTTATTTTCAATGTCTTTATTTTGAATGAATTAATTATTTGGGGAAAAATAGGTGAGAGCCACGTTGAAGATCTATTACTGAAAAATCTACTCCTGGCAGCTCTCAGATTCTTGGGTTATATATTTCTAGACAGTATAGACTAACACTTGGGCCAATTCCTTGAATTTTAATAAGTAATCTGATGATTAAAGTATTCCCCACACAGCTCTTACTGAAGGCAGTAATTATAAATACAAGGCTCCTTTTAAAGGATGTCTTAATATCTCATACTTTCTTAAGTCTGTGGGTCAATATCTCAATTTATCTGGGACAGAATTTTTATTTAGGAGCCTTTTTAATGGCCTCAAATATGGATATTAGCTCTTGACAGAACCTTTTTTGACTTGAGCAAGGCCACATCTCCTGTGATCCCTTCTATGTAAAATTGATCAATGAGAAGGAGAAGGACTTTGCCTACAAATCCCACATGTACTCTGAAGTCAATGACCTATACATCTCCTTTCTCAGTTCAGATAAAAGAATACTTTTTATAAAAAAAAAATCTTGCCTTTGAACGTACTGTGTCAATAATATGTAAATCATAAGATAACTTATTGAAAAGTGTTATTGTTGTTGTTGTTGTTATGTGCCATCAAGTCCGCCCGACTCATAGCGACCCCTCCTTGGGTTTCCAAGGCAGTATCACTATGCAAGTAGGATTGCCCAACCTTCCTTC
>NW_006921590.1:15137437-15138714 GCF_000298275.1 Orycteropus afer afer | reverse complement strand
GAGGAGTGGCTGGTGGGTTTGAACCGCCAGCCGTCTGGTTAGCAGGCAAGTGTCTTAGCCACTATGCTACCAGAGCTCCCAGAAAAAAAAGTGTTAGTCTTTACTTTCTAGAAATATATAAACCAAAAAACTGAGAACTGTCAAAATTAAGCTTTTCAATGTCAGCATGAGGCCTATTTATTTGAGTGAACTACAGAACTCCAACCAATATTGGTAACAGGGAAGTTCAATAAGATTCTTGGAATAACTTGACCTTAGGGAGGCAGGAAAACTGCTTCACTTACTTTACTAAGGATAAGTGCAGGTTTAACAGTAGTTACTTCTGATGGTTGCTTTAACTTCAGATACACAGCATGAAGTTTGCTTTGGGGACTAAAAGATTTCAACTCTCTGGTATTTAAAAATAAAATAAAATAACTCAGAGTCTCAGTAAAATGCCAGTTTAATTTTTTGCAATTAACAAGAATTGAACATTTTTAAAATGATTTGTGGTTTTGGAAAGTACATGAGGGAAAATTGCACACTTATACCTACACTATAGTTTTCATTCAGCTTTTGCAAAGAATGATACAAGAAACCAAAAGTATAAGAAGAATGGATATTCAATTTTTACATTAAATGAAAATGTATAATGCTAACATAACTACATATATAATTAAAACAGATTACAAAAGTATATGTATAGTTGGAACCAAGAGTCTGAAATAAGCTTTGATGATATATAAAGAGACATATATTATACCATATATGTATTCTCATTTATCTATCTGTATGAGAATGTCACCTTAGGGAAAGATGAGTATTCTCCTGTATTGTATGTTTTAGGATTCCAGATTTACATCAAATATAAGTGACCTGGTTTCTGAGAACGGCTTTATGTCACACAGCCTAGTTATAAAGGGTGAGTGTGATGGGACAGATAACAAATTTGAAACCAAACAGTGTATGTTGTATTTTGAAAAATATTATGTTATGATACAATCAATAATTACATTACTATTTTTAGATATGATTGTATAATCAAATCATAAATATGATTTGGATTTAAAAAAAAAAAAAAAAACTTCTTAAGTTTCCATTAAATAATTCAAACACACTCACCTTTGGGCTCAAACATCATTTAGAAAGAGCTATAATATTTTCTCTGTGTTCTGGTTACCTAGTGCTGCTCTGACAAGAAATATATACCACAAATGGGATGGCCTTAACAAACAGGGTTTATTCTTACAATTTGGAGGCTTTAAGTCCAAGTTCAAAGTGCCAGGCTCTAAAGGCTG
>NW_006921590.1:15119207-15137332 GCF_000298275.1 Orycteropus afer afer | reverse complement strand
AAAAGGCACAGTCCCGATGTTACCAAACCACATGGCAGACCATTAAGTCCATTGTAAGTCCCACGGTCAGCAGAGCATAGCAGGCTGCTGAGCAACAACATGACTACATGCAGAGTCCAAGCATGCCATAAACTAGAGACCATTCTCAAAGCTTCTCCTTATATACAGGAAGCAGACCACATACCCAAAGGCAGCTACTCAGCTGCTCCCAGTAAATTCTACCATGGAGTTGATTACCAGTCTGTCTCATCATGGGGAATACTACATCCAGCTGCCCAGCCACTCAACCAGGCCTAGCCAAGTTGACATACAAACATAACTATCACACTCTGTTCAGAGATTAAATCCTTAAAGGCAGGTGTTGCCTTTCTTACAATCCTTATACATTTTCTTAAAGAGTTTTAATGCATACTTTCACCTTTGAAAATCATAATTCTGCAAAGAAAGCAAGCAATCATTTAAAATAGGAGGAAACTAGCAAAATGACTTCTAATGTATATAAGTCTTACAGAACCGTGGTGACAGAATCTCACAAAGTGTTCTTTTTGTTTGTCTCCAAGGGTCATTGAGGTGGTGGTTGGAGGAGTTATCCTTTATTCTTTGTACATTCATTTATTAAAATTTTAAAAACACAAAGTCACTGCCATTGAGTCAATTCTGACTCATAGCGACCCCTGTTGGGTTTCTGAGGCAGTAGACCTTTATGGAAGTAGGTTGCCCAGTCCTCCTTCCACAGAGTGGCTGGTGGGTTTGAACCACCAACTTTCTAGCCAGCAGTCAAATGCCCTTAGGCACTATGTCACCAGAGCTCCTTATTAAAATAGTATGCTTCAAATTCACTAGAATCAGTTCAACCTCTCATTTCCTTTCAAACTCTCTTCACAAAGTTACTTCTCTTGGTAGGTGTTTGTCTTCATATATATTCCCCCCAATCCTGAACCTGGAGGAATAAATGGAACATACTAGATATTTCTTAGCACTCATTGGATAATAAGAATATAAAGTGAGACATTTATGTGATTTAAAAATAAAGTAAAAAGAAAGACATACATTTAATTAGTACATTTTCCCTAACCCATTATTTCCAAAATATTATAACTTCAATATATAACAAATAATGATTTTATATATATATATATATATATATATATATATAATGATGTAATTACATGATAATATAATGGTACCCCATGTGCATTTTATAGTTATGGTACATGTCAATTGGAACTAGCTACAATTCAAGTGCTCATTTGCTATAGGACTGGACAGTGAAATCAGAGAGAAACTGAGAGCTCAGATCATTAATTTTGACTCTTAGTTAAATAAAATTTGAAACATTTCCAGACTTTGAAGTGGACTCTTGGGAATGTCTGCTTGAGGAGTTACCATTGAAACTCTGCTAGTTAACTTTTCTTCTTAACTTTTCATTAACTGAAATGTGAACTTCCTTTAATTGATATTTTGTACTTTCTCAGCTCCTTTATTCTGATCTTCCTTCCTTTTCAATGAGATCTTCCTCTTCACCACAAAAACCAGACAAAGTTTAAAACCAAACCGAATCCACTGCCATACAGTAAATTCATACTCATAGTGACCCCCTTTGGGCTTCCAAGGGGGCAAATCCTTATAGTAGTACATTATCCCACCTTCCTTCCACAGAGTATCTGCTGGGTTTAAACCACCAATCTTCCGGTTAGCAATCAAATGCCTTAGGCACTGCACCACCAGAGCGCCTGAGACTAAGTTTAGGAGCAGTAAATTACATATCCTGAGTGCAAAGAAAGTTTCCTCTTCCAAAATAATCCCTTTCCCATGTTGATACCTCATTTCTGTAGAACTTAGTTCCTTTTATTTTTTGTCTTATTAATCTGCTAGCTCATTAATAGACAAATACCAAAATTTCATTTACTGAACCAAAAATTTTACTCTCATAGATAATAGCCGAAATGCAAGCCAACCTGGGCCATGGATAGGTGGAGTGGGAGGAGGTGTTTCTAGTCCACAAAGTCATTCTGACATCCAGCAAACTAAGGCTCTGCTTTGTTTCTTGAGCATATAGTTTTTGTTTATGTCTTGTTTTGGTGATTTGGATGAAAGTTTACAGAAAAAAAATCGATTTTCCATTCAACAATTGGTACACATTTTCTTTTTTGACATTCTCTGTAACCTCCACAATGTATGTAAAAGAACTCTTCCCACTTCTTCTCTGTGTTTACCATTTCCTTTTCTCTTTATTTCCTATCTTTTTCTAACTTCTTAGCTTTATTTCTGGGCAAATGCTGCCCTTTTCATCTAATTAAATTGACTCTTCTGATGAGTGCATACCTTATATGTACAAAGTATTATGGTTCACACTATAGACTGACCTTTCTATCATTTGGCTGAAAGTTGCGGCACAGGGATTGAATTCAGTTCCCAGTTTAAAGGGTGAATAAGGACCATAGTCTTGGGGAATCCATAAGTTTTCATCAGACAAGCCTGGTATTTTTTATGATTTTGTGTTTTGTTCTACATTTTTCTTCCGCTTTATACAGGACTTCCTCTGATCCCTTTCAGATGGGTACCATCTAGTTCTTCTGGTCTCAGGGTCTTAGAGGCTAGGGTTCATGTAGTCTGATAGTCCTCTGAATAAATAGTTTCCTTGCATCTTGATTTTCTTCAGTATTGTTTGCTCTGGACAGGGAGAGACCAATAGTTGTATCTTAGATGTCCACTCACACACTTTTAAGACCCCAGTTGCTACTTACCAAAGTAGGATGTAGAAGATTGTCTTCATGGACTATGTTATGCCAATTGACTTTAGTGTTTCCAAAGGCTGTGGTACTGAACACTCATCCCCAGTGATTTATTCACTCAAGGCATTGGTTATGACTAAGAAGTTTTTATAACTTTGTCACCTGTATTCTCTACTACATTCATGGATATATTAGAAGCACATATAAATAGGTAGTACATATAAATAGTAGTACAAACTATGACTGGGGAAAAGCTGCCTCAAAGTAGTGTGAACCTTAATAATGTGAATAGACTAAAGCTTTGGGGACCTTCATCTGCTGATGGGGGAGTCAAAATGAGAAGAAACAGCTGCAAACATCCATTAATAACTGGAACATGGAATGTATGAAGTATAAATCTAGGAAAATTAGGAATTGTCAAAAAATGAAATGTACTACATGAAGATCTATATCCTAGGGATTAGCTGAAATGGACTGGTATTGGTCATTTTGAATTAGGCAATCATATGACCTATTATGCTGGGAATGACAAACAGAAGAAGAGTAATGTCACCCTCATTGCCACAATGAATGTTTCAAGATCTGTCCTATAGTAAAATGCTCTTAATGATAGGATAATATTCACACACCTACAAGGAAGAGCAGTTAATTCTACTATTATTCAAACTTACAAGCCAACCATTAAAGCCAAACATGAAGACATTGAAGAATTTTACCAGCTTCTGCAGTTTGAAATTGACCAAACACACAATGAAGATGTATTTATTATTTGTGATTTGAATGCAAAAGTTGGAAACAAAGAAGAATCACTGGTAATTGGAAAATATGGCCTTGGCAATAGAAATGATACTAGAGATCACATGACAGAATTTTGCAAGACCAACAAATTATTCATTTCAAATACCTTTTATTCAACAATATAGATGGCAGCTGTACACATAGACCTCACCAGATGGAATATATAAGAAGTAGATCAAGTACATCTGTGGAAAATGACAATGGAGAAGCTCAATATCGTCAGCCAAAACAAGGCCAGGAGCTGACTGTGGAACAGACTATCAATTTCTCATGTTCAAGTTCAAGTTGAAACTGCAGAAAAGTAAAACAACTCCATGAGAGCCAAAATAAGACCTTGATTATATCCCACCTAAATTTAGAAACCATCTGAAGAACAGATTTGATGCACTGAACACCAATGACTGAAAACAAGAATTGTGAGATGACATCAAGAACATCATCTATGAAGAAAGCAAAAGGTCATTAAAAAGAGGAAAGAAGAGAGCAAACTGAATATCAGAAGTGACTCTAAACCTTGCTCTTGAGTGGAAAGTAGCTAAAGCACATGGAAGAATAGACAAGATAAAAGAGCTAAAATGAAGATTTCTAAGACCAGCTCAAGAAGACAAAGCCAGTTATTATAAAGTAATGTGCAAAATCCTGGAGTTATAAAATTATAAGGGAAGAACACCCTCAGCATTTCTCACGTTGAAAAAACTGAAGAAAAAATTCAAGCCTCTAGTTGCATTCTATAGATTCTATGGGCAAAATATTGAATTATGCAGGAAGCATCAAAAGAAGATGGAAGGAATACACGTCACTGTACCAAAAAGAATTGGTTGTTCATCCATTTCAGGAGGTGGCACATGATCAAGAACCAATGGTACTGAGGGAATAAATTGAAGTTTCACTGAAGGAATTGGCAAAAACAAGGCTCCAGGAATTGATAGAATATCCATTGAGATGTTTCAACAAATGATGCCGCTCTAGAGCATCTACGCCAAGAAATTTGGAGAACAGCTGCCTGACCAACTGACAGGAGGAGATCCATCTTTGTGCCCATTCCAAAGAAAGGTGACCCAGCAGAATGTGGAAATTAACAAATAATATGTTTAATACCACACACAAGGGAAATTTTGCTGAGCATAATTAAAAAAAGTTATAGCAGTACATTGACAAGGGACTTCCAGAAATGCAAACTGGATTCAGAAGAGGATGTGGAATGAGGGATATCTTTGCTGCTGTTAAATGTATCTTGGCTGAAAACAAAGATGCCAGAAAGATATTTACTTGTATTTTATTGACTATGAAAAAGAATTTGACTGTGTGGATCATAACAAATTATGGATGACATTGAGACAAATGGGAATTCCAGAACACTTAGCCATGCTCATGAGGAATCTGGACATAGACCAGGAGGCTGTTTTTCAAACAGAACAAGGGGACACTGCATGGTTATATCTTTTCACCTTACTAATTCAGTCCATGGGAGCTCTGGTAGCATAGTGCCAAAGGCACTTGACTGCTAACCAGAAGGCTGGCAGTTCAAACCCACCAGCCACTCCCCAGAAGGAAGGTTGGGCAATCTACTTCCGTAGTGATACTGCCTCGGAAACCCAAGGAGGGGTTGCTATGAGTTGGGTCTGATTCGACGGCACATAACAACAACAACAACAATTCAGTCCATATGTTGAGCAAATAATCTGAGAAGCTGTACTGTATTAAGAAGAATGTGTCATCAGGATTGGAGTAAGACTTATTAATAATCTGAGATATGCAGGTGACACAACCTTGCTTGCTGAAAGTTCAGATGATACAAAGCCCTTACAGGTGAAGATCAAAGACTCTGCAATATGGATTACATATCAGCATAAAGAAAACAAAAATCCTCACAACTGGATTAATAAGCAGCATTGTGATACATGGAGAAAAAACTGAAGTTGTCAAAGATGTCATATTACTTGGATCCACAATCAACACCCATGGAAGCAGCAGTCAAGAAATCAGACATCATATTGCACTTGGCACATCTGCTGCAAAAGACCTCTTTAATGTGTTGAAGAGTAAAGATGTCACTTTGAAGACTAATGTGTGCCCCATTCAAGCCATGGAATTTTCAATCACCTCATATGCCCATGAAAGCTGGACAATGAATAAGGAAGACCCAAAAAGAGTTGATGCCTTTGAATTGTGATGTTGATGAAGAATATTGAAAATACCATGGATGGCCAGAAGAGCAAACAAATCTGTCCTGGAAGAAGTGCAGCCAGAATGCTCTTTGGAAGCAAGAATGGCCAGACTTAATCTCACCTATTTTGGTTATGCTGTCAGAAGGGACCATTCCCTGGAGAAGGATATCATGCTTTCTAAAGTAAAGGGTCAGCAAAAAAGGAGAAGACTCTCAACAAGATGTATTGACACAGTGTCTGCAACGATGGGCTCAAGGATGGGCTCAACAAGGATTGGGAAGATGGCATAGGACAGGTAATGTTTTGTTCTGTTGTACATGGGTCACTATGAGTCATAGCCAACTCGATGGCACCTAACATAATAAATAGGTAGAGATATCCTCTGACAAACCTATATATATTTATAGTTACAGTCCCATTCACCTTCCCTTCTCTATTCATATTGAGTGTCTATCTATGCATCCACTCATAAATTGTTATTCATGTTATTACAGTATTGTCTATGTAATAGTTTTCATCTTTGTTGCCTTTAAGTCTCATGTTCCTCCCTGTGTCCACTGACTTGATCATTTTGTTCAGACCTCCTCTTTATTGTATATTGCCTTTCCCTTCACTCAAGTTAATATAAGTCTACACTCTAGCTAGTGATTTAGCCTCCATTCCCCTGCCACCCTGGTAACTTTCAAAGAATGATTCTTTTTGTGTGTGTTTTTCTTGTCTTTTTATGATAGTGGTCTCATACAATTCTTGTCCTTTTATAATTGACTAATTTCACTCAGCAAAGTGTCCCCTAGGTTCATCCATGTTATGATGTGTTTCAAAAATTCATCATGATTTGTTAATGCTGTGTACCATTCCATCATGTGTATGTACCATAGTTTGTTTATCCATTCATCCATTGGTAGCCACTTAGGTTGTTTCCATCTTTCTGCTGTTGTAAATAATGCTGTAATGAACATAGGTATGTATATATCTATTTGTGTCATGGCTCTTGTGGTAGTTACGTTTGTGTGTCAACGCTGTTCGTGGTCCAGTGGCTGGACAGCTGGATGTAGTTATTTCCCATGATGGGAATGGAAATTGGTAATTAACTCAATGGTGGAATCCATTGCAGCAACTAAGTAGCTGCTTTAGGGATATGGTCTGCTTCCCATGTATAAGAAACAGATTTGGGAACGGTCTGTAGCTTATGGCATGCTTGAACACTGCATGTAGCTGAGTCGTTGTTCAGCACCCTGCCACTCTCTGCCGATCATGCGACATTCAATGGACTTGAATCAATGGCCTGCTGTGTTGTTTGGTAACATTGGGACTGTGCCTTTTCACTTGTTGACCTGGAGTTTGTCAGCCTCAGCAGCCAGCGAATGTCTGAGAGAAGATAAGCCTCTAGCTTCAGTGGGCTTGGAGCAAGAGGCAGAGCTGAAGTCCAAGGTCAAGGGGCCCCTACAGTCTGGCACTTTGAACTCAGACTTCTAGCCTCCCAAACTGTAAGATAACAAACTCGTATTTGTTCAAGCCCACCCATTTATGATATAGTCCTGTCAGAGTGGCATTAGGTAACCAGAACAGCTCTTATTTCTCTAGAATATATACCTAGTAGTGGGATACTAGGTCATACGGTTTTTCTATTTCCAACTTCTTAAGGAAATACTATACCATTTATCACAGTAGGTGATCATTTCACAGTGCCACCAGTAGTGTATGAGGGTTACAGTCTCTCCACACCCTCACCTTCATTTGTTATTTTCTGTTTTTTTGAACTTTGCTATTAATGCTGTGGTGATTTTTGTTTTGATTTTCATTTTTCTAATGAGTAATGATCGCAAGCACTGGTAGCGTATGCCTAAGGCACTTGACTGCTAAGCAGAAGGCTGGCATTTCAAACCCACCAGCTACTCCTCAGAAGGAAGATTGGGCAATCTACTTCCATAGCTATACTGCCTCGGAAACCCAAGGAGGGGTTGTTATGAGTTGGGTCCGACTCCATGGCACATAACAACAACAACAGCTAATGATCACAAGTGGTTCTACATGTGCTTGTCAGATGCCTGAATGTCTTCTTTGATAAAATGTCTGTTCATGTCCTGGACCTATTTTTTAATTGGATTGTTTGTATTTTTCTGGTTGAGGTGTTGAAGTTTTCTATAAATTTAAGTGATTAATCCATTGTCTGATATGTAATTGCCAAGTATTGTTTCCATCTGTAGGTTCTCTTTTTCACTCTTTGGTAACATCTTTTGATTAGCATATATGTTTAATTTTTAGGAGGTCTAAGTTGCCTAGTTTGTCTTCTGCAGTGTCTGTGTTTTTAGTTATGTTTTATAGGGTAATTATGCCATGTATTAGCACCCATAAGTTTCCCCCTATATTTTTCTTTGATGACCTTTATGGTTTGGGGTTTTAAATTTGAGTCTTGAGTTAATTTTTTATATGGTGTCATATGTGGGTCCTGTTTCATTTTTTGCAAATAGATACTCAGTTTTTCCAACACCATTTGTTAAAGAGACTATCTGTTCCCCATAACAGGTATTGGTCCTTTGTCAAAGATCAGCTGTCCATAAAGGAATGGCTCTACTTCTGCATTCTCAGTTTTGTTCTATTGGCCTGTGTGCCTGTCATCAAACCAATACCAGGTTGCTTTGACTATTGTGGCTGTATAGTAGGTTTTGAGATCTGAGAATGTGAGGTTCTTCTTTAGTAGTACTTTGCTGATCTGGGGTCCCTTTCCTTTCCATGTAAAGTTAGTGTTAATTTTTTCCATAATTTTTAAGAATGATGATGGAATCTGGATTGGGATTATGTTATATCTGTAGATCTCTTTAGGTAATACAATTTTTACAATGTTAAGTCTTCCTATCCATGAGAATGGTATTATCTACTATTTATCCAGATCTCTTTTGGCTTCTTATAATACTGTTTTCTAGTTTTCTTTGTATAGGTCTTTGTGTCTCTGGTTAGATTTATTTCTAAGTGGTTCATGTTTCAGGTGGCAATGGTAAATGGTATTATTTTCCTGATTGCATTTTTAGAGTTCCCCTTGTCAGTGTAGAGGAATCTCAATGCTTTTTTTTATATATTGATTTGTACCATATGAGATTGTTGAATCTCTAGGATTTTATGTGTGTAAAATCCTATCATCTGCAAATAGAGATATCTTTACTACTTCTTTGCCAATTTAGATACCTTTTATTTCCCTCTCTTGCCTAATTGTTCTGGCTAGAATTTCCAATACAATATTGATTAGGAGTGGTGATAAAAGACATACTTCTCTGATCCTTATTTTCTTTTATTACTATTATTTATTTATTTACTTTATTGTGCTTTGGGGGCAAATTTACAGAGCACAATTTGTTTTACATTCAAGAGTTCATGTACATTTTCATGCCCCAATTACCATCCCCAACCAAATTAACCTACTCTCCTCCCTCCCTTCCTTCTGACCCCCCCTCCTTCTTAGTTGTGCACTCCTGTCTATTCAGCTTTCCCTCCTTGTGAATGTTGCCCCTCTGGTACCCCATGGCCGATTGCTCCAAGGAGTGTATCTCTGTACAGTAGGTGGGCGCATCACTCTGGGTTGGGTGTTGTGCATGTAAGGCTTTCTACTGTTGAGCTGAGAGCCAGTCCTTGGAAATGAGTCCTATCCCAGGCCTGAAGTGTATCCCAAGTCCATACAGCCTTGGGGGTCCCACCAGACAACATCTGACCAGTAATTCTGGTCATTATTTTGTTTTTTAATTTTGTTCTACATTTTTCCTCCCACTCTATCCAGTATCTCCAGTTTTGATCCCTATCCAAGTGGTTGGCTTTGGGAGCCAGGCACCATCTAGTTCTTCTGGTCTCGAGGTCCAACATATCCTTGGACTAATTGTTTTCAAACGCCCTTGAGTTCCTTCACTCTTCTTCACTTCAGATTAGAGTATACCATTAGCTGCATCTTAGATGGTTGCTCAAAAGCTTTTAAGGCCCCAGTTGCTACTCACCAAAGTAGGTGGTGGAACAAGATTTTTATGTATTATTTTGTGCCAATTGAGCCCTGTGTCCCCCAATACTATGGTCCCGAGTTGGCAGGCCCAGTGGTTCTCTCTCTCAAGGTGTTTTGCTATCTCTGAGGGATTACTCCAATTCTGTTTTCTCTTGCTTCTGTAATGATTGTGGTTAATTTGTATCACTAGACTCTATGCGAGATCATCTTCAGCTAAATCTATCATTGGTCTAGGGTACATTCCTATTTGCTGACCCCCATCTGGTCTTCTCAGTTGTCTGTGCATTTATCTGTAGTCTGGTGTTTGGTGTTAGTGGTAATGCAGTATTGTGCATATACTGATATTAGCCTCTGTTTTATATATCTCATGTTCATGTTTCACTGCCCTCCCTTTCTGCAGTATTATCATGCTGGTCACAAACTCTTTCCATACCATCCCTCCCCTTACCCAACTCAGTATGTGGGCCCCAACTAGTCTGACATTTTTCCTCCTCTTCCCTCCCATCCCCAGTAACCTACAAAGTGAGTTCCCCTCCTTAAGCAAACCTTTCCTTGAATTTTTACAGTAATAGGCTCATACAATTTTTGTCCTTCTATGATTGACTTATTTCACTCAGCATAATGTCCTCCAGATTAATCCACGTTGTGAAGTGATTCACAAATTCTTCATTGTTCTTTAATGTAACATAGTATTCCATTGTGTGAATGTATCATAGTTTGGTATTCATTAATCTGTTGATGGCATTTAGGTGGTTTCCATCTCTTTGCTATAGTGAATTGTCCTGCAGTAAACATGGGTGTGCATGTATCTTGTGTCCTGTCTCTTACCTCTTTAGGATATATTCCTAGTAATCAAATTTCTGTTTCACATGGTATTTCTATTTTCATTTTTTAAGGAAACACCATACCATTTTCCACAATGGTTGTACCATTTTACCACCAGCAATGTATGATATTTCCAATCTCTTCGCAACCTCATCAACATTTGTTTATTTTCTGTCCTGTTGAACTTTGCTATTATTGCTGGGATGAGATAATAAAAGGTTCAGCCACTCTGCTGAAACTTTCTATTAGTTCTAGTAGTTTTTGCTGAGTCTCTTGGGTTGTCTATGTATAGCATCATGTCATCCTCAAATACAGATAGCTTCAAATCATTGTTTTGATTTGCATCTCTCTAATGGCTGGTAGCATAGTGGCTAAGACACTTGCCTGCTAACCAGACGGCTGGCGGTTCAAACCCACCAGCCACTCCTCGGAAGGAAGGTTGGGCAATCCTACTTCCGTAGTGATACTGCCTCGGAAACCCAAGGAGGGGTCGCTATGAGTCGGGTTTGACTCGACGGCACATAACAACAACAACAACAACAACAACAACAATGGCTAATGATCGTGAACATTTCCTCATGTGTTTGTTGTCTGCCAGCATATCATCTTTAGGGACTTGTCTATTCATGTCCCTTGCCTATTTTTGAATTGGATTGTTTGTTTTTTTGGCATTGAGGTATTGAAGTTTTCTGTAAATTTTGGTGATAAGTCCTTTGTCAGATATGTCATAGGCAATATTTTCTCCCAATCTGCAGGTGCTCTTTTTACCCTTTTGGAGAAGTCTTTTGAAGAACATAAGAATTTAATTTTTAAAAGGTTCCAGTCATCTACCTTCTCTTCCACCACCTGTACATTCTGGGTTATGCTTGATAGTCTATTTATGCCATAAATTAGGGCTCCTAGATTTGCCCCTATTTTATCTTTGATGAACTTTATAGTGTGGGGTTTTACACTTAAGTCATTGATCCAACTTGAGTTTGTTTTTGTGTATGGGGGAGATATGGTTCTTGTTTCATTTTTTCTGCAATAGGATATCCAATTTCACCAGAACCATTTATTTATTTATTTATCCTTTTTTTAAATTGTAATTTGAGTGAAAATTTACAGAGCAAATTCACTTTCCATACAGCAGTTCACATACTCTTTGTCTCATGACATTGACCACAATTCATCACAGTGCAACAGCTCCCCTCCCACTTCTTCCCGACAGGCACCTCTTCCCTGTGTCCATCTTTCATGCACCCCTGCCCCCTGAGCTGTCTCCCTGTGCATCAACAGCCCTTCTTTCTCCCATGATTGTTCTCTCCAAGGATTGTATATACCTCAGGTAAATGTTCAACTCCTATGCCTGTCTTTTGTTTACCTGGAAGCCACAGGCCAGCACCATTTATTAAAGAAGTTATCTCTTCCCCATTTAATGGGTTTTGGTCCTTTGTCAAAGATCAGCTGTCCATAGATGGATGGGTCTATTTCTGGGTTTTGGATTCTGCTCCATTGGTCTATCTCTCTCTGTCGTTGTACCAGTACAACAATGTTTCAACTACTGTGGCTATATAGTAGGTTTTGAGATTCAGGAGCGTGAGACCTCCTACTTTGTTCTTCTTCAGAAGTGCTTTGCATATCCGAGGTCTCTTTCCTTTCCATATGAAGTTAATAATTGCTTTTTCCATATCCTTAAAAATGTTCATGGTGTCTGGATCGGGATTGCATTAAATGTGTAGATTGCCTTGGGTAGTATTGCCACTTTTCATAATATTCAGTCTTCCTATCCATGAACAAGGCAGATTCTTCCATTTATGTAGATCTCTTGTAATTCTTTGTAGTAGTGTTTTATAGTTTTCTTTGTATAGGACTTTTGTGTCTCTGGTAATATTTATTCCTAGATATTTTATCTTTTTGGTAGCTATTGTAAATGGGAGCTCTGGTAGCATAGTGTCTAAGGCACTTGACTGCTATCCAGAAGGCTGGTGGTTCAAACCCACTGGCCACTCCTTGAAAGGAAGGTTGGGCAATCCTATTTCTATAGTGATACTGCCTCGGAAACCCAAGGAGGGTTACTATGAGTTGCGGCTGACTCGACTGCACATAACAACAACAAAAACAACAGCTATTGTAAATGGTATTGTTTTCCTTAATTCCTTTCCAGAAGCCTATTTGTTGATGTAGAGGAATCTAACTGATTTTTGTATCTTGACCTTGTATCCTGCCACTCTGCTGCCACTAACTTTCTATTAGTTCCAGTAGTTTTTTGCTGAGTCTCTTGGGTTTTCTATGTATAGGATCATGTCATCCTCAAAAACAGATAGCTTTACTTCCTCTTTGCCAAGTTGGATGCCTTTTATTTCTCTTTCTTGCCTTATTGCCCTGACTGGGACTTCTAGTACAAGTTAAATAGAAGTGGTGATAGAAGGCATCATCATCAGATTTCCCATTTGCAAAGGGAACTCTTTTGAGCCTTTCTCCATTAACAGTAATGTTGGCCATTGGCTTTGCGTATAGGCTCTTTATTAAAATGCTGAGGAATTTCCCTTCTATTCCTATTTTGGTGAGAGTTTGGAACAGGAACAAGTGTTGGATTTTATCAAAAGCCTTTTCTTTGTCGAGTGATATAATCATATGGTTCTTTTGTTTTGTTTTGTTTATTTGGTGGATCACATTGATTGTTTTTCTGATGTTGAACATCCTTGCATACCAGATATGAATCCCACTTGATCAGGATGTATTATTTTTTTGATATGTCATTAGACTCTGTTGGCTAGGGTTTCGTTGAAGATTTTTGCATCTATATTCATGAAGGATATTGGGCTATAGTTTTCCTTTTTAGAGGTATCTTTCCCTTGTTTTGGTATCAGTGTTATGCTTGCTTCATAAAATGACTTTAAAAGTATTCCATCTTTTTTCTATGTTCTGGAATAGTTTCAGTAGTATAGGTGTCAATTCTTCCCTGAGTGTTTGGTAAACTTCTCCAATGAAGCCATCTGGACCAGGCCTTTTTTTGTGAGTTTTTTTTTTTTTTTTTATGACCTGCTCAATTTCTTTTTTTGTTATGTGTCTGTTCAAGTATTCTATGTCTACCTGGGATAGTTTAGGTAGGTCTTATGTTTCTAGAAACTTGTCCATCTCTTCTAGAATCTCAAATGTGCTGGAATACAGTTCTTCACAACATCCTGTCAATATTTTCTTTATTTCAGTTGGTTCTGTTGTGATGTTGCCATTTTTGCTTATTATTCTTGTTATTTCCATTTTCTCTTTCTATCTTTTGTTAGATTTGCCAGTGATTTGTCGATTTTATTAATCTTTTCAAAGAACCAAATTTTTATTTTTTAGTTTACTCTATTGGTTTTTTTGTTTGTTGGTTTTCTGTTTTGTTTATTTCTGCTCTGACCTTTATTATTTCCTTCCTTTTGGACACTGTAGGTTTCTTTTGTATCTCTTTTTCTAAGTGTTGGAGTTGTTGAGTTAGAATGTTGATTTTATTTCTTTCCTCCTTTTTGATGTGTGCACTTATTGCTATAAATTGACCTCTGGCTACCACTTTGCATGTCCCATAGCTTTTGATAAGATGTATCTTCATTCTTGCTTGTT
Source organism: Orycteropus afer afer (assembly GCF_000298275.1). Taxonomy (NCBI): domain Eukaryota; kingdom Metazoa; phylum Chordata; class Mammalia; order Tubulidentata; family Orycteropodidae; genus Orycteropus; species Orycteropus afer. The sequence goes on along the minus strand of NW_006921590.1, from coordinate 15,123,239 downwards.
TCTAGAATATTCTTTTTTAAATTTTACACTTTATTTCTTCTGTTACCCAGTAGTTTTTGAGCAGTGTATTATTCAGTTTCCACATTTGATATTTTTTCCTTGATCTTCCTATTATTGATTTCTAACTTTATAGCATTGTGGCCCAAGAAGATGTTTTCTAGTATTTCAATGTTTTTTAATTTATTGGGGCTTGTTTTATGTCCTAACATAGGATCTATTCTGTAGAATGATCCATATGCACTGAAGAAGAATGTGAATTGTGCTTTTGTTGGGTGGACTGCTCTGTATATGTCTATGAGGTCGAGTTGGTTGATTGTGTTTCTGAGTTCTACTGTATCTTTGTTTAGTTTTTTTCTAGTTGTTCTGTCCTTCCTTTAAAATGGTGTGTTAAAGTCTACTACAACTATTGTAAAGTTGTCTATTTTCCCTATCAGTTAATATTTGCTTCACATTATTTTGGAGCAATTTCATTCAGTGCATAAATATTTATTAAGGTAATGTCTTCTTGGTCAATTGACACTGTTAGCATCATATAGTATTCTTCTTTGTCCCTTATGCTGGTTTTTGCCTTGAAGTCTCTTTTATCAGAAAAGTATTGCCACTCCTGCTCTTTTTTGATTACTGTTGGTGTGGTATATTTTTTTTCCACCCCTTAACTTTTAATTTGTGTTTATCTTTTTGTCTAAGGTGAGTCTCTTGTAGGCAGCATATCAATGGGTCTTCTATTCTAACTCTCTTTCTCTTGACTAGGGCATTTATTCATTCATATTGAGTGTAATTAGTAATAGATAAGAATTTATTGCTCTCATTCTGTTGTGTTTTTTGTTCTGTTGTTGGTGATTTCCTTGGTCCAAATAGATTTCTGTGCTGAGCTCATTTTGTTATCAAGTGTTTCTTTTCTTTTCTTCTTTATTGTTGTTTTTGTGCTTATTAAGCCCATATGTTTTCCTTCTTTCTGGGTTTCCTTAGGAGGGTTGTTAATTTTCTCTGTGGCTACCCTGAAGTGAATTTGTGTCTCTTTAATTTTGGAACAGTCTGTTCTATAAGAACATTGGCCTGTCTTCCTTTCCATTTGGAAGTTTTGTAATTAGAACTTTTATTCCCAATATTTGCTTTGTTACTGGTATCATCTGCAGATTGTTTATGAACTTATTTTGAGCATCTATTTTTGATTTTTCTTTAAGTGTTGTTATCAAGTGTCTTTTTTTTTTTCAAGGTTCATATATTTTATTGAATCATTTTTTTTTTATTTATTGTGATTGAGTGAAAGTATACAGAGAAAATTCACTTTCCATACAGCAGTTCACATACATATTGTCTCATGATATTGACTACAATTTACCCCTATGCAACAGCTCTCCTCCCACTTCCTTCCAGTAGTTACCTCTTCCCTGTATCGATCCCTCTATGTGCTGCTGCCCCCCGAGCTGTCTCTCTGTGCATAAACAACCCTTCTTTCTCCCATGGTTGTTCTCTTCAAAGAGTGCATGTACCTCAGGTAAATGTTCAACTCATATGCCTGCCTTTTGTTTGGCTGGAAGCCACAGGTGTGGGTTCACTTCCAGACCTGAAGGGCAACTAGGATCCGTAGTCTCAGTGGTTCCGCAAGGCACTATGAAACAAGCAAACCTGGTCCCCTCTCCCCCCCAAATGATTTTGAGTGTTGTTCCACATTGTTGTCCCTCTCTATCCAAGATCTCCTACATAGATCTCTCTCTGAGTGGTTGAAAGAGGTAGCTGGGCACTGTGTAGTTCTTCTGGTCTCATAGTTGTTTAGGCTGTGGATTAATGGTGTACTAGTCACTAGGACTAATTGTTTCCATGAGTCTTTGGTTTTCTTCATTCTTCTTTGCTGTGAACAAAGAAAGATCCATCATAACATTTAGGTGGCTGCTTGCAAGCTTTTAAGATCCCAGTTGCTGCTTGCCAAAGTAGGAGGCGGAACAATGTTTTGTGTAGTATGTTATGCCAATTGAACTTGATGTCCCCTGTGACTATGGTCCCGAGCCCACAGGTTCAACTACTCGCTACCTCTGGGTAGCTGGCTGCAACCAAGAAGTGACTACAAACTTGTCCCTTGTCAGCTCTACTGTACACCTGGAAATTCTTACAGAATGTACAAATACAGTTGTAGAACCATTGCCTGTCACCCTATACATGGTCTTGGGTACACTCCCTACTGCATAGACATACCTAATAGTTGAGCCTGTCCACCCATCTATCCACCCATATACCCATGTTTGTCTTCACTGACAATGCAGTACTGTATGTGCAAAAGGGTTCATCTTTGTTGTCTATACCTCCCATGTACCTCTCTATGCCTTCCTCTTCTTCTTGCCACCACGTGGATCACTCACATTTTGTACACTGCCCTTCTCTTCACCCAAACAATACTTATCTCTACCTATCTAACAGTGTTCCCTAACCTTCTCTCTCACCCCTGGTAACCAACAAAGAAAATTTCCTTCCAAATATAAACTGTTCCTTGACTTTTACAATAATGGACTAATACAGTATTTATCCTTCTGTGATTGACTTATTTCACTTAGCATAATGTCCTCCAAGTACATCCACATAATACTTTGTTTTGCAGATTCAATGTTATTCTTTAGGGTTACGTAGTATTCCATTGTATGTATGTACCATGGTTTGGTTATCCATTCCTCAGTTATGCACACCTAGGTTGTTTCCAAATTTTTGCTATTGCAAATAGTGCTGCAATGAACATGGCATGCATGTTTGTTCTTGTCATGGCTGACATTTCTTTAGGAGATATATACCTAGTAATGGAATGGCTGGGTAAAATTGTATTTCTATTTCCAACTTTTTAAGGAAACGGCATACTGCTTTCCACAGTGGTTATACATTTTCCAGTCCCACCAGCAGTGTATGAGAGTCCCAATCTCAAGACATCCTTGCCAGCATTTGTTATGTCCTGTCTTGTTGAACTTTGCTGCTAGTACTGGGGCAAGATGGTATCTCATTGTTGTTTTGATTTGCATCTCTCTAATGTCTGATGATCTTGAGCATTTCTCCATATGTTTGTTGGCTGCCTGAATATCCTCCTTGGTGAAGTGTCTATTGATAACATCTGCCCATTTTTAATTGGATTATAAGTCTTTTTGTTATTGAGGGTTGGAGTTTTCTATAAATTCTAGATATAAGTCCCTTGTCAGATAGGTCATTGCCAAAAATTTTTTTTCCCAATCTGTAGGTTCTCTTTTTATTCTTTTGGGGAAGTTTTGGGAAGCACATAAAGATTTAATTTTCAGAAGGTCCCAATCATCTAGTTTCTCTTCTGCTTTTTGTGCATTTTGAGTTATGCTTGATATTCTCTTTATGTCACATATTAGGGCACCTAAATTTGCCCTTAGTTTTTCTTTGAGGAACTCTATAGTTTTAGGTTTCACATTGAAGTCTTTGTTCCATCTGGAGTTAGTTTTTGTGTATGGTGTGAGGTACAGATTTTGTTTCATTTTTCTACAAATGGATATACAGTTTTGCCAGCACCATTTATTAAACAAACATTCTTTTCCCCATTTAATGGATTTTGCCCCTTTGTCAAAGATCAGCTCACCATGGATCTATTTCTGGGTTCTCAATTCTATTCCACTGGTCTATGTGTCGGTCTTGTACCAATACCAGGCACTTTTGACTACTGTGGCTATCTAGCATGTTTTGAGATCCAGCAATGTGACACCACCTACTTTGTTCTTCTTCAGTAGTGCTTTGCTTAGCCAATGTTTCTTTCCTTTCCAGATAAAGTTAGTGATTGGCTTTTCCATATCCTTAAAAAATATTGATGGAATATGGATTGAGATTGCATGAAATGTATAGATTGCTTTGAGTAGAATTGACATGTTCAGAATGTTCAGTCTTCCTGTCGACAGGAATGGGATGTTCTTCCATTTATGTAGGTATCTTATGGTTTCTTGAAGTAGTTTTTTATCATTTTCTTTGTACAGTCCTTTTTTGTCCCTGGTAAGATTTATTCCCGAAGACCTGGTCCCTCTCAGTAGGGTAACAAGGGAA
>NW_006921590.1:15113957-15115668 GCF_000298275.1 Orycteropus afer afer | reverse complement strand
TAATGTTGGCTGTTGGTTTTGCATAGATGTCCTTTATTATGTTGAGGAATGTCCCTTCTATTCCTATTTTGCTGAGAGTTTTGATCAAGAATGGATATTGGATTTTATCGAATACTTTTACTGCATTGATTGATATAATCATGTGGTTTTTGTCCTTTGTTTTATTTATGTGGTGAATGACATTGATTGTTTTTCTAATGTTGAACCATCATTGCATACCTGATATGAACCCCACTTGATCATAGTCAGTGATTTTCTTGTAGTTGTTAGAGGCTATTGGCTAGGGTTTTGTTGAAGATTTTTGCATCTATATTCATGAGGGATATTGGTCTGTAGTTTTCCTTTAGAGTGATGTCTTTGCCTGGTTTTCATATCAAGGTTATGCTTGCTTCTTAAAATTAATTAGGGAGGATTCCATCCTTTTCTATGTTTTGGAATAGTTTGTGTAGGAATGGTGTCATTTCCTCTTTGAATATTTGGTAGAATTCTCCAGTGAAATAATCTGGGGCAGACTTATTTTTGTTGGTAATTTTTTGATGACCTGTTCCATTTATTCTTTTGTTATGGATCTGTTCAACATTTCCACATCAGTCTGTGTTAGTTTAGGTAAGTGGTGTGTTTCTAGAAATCTGTCCATTCCTTCCAGATTTTCAAATTTGTTGGAGTACAGTTCTTCATAGTATCCTGATATTATCCTTTTTATTTCAGTTGATTCTGTTGTGATGTCACCCGTTTCAGTTCTTATTCGTGATATTTGTATTCTCTCCCTCTTTTCCTTTGTTAAATTTGCCTGTGGTTTATCAATTTTATTAATCTTTTCAAAAAACCAACTTCTAGTGTTGTTGATTTTTTTCTGTTGTCTTTCTATTTTCTGTTTCCTTGATTTCTGCTCAAATCTTGACTATTTCCTTTCTTCTGGGGACTGTAGGCTTTTCTTGCTGTTCTTTTTCTAATTGTTGGTCATGATGGTTTAAAAAGTTGATTTTGGCTTTTTTTCTTTTTTGATGTGTGCCATTATTGCTATTAACTGACCTCTCATCACTGTTTTTGCTGTGTCCCAAAGATTTTAATATGTTGTGTTTTCCTTCTCGTTTGATTCAAGGAATTTTTCAATTTCACTTTTTATTTCTTTCACTTACCCAGTCTGTCTTAAGGAGATTGTTGTTCAATTTCCTTTTGTTTACTCTTTTTCCATTGATCTCCCTATTGTTGATTTCTAATTTGATAGCATTGTGATCTGAGAAGATGCTTTGCAGCACTTCAATGTTTTTTAATTTATTAAGTCTTGCTTTATGACCTAATGTGTGCTCCATCACGGAAAATGTTCATGTGCACTGGAAAAGAAGGTATGTTGTGCTGTTGTTGAGTGAAATGCTTTGTAGATGTCTATAAAGTCAAGTTGGTGGATTGTATTGTTTAGCTCTTCTCCATCTTTGTTGAGTTTCTTTCCAGTTGTTCTATCTTTCATTGAAAGTGGTGTATTAAAGTCTCCAACTATGACTGTGGAGTCATCTATTTGACTTTTCAGCTCTTTTGAAATCTGATTTATGTATTTTGGGACTCTTTCATTGCACACATAGACATTTATTATGGTTATATCTTCTTGTTCACTTGATCCTTTAATCATTATATAATGTCCTTCCTTGTCTCATATGGTGGTTTTTGTCTTAAAGTCAATTTGATCAGAAATTAATATTGCCACTCCTGCTCT
>NW_006921590.1:15107633-15113788 GCF_000298275.1 Orycteropus afer afer | reverse complement strand
TTGCTGTCATTTTTTTATGTGTTTTTTCATGGTGTCCCTGGTTTCTTTGTTCCATATTATTTTCTGCGCTGAGCCCATTATGTTTATGAATTATGTTATCATTCCTTTTTTTCTGTTGTTATAATATGTGCTGAATATTTGTGCTTGTCTTCTATTTTATTGTGATGTGAAGTTTACCATTTTTCTTGGAGGTTACTCTGTGATTTATATTTTTCTCCCCAAGTTTAGAACAGTCCCTTCTATCTTGCAAGCCTCTTGACTTCCTCACCATGTAGAAATTCTGTAACTCCACAGTATTTTCTCTCTTTTTGTTTTGTAGTTGTCCTCATTTGCCAAGTCTCTGGTTCCCTGTTTACAATCTTTTAAGCTTATTTTACTTTGGATATGTTCATGGGCCAGACTTTTAAGCTTATTTTACTTTGGATATGTCCATGGCTATGGTTTCTGGGTTATGTCATCTTGTGTATTTGTCAGTTGTTGTTTGCTATTTTTGGTTCTCTGTTCAATGGTCTCCCTTTAGTATCTCTTGTAAGGTGGATCTGGATTAAAAAATTCCCTTAGTTTCTGCTTATCTGGAAATCTCCTAATTTCACCATCATATTTGAGGGACAATTTTACTGGGTATATAATTTTGGTTGAAATTTTTCTCTTTCCGTGTTTTATATATACTGTCCCATTGTCTTCTCATGTGCATGATTTCTCCTGAGAAATCGGAGCTTATTCTTATTATTTTTCCCTTGTAAGTAACTTTTTGTTTTTCCCATGCTGCTTTTAGGATTCTTCATCTTTGGTTTTGATGAGTTTGATGATGATATGGCATGGTGATTTTCTTTTGGGATCTATCTTGTTTGGTGTTTGTTGGACTTCCTGAAAGAATATATTCTCCTCTTTCTTCATATCAGGAAAGTTCCCTTCCAACAAATCTCAGACAAATTTCTCTGTGGTGTTATTTTTCTCTTCCTGTTCAGGAATTCCAATGACATGTAGGTTATTGCTTTTGATGGTATCCCTCATGAACTTTAGGCTTTCTTTATTATGTTTTGATCTTTTTCTGATTGATCCCTTTCCAAAGAAGTATTCAGGTATTTGTCTTCAATCTCATTAATTGTGTCTTCCATTGCATCAATACTACTCCTTTGCCCTTTCAATGTGTTATCTATTTCTGACAATTTAGTATTTGTCTTCTGGATTTCTGTCTGCATATTTTGAATCATTTCTAATTTTTTTTTTTTTTTTTTGTCATTTTGTTCTTGTAATTTCTTCTGAAATTCTTCTAGGGTTTTGTCTGTGTTTTCCTTGATCTGTCTCTCAATCTTTTGAAGACACCTAAATATAATTCTTTTGAATTCCTTATCAGGGAGTTCCAATGCTGCTTCTTCCTCACAAATGTGTTCTGGGTCTATATCCTACCCCCTTGTTTCTACCACTTTGTCTTGCTTCTTTGCTTGGACTGTGATGGTCTGTTGTCTCCAAGACATTGTGATGTTGTTGTATTCAGATCTCTGCTAACTGTTTGTGAAGAGCAGGTAAGGGTGAGTCAGGCTCTTCTTGGTGGTTTTTTTGTCATTGGTCCATTGGTGAAGCAGGAGATGGTGGCTTTCACTCAGTAAGTGAAGCTGTAGGAAGTGTGGGTGTAGTTGTATCTTATGGGGACTCTTGCTGCCCCCCACTCAGTTAGACAAAAATAACAGTTTAATAATCATCAAAAAAGTAAAAGCAAACGAACAAAAACACACCATGTAATCACACAAGAACAGTAACCAAGAAAAGAGAAACAGGAAAAAAACAAAAACAAAACAAAGCATAAAACACTGCAGTATCTGGGGAGAGGGCAATAAGAGAAAAAAGTAGACAAGGGGAATAAATAAAAAAATGAGAAATATGCAAAAAGAAAAACGAGGATCGTGGTTAACCACGAGAAAGAAAAAATTTGAAACCAGGAACAGAGAAAAGAAAAGAGCTGAAAACTAGATTCTGGGAAGGAAATAATAATAATAATAATAATAATAAAGGACAAAAGCAATAATAATAGTAGTATTTTTAAAACAGACAAAAACAATCAAAGAAAAAAAAATTCGGGCCAGGGTGGGACAGTGCACCCATCTGAGCCATCCAGCGTGGAGACCCATCCAGTCTCCATCTGAGTACACAAACTGGGATGGAATTCCTGTTGGCCTAGAAGTTGGGTGGGAGTAAGGAATGGTCACACCGTCATTCACCAAGAAGGTATGGGATATAGTAGTAACAAGGGGAATGCCGCAACTTTCTAGTAGTCCACGTCCAGAATATCCTTGTGGTTCCCAGAAAGTGGAGCCTGTTCTTAAGTCCCTGGAATCTGGAAGAACTCCATCACTTTAAATATCCAAAATGGTCTAGCCATTTGGAAAGATTCAAAATGGTTGTGCCCTCTGGACAGGCAAAAGTCCACAGCTCAGTTTGCCTTCCCCTTTGCTGCTTCCCCTTTTATTCCCCAACCATCAGAACAGTCCTCCGTGCAGTCCCTGACTAGCAGGTCTGACTTTTAGGTTAATTCTTAGATCCTACCACCACTCGGCAATATCCAAGCTGTCTGTGCCATCAGGATCACTGCCAGAATTACAGATCCATATGTCTCCTTTTTTGGTGTTTTCATGCAAATTCTTCTGCTAGTTGGAGTTTAGTCCACTTCTGTATCCTTCCCTTCAAAGCTCAGGGGTCCAGGATTATCTTCTGTATCTGTGTTAATTAGTTCCCCTTTTCTTTGTTGAAGAGGGTCTACTCTTTTTCTCCGTCTCCACTAAATCTGTGCAGTCTTTCTGCCTATTCCATCCTCTTACAGGAATTCTTCCAGGTGTCCTGTTTTAATTCATTGTTCTCTGTTGTGGGTTCTCTATTGGAAGGACTCCCTTTAGCATTTCTTGTAGGGTTGGTCTGCTTTCACAAATTCCCTTAATTTCTGTTTCTCTGAGAGTGTCTTGTTTCACCCTCATATTTGATGGACAATATGGCTGAATTCTTGTTTGGAAGTTATTTTCCTTCAGTGTTTTATATATGCTGTCCCATTGCCTTCTTGCCTGCATGGTTTCTGCTGAGTAATCAGAATTTAGCCTTATTGCTTGTCCACTGTTGGTGACATTTCTTTTGTTCCTGAGCTACTCTCAATGTTCATTCTTTGTCTTTGGTTTTGGAGAGTTTGTTATATGTCTTGCTGACTTTCTCTTAGGGTCTTTCCTGTATGAGGTTCATTGAGCCTCTTGGACAGTTATCTTTTCTTTCTTCATGATATGGGAAAAATATTCTGTTAGCAAGTCTTCCACAGTTTTCTCTTCCTTTTGTCTATTTATTTGTTTATTGTACCATATCTTGTTTTGGTATTCCAACGAAGTGTATGTTGTTTCTTCTCATATTGTCCCATATGACTCTTAGATTCTCTTCATTTCTCTTAAATCTTTGTTCTGATTTTTCTTCATATAGGCTGGTGACAAGGGATTTATCTTCTAGTTGGGAATTGTGTTCTTTAGCCAGTACTATTCTACTGTTTTGTCCTTGTACTGTGTTGTCTAACTCTGTAATTTTAGTGTTCATCTTCTGGATTTCTAACTGTTTTTGTATAAGTTCTGATTGTAAATTTATCTTGTTATTTTGTTCTTGCATGATTTTTCTGAATTCTTCCAGTGAACTGTGTTGTCCTTGATTCTGTTTATACTTTCCTTGAGTTCTTGTAGAGTTCTGTATACATATCTTCTAAATTCCTTCTCAGATAATTCTATTGCCTGTCCTTCTTCCATGTCAGATGAGTCTTTTGGTTGGGGTTTTATTTCTGTTGTCTTTTTCAAAGTTGTTGTTGTTACCTGTTAGTTATTTATTGATTTGTTTCACCCTGATTTTATGTTTAAATATATTTGCAAGTATGCAGCTGTTGTATTTGGATTTTTTGGGGGGGTTATTAATTCAGATTGCTGAGTTGATCTCTAGTTTTCTTTGTGTTGATGGAATCTCTGCTGAGTATAAGGATGTAGGACTCTGTTCATCGTGAAGGGGATTTGGAGTTGGGACGAGCAAGTATTGTGGTGGCTTAATGTGGTTCTTTAATTGTGTGAGGCTGGGAAGAAGGGAAAAAGAGAGAAAGCAAAAAAAAAAAAAAAAAGAAAAGGAGGGAAAACAAAAAAAAAGGTACCAGTAGTGAGTCTCCACTTCCCATGTTTCTGTAATTTCTGCTGGCTCCAGGGTTTTGTTTTGAGTCTGCTTGGGAAGGCTACCAGTGATGATGTTTTGCTGTCAGTCACAAATCCGCCATTCAAAATCAACAGAGGCTCCAATGGTTAGGGTGCTGCTACTTTCCACTTGGGTCAGAAAGCTGCAAAAACTCCACACCCTGGTCCATTTTGTGCTAAAAGGCTGTAGTGGAAGAGTTGAAACCCAGACTTCTGCAGTGCGCTTTTTCACAACCCTGCCTTCTCACAGCGAGTTTCCTCTTTTTCCCTTCTCCAATGTGAACTCCTTGGCAGTCCAAGCCAAAGGGGTTTCTGTTCTGTTTCTCGGCAAGGTTATCCACTTACTCAGCTCAACTCCCAAAGTTACTGTCAGAAGCACCTGGTGTGGGTATTCTGAATCCTTGAAGCCTCCATGGGTTCCACGGTGCCCCTCTCCTTTTTTCTCCTTCTCTCCACAGCTCTCCCCTGTATGAGTGTTTTGCTTCTCCACCTCTCTGTCTCCTCACCAGCTGGGCAAGTTTGTTTATTTTTCCCAGCTGCTTAATCTGCTCTTTCTCTTCATCTCCACTAATCTGGCACCCTCTTCCTTACTCAGCTGGTCACAGATCCAGAATCCCTGCTTCTAACTGCTACACTTAGTTTTTTCAGGAATTAAGATGCTAGAGGGAACAAACATGTGGGCTAAAGGTATGACACCATCTTCCTCCACCCGTCTGGTCCCTATTCTCAAGGGAAATATTTTCAATCTCTCTCCTTTGAGATTAATGTGGCTCTTGATTTTGTGTATATGTCCATAATTATGTTGAGGAATTTCTTTTCTATTCCTACTTTTTTTTTTAGCACTTTTTTTTTTATCAAGAATGGGTCTTGGATTTTGTCAAAGGCTTTTTCTGTATCACTTGATATGATCATATGGTGCTTTTCCTTTGCTTATGTGATAGATTATATTGTTTTTCTAATGTTGAACCATCCTTGCATACTCAGTATGAATCCCACTTTTTCACGATGTATTATGTTTTTATATGATTTTGGTTCTACTGCTGAGAATGTTTTCATCAGTATTCATGAGGGCTATTGGTCTATAATTTTCTTCTTCAGTGACATATTTGCCTGATTTTGGTATCGATTATTCCTAGAATGATTTCTGGAGTATTCCATCTTTCTCTGTGTTCTGGAATAGTTTAAGGACGATTGGTATCAGCTTTTCTCCAAATATTGTGTAGAACTTTCCAGTGATCTGGGCCAGGGACTTTTATTGTTGATTTTTTTTTTAAACAATATGTTCATTTTCTTTTTCTGCAATACATCTTTTCAAATTTTTCTTCCTTTAATTGTGTTAGGTTGTGTGGTAGTCTGTTTCTCAAAATTTGTCTGTTTCTTCTAGATTTTCAAATTTGTTGGAATACAGTCCTTCACAGTATTCTGTTAGTATTCTTTTAATTTCTGTAGGTTCTGATGTGACAGAACCTATTTAATTTCTAATTTGTGTTATTTGCATCTTCTCTTTCTTTTCCCTGTTAAATTTTCCAGTGGTTAGTCAATTTTATTAATCCTTTCCAATAACCAACGTCTTGTCTTATGGATCCTGTGTTAGACTGGGTTCTCTAGAGAAACACAAAAACCAGCAAAGTGTATATATATATTTAGAGAGAGAGAGAGAAATTTATCTTAGGAAAATGGCTCACAAGCTTATAAAAGCCGGAAAGTCCAAGTCTCTGGAGGAAACGGGCTGGCAGCAGCCTTAGCTTCCGTAAGCGCAGGGGGCCAAGAAATTCCAGGCTGGCAGGCAGTACACTGGTTGTTGACTCCAACAAAAGACGAATCCAAGATCTCCAGGCTGAGCAGTGGGCTGCTCCCTCACGGAAGTTTGTAGTCCGCACACCAGGATTCCAATCCCTCAAAGAATGTGTCTCTTCCCAGAATGTCCCTGGATATCTTGGAAGCAGGCCACACCCCTAGGGA
>NW_006921590.1:15072288-15107463 GCF_000298275.1 Orycteropus afer afer | reverse complement strand
AATTCTCTCTCTTCTTTTTCTAATTGATGGAGATGCTGGATTAAGGTGCTGATTTTGGTTCTTGTTTTTTGTTGCATTCATTTATCACTATACATTATCCTCTGAGAACTGCTTTCATTGTGTCTCAAAGATTTTGGTATGTTGTATTTTAATTCTTTCTTTGATTCAAGGGATATTTTTTTTATTTCTTCTATTACCCAGTAGGTTTTAAGCAGGGTGTTTACATGTATTCATTTTTTTTTCCCCATGATCTTCCTGTTGTTGAATTCTAATTTTATGGCACTGTGATCTGAGAATATGCTTTACAGTATTTCAGTGTTTTTAATTTCATTGAGGCTTGCTTTGTGCCTAACATATGGTCTATTCTGGAGAACGTTATATGTGCCCTGGAAAAGAAAGCATATTGTGCTCTTGTTGGTAGAGTGTTTTGCATTCACCTAGCCACTCCTTGGAAGAAAGGTTGGGCAATCTAATTCCATAATGATACTCCCTCAGCAACCCAAGGAGGGGTCGCTATGAGTTGGGACTGACTTGACAGCACCTAACAACAGTGACAACAACATGAGGTCTAATTGGTTGTTTGTGTTTTTAGATCTTCTCTTTGTTAGGTTTCTCTCTAGTTGTTCTGTCCTTCATTGAAAATGGTGTATTGAAATCTCCTACTATTATTGTATGTCTATTTCCCTTTTCAGTTCTACTCTTTCATTGGGTATATAGATGTTTATTATGGTGATGTTCTCTTGTTTGATTCACTCTTTAGTCATTATATATTGTCCTTCCTTGTTTCTTTTGCTAGCTTTTGCCCTAAAGCTATTTTATCAGAAATTAATATTGTCACTCCTGCTTTTTTTGGGTTGTCATTTACTTAGTATATGTTTTTTCATCCTTTAAGTTTTAGCTTATTTTTGTCTTTGTGTCTAAGGTATGTCTCTTGTAGACAGCATATCGATGAATCATGTTTTCTTATCTCTTCTGCTACTTCTTTCTCTTGACTGGTGCATTTAATGTATTTACCTTCAGTGTAATTATCAACAGATATGAATTTACTACTGCCAAGTTTAAAAAAGTCCATTATATCTTTAGAGTGTCTTGACTTCCTCTCCTCTTGAAAGTTCTGTAACTACATCATGTACACCCACTTTTTGCTTTGTAGTTATAATCATTTACAAATTGACATATCTGGTTCCTTATTTTCCATCTTCTAGTTTTATTTCATTCTTGATACTTCTATATCTTAATTGATTTCCAGGTGATGTTGTCATGTGTCTTAATCTCCATTTGTTGTCTACTATTGTTGGTTCTCCATCTGAATGACTCCCTTTAGCATTTCTTGCAAACAAAGTTGGTTGGCTTTTGAGAAATTATAATTTCTGTTTATCTGGGAATGTCCTAATTTTACCATTGTATTTGAGGGACAATTTTTTGCATATATAAATCTTGGTTGACTTTTTTTTTTTTCTTTCAGGGTTTTATATGTATCATCCTGTTGCCTTCTTGCTTCCATGGTTTCTGTTGAGAAATCAGAGCTTAGTCCTACTGATTCTCTTTAGAAGGTGACCTTTTGTTTTTCCTGAGATGCTTTCACAATTGTCTTTGGTTTAAGAAAGTTTTAGTATGAAATATTTGGTGATTTTCTTTGGGTTGTTTTCTCTGTGGTGTGTTGACCTTCTGGAATGCATAATTTCTCATCTTTCATTGTTTTAGGGAAATTTTCTTCCAAAAATCTTGGACAAATTTCTCAGGGATTTTTTTTTTTTTTTTTTTTTTGTCTCTTCCTATTTTGAAATTCCAATCACATGAAAGTTATTCTGCTTGATAGTTTCCCACCTAATTCTTAGGTTTCTTCTTTTATTTTCATTCCTTTTTTTTCTGATCATTTCTCTAAAAGTTTAGAATTAAGAGGTTTTCTTCCATCTCACTTATTCTGAGTTCCATTGATTCAATTTATTTCTTTGTCCTTCTAGTGCATTATCTATTTCTGAAATTTTAGTATCAATCTTATGGATTTCTATTTGCTGTTTTTGTATGGTTTCTGATTTGTATTTATCTTGCAATTTTTATTGTATTTTTTAAAATTCTTCTAGAGTTTTGTCTATGTTTTTCTTGATTTTGTCAGTGGTTCCTTGAACTTTCTCTCAATCCATTGAAGATATCTAAATATAGCTCCCTTTAATTCCTTTATCAGATAGTTCCAATAGTGTTTCTTCCTCTGAAAGACTTCCTAGGCCTATATTTTGGTCACTCATTTGAACCATATTTTCCTAATTTTTTGTGTGAACTGAAGTTGTCTGTTGTTTCTGAGACACTGTAGTTTTATTTTATTACTTTGTTGATTGGATGTTGTTTTTCTTCACTGAGATATTTTGTTTTGATCTGTTTTAACATATCCTTGCAATAGGGTGGACATGTTACTCTAGTTTCTAGTTTGGCAGCATTGGGGTTCTCAACACCTTTTTCTGGGTGGATTTGGTGGCAGGTGAGAGTGTGGGTATGAGTCTGTGATCACTGATTTTACAGATCAGCTAAGGGCACACTGGACAAGTGTTGGCCACCATCTTTTTTTGGCCCATTGGTGCTGGAATGGGCAGAAGCATTCATACAGTGAATGAGGCAGCAGATGTGGGTTAATATGTCTGGGTAGGGTCACTGGTTCCCAAATGCTGGAGAAAGATAGAAAGAAAAAAAGAGTGGATGGGGAGAGAAAAGAAAAAGGAAAAATAACAACTGAGAGAGTGGGGAGCTCTAAGAAGAAAAAAAAAGTAAAGAAAAATATGGCACAAAACTGGCATAAGTGGTAGCCACCAAACCTGGCAGAGATGGAAATGTGGCACTTGCTCCATGAGAGCACACACCATTGAAAATAGAAGCTCAAGGGTGGCACTACTGAATGTAGAGCTGAGGGTGGGTGAGGTACTCACTCAACCAGGTCAAAAAAAAAAAATAGAAGAAGAAAAAGGCAAGGAAAAGTGAAAGATAAAGTAGAGAAAAGAAAAAAAAGTGAGAGAGGAGGTAAGGACTGAGAAGTGGAGAATGAAAAAGAAAACGGGAAAAAAAAAAAGAAAACTCTAGTCCAAGTGTTAGCTGCCAAACATAGCTACAGCAGGAACATAGAGCTCACTCTGGAGCAGCACCCACCACCATGCACTGAAGGGTAGTTACATTGTGCTGCTGACCATGAAGATGGAGGGGCAGGCAGGATGGAAGAGAAAAAAAAAAGTGGAAGTATAAAAGAATAAACAAAAGAAAGAAGAGAAAAACAGGGAGAATAGAAAAGAACTAACAAGGAGGAAAAATGAATTAAAAAAAAAAAGCACAGTTCTAGCAAAAGTGTCAGCTACCAAACATGGCCACACAGGAGCACAGCACTCACTCCCGTAGAGCTCACCCCCCTAATCAGGGTGAGGTGGGGGTAAATGCTGCTAACCACATGGATAGCAGGTGAGGGTCTCCCACTCTTCAAAATCCAGTTAAAAAAAAAAAAAAAGGCAAGGGAAGAGGAAGGAAAAAATGGGAGAAAGGGTAAAAGAAAAGGAGGGGGGAAGATAAGAGAACTAAGCAGAAAGATAAAGGAAAAAAGAAGGAAAAAAAATCTACTACTTTAGACTTTCCTTTGAAACTCTGGGATCCAAGATTGTCATTCATAGCCATTTCTCTTGTTTTTTTCAAGTTTTTCTTGCACAGTGTCCAGATAGTGCATCTGCCCAGTCTGCCGTCTTGGATCATCCCTTGAGTGTAAAGTTTTTAAGTTAGTTCTTATCATTGACAGTCAACCAAGAGCATGGTTAGAGAAGGCACATATATGCCATAATTCTTTCAACCTGAAAATAACAAACATCACTTTTACTTGTGTTCCCTTGTCAAGAACCACTAACATTTTTCTGTGATAAGTTGATCTTAGGGAGGCAGGAAAACTAAGCTTGAGTAATCTGGGTTACTAAGGGTAACTAGATACAAGGGAAGATGGGGAATGTATTACTTGACTATTCTAGTGCTTCCAAGCACCAGTTCTCCAAAATAGAAGTAGTGCATAAATCTTTGGTGGACCCCAAGCCATTTCTGTCACAAATGCTCATTTCTTTTGAATTATTGATCTTCTTGTAGAAGTTCTGTTTAGCCTAAGAAAGCAGGTATGATATATCAGAGATTCAGAGATAGGAACTCAAATTCTGATTCCAGTATTTGGACAAATTAATCTCCCTTTTTGAATGCAGTTTTTTCCATGTCTGTTCCCAATATGATTGAGATATGTGTCAGAGATAATCATTTTCCCAACACCATTAATCCCTCTTTCTTAAAGAGCAGAACCCCCATTTTGTTGGGTGGAAAATTTATCCACTTAGAAACCATGTTTTCCATATATATTTGAGCATGTATTCACTTTTGACCAATGACAAAAATGGCTGCTGATTATCTTGGGTTTGTTTTTGGTGTTATTGTTAGGTGCTGTCATAGCAACTCTATGTACAACAGAATGAAACACTGTCCAGTCTTGTGCTATCCTCACATTTGCTTTGCTTGAGCCCCTACTACTGTGTTGATGAGCTGAACCTCCACTTCACTTAGCATGATATCCTTCTCCAGACTGGTCCTTTCTGACAATATGACCAAAGTATGTGACATGAAGTATGGTCATTCTCTCTTCTAAGGAGTATATCGGCTATACTTCTTACAAGATAGATTTGCTGTTCTTCTGGAAGTCCATGGTATTTTCAGTGTTCTTTGCCAACACCACAATTCAAATTAATCAATTCTTCTTAGTCTTCCTTATTTGTTGTCCAGCTTTCTCATGCATATGAGGCTATTAAATATGTCACAGGTTGGGTCAGGCACACTCTAGTCTTCAAATGGACATCTGTGCTAGTAAATACTTTTAAAGAGGTCTTTTGCAGCAGATTTGCCCAATGCAATATGCCATTTGATTTTTTGACTGATGCTTCCATGCACGTTGATTGTGGATCCAAGTAAAATGAAATCCTTGATAACTTCAATCTTTTCTTTATTTATTTTGATGTTGCTTATTGGTCCAGTTGTAAAGATTTTTGTTTTATTTATGTTGAGATGTAATCTATACTGAAGACTGTAGCCTTTAATCTTCATCAGTGAGTGCTTCAAGTCCTCTTCATTTTCAACAAGATTGTGTCGTCTGCATATCACAGTTGCTAATGAGTCTTCCTTTAATCCTGATGTTGCATTCTTTTCTTCATGTAGTCCAATTTCTTGGATTATTTGTTAAGCATACAGATCCCTTCCTGTTTTTAAAGGATTGAGTATCCCCTTGTTCTGTTTAACTAACTGCTTCTTGGTCTATGTAAAGCTTCATCATGAGCACAATTAAGTGTTCTGGAATTCTTATTGTTAGCAATGTTACCCATAATTTGTTATGATCCACACAGTTGAATTCCTTTGCATAGTGGTAAAACATAGGTAAATATATTTCTGGTATTCTGTGCTTTCAGTCAAGATCCATCTGACATCAGCAATGATATTCCTTGTTCCATGCCCATGTCTTAATCAGGGCTTGAATTCCTAGACTTTCTCTATCAAAATATTATTGCAACTATTTTTTGAATTATCTTCAAAATTTTACTTGCATATGATATTAATTACGTTTAATAATTTCCACATTTTATTGGATCACCTTTTTTTTTAGAATCAGCATAAATATGGATCCCTTCCAACTGGTTGGTCAGATAGTTGTCTTCCAGTTTCATGGCATGAATGAATGAGCCCTGCACCTCCAGCACTGCATCCCTTTGTTGAAACATCTCAATGAGTATTCCCTCAATTCCTGGAGCCTTGTTTTTCACCAATTCCTTCAGTGCATCATGGACTTCTTTTTTCAGTACCATTGGTTCCTGATCACTTGCTCCCTCCTGAAATGGTTGAACATTGACCAATTGTTTTTTGTACCAGTGACTGTGTATTCCCTTCATCTTCTTTTGATGCTTTCTAGATTGTTCAATATTTTGTCCTTAGGATCCTTAAATATTGCAAGTTATTTTGTTTGGGTTAGTTATTACTTATTTACTGATTTTTTCACAGAAGAATGTTAAAGATTTTCAGGTCATTCTTAGAGTACTATATAGTAGGGAGAGTGTAAGTATATACTGAGTTTCTGAAGGAGCAAAAAAAGCTGTGTACACTGTGTACAAGTTAGGTTAAATGTATTATGCTGCAATAACAAATAATCCCAAATTCCAATAGCTTATTACACCAAAAATTCTTTATAATTCACACACATTCAGCTCTAAATCAAGGTGATTCTCTAGGACAGCTATCCTCCATGAAAAAGATTAGTGTTAGGAGCAAAACATACACTTTCTTTCCCTCAGATCCAGAAATTCCAGGAGAGCAGCACAGTCCTGCAATAAAGTGACTTGTGTGTAAAATGTGCAGACATTGACGTCCTACTGATAAGACAATGAAGGAATGTTTGCCTATGTGAATGTACCTTTCGTTTCCTCCAGTTTTGAAACTGTTTCCTATACTTTTAATATGTGATGAGGCCTAAATATCTCCCTTGAGAAGTGTTAAGTGATTATTAATAAATGATTATTAAAATCGAGTTCAAATATTCATCCTCTACCACCAGTTATATTTTTAGTTAATTAAAATGATCTGTTTTAAGGCTTTTCTTCAAAATCTGTCTCCGAATTGTTGCTTTCTGAAAGCCACTAGAAAGAGGGCTTAATATATTGCCAATGTAGACTAATGGAAGTCAATCTCATTGTAAAATCAGAACTGAAATTATACTTCATGCACATCTGGCAACTTGTCCAACTGTACATAAGAAAGGCGTGAATAAAATTATGTCTCAAATAAATTATCCACTGATTATGACAATTAACTGGCTGTCATAATTATTTAATTATCCACCAAAATTCTGTGCCAGGTATTCCCAATGTCCAAATTACCATTATGTTACATTTTATTTCCAAATCGGCTTCATTTGAGGGCTATACTAACTTCAAATATCTGGGCTGCATCAAATTATTTTCATATATATGTATTTTGCTTTTTTTTTTTATTTAAACAACTAAATTTACAAATGAAGGCATCTAAATAATGTATCAAGAGTATGTGTATTCAAACTCATTTCTCCACATCACAGCAACTGTTGGTACTGACCCAACAGCTTACCATGCATAGAGATGTTAAATTGTGCATCCATTATAGACTGTTTATAATTCAAACTGACATGTTGACTTGATCTTATCTAGCAGAAATAACTCAGACATCCATATTGGCAAATCTGACCCAGAAGGTTTTATGAAATGTTTTGCAGTAAAAACTGTGGATGAATTAAAATGCATGTCCTTGTTTCTGTATATGATTGTGTGTGTGCTCATTGCAATTGGGGAAAAAAAAAATATTTCTTAAACTCCAAAAGGAGGCAATTTTCCACATGAATCAAAGGAGTGTAAATAACACTGTTTTTCCCTCTTGGTTTTACCTCCCACTATAAAATAGCTGTGAGCAATATACTCATGACTACAGGTATCTACTTTACAAATGTAAAGAAATAAATCCTTTGAAGCTGCATTTTTATTTATACTGAAATTCATGTAGGATTTTACAAGGACTTGTTGGTCTTTACCCTTTTTGTGGTAGTGAATGTAACTCCCACTGAAAGCAAGAATAAACCTTTTTCTACAAAATAAGTGACTTTAAAAACCTTTGATTGCATTGTGAAGTATTGTGTCACAAAGCACTGGCACACTGACACCTATTGATGAACATAAAAACAAAAGTCTCTGAATACAGAGGCTGAGAACACAGGAAAAGAAAACAGGAAAAAGAAACTGTTTTATAAATTCGTGGTTCTTGTGTGTGACAGAACCAGAGTTTATTGCAATTCCTTTCCAATTGTTCATTTTGTAGTTTAAATTCTAACTAAGTTGCCCAGACATTTCAAAAAAACTTGGTTGGTTTTTCTGTCCCTGTGCTGTGTTCCCTGACCCTCACCCATCTAATCTTACTCATAAAGTCTAAATCCTGCTTCAAGAGAACATCTTGAAGATCCTTACCAATTTACGGTGCTTTTTTTGCATGGAGCTTGCATGGATGTAGGGTTTCAGGGAACCTTGGTAAAGCTGAAATAGAGAACCAAATTTAAGTAATTCACTTCATTGTTAAGAAGTCTCCACAATAGAGTGCTGCATGGGTCTCTGGTCTTTCCTCCCGTCATAATCCATTTTTTTTTTTTCCTTTTTCCTACACATCTTCAAAACTTTGATATCAGTCATTTTCAACATTATTCCCCAAAACACCATATACTGAGCAATTTGAGAGTTCTTACATATGTATGTGTATACATATATGTATATGTATCCCCACCACTCATCTTTCAGTTTTTCATACTGTGGTGACTTGCATATTGCTGTGAGGCTAGAGGTTATGCCACCAATATTTCAAATTCCAGCAAGGTTACCCAAGTTTCAGTGGAACTTCCAGGCCAAGACAGACTGAGAAGAGGGACAGGGCCATTCACTTCTGAAAATATTGGCCAGTGAAAACCTTACGAATAGTAGTGAAACACTGTCTGATATATTACTGGAAAGCTTTATGAATAATTGTGAAACTTTGCAATTCTGGAAAATCCTTTCCCAAAATAGATACATTTCAAGACATTTTTCAAAGTTCTACCCATTCTACCTAGCCACCAACATTGTCTACCATCTAAAGCTAACATGTGAGCTCTGGTAGTGTAGTGCCTAAGGCACTTGACTGCTCACCAGAAGACTGGAGGTTCAAACCCACCAGCCACTCCTCGGAAGGAAGGTTGGGCAATCTAGTTCCGTAGTGATACTGCCTCGGAAACCCAAGGAGGGGTTGCTATGAGTTGGGTCCAACTCGACGGCAAACAACACAACACATCCAGAAAGGTTTCTTCCTTGTCTTTTTTATGTCCCTAAAATGTTGCATCTACTTATCACACATATTTACATTTTTAATTTCATTGTTAAATTATAAACCTTTGCATAGTGGAAATTGTATACAATATATGCATTATCACGAGGCTAAACACAAAATAAGTAAATATTAATTAAAATTTAATTTAGACCATTTATTAAAAAAAAACCTATTAGCTACTTATTATTATATTCTGGGTGTGGGGCTAATAACTTAGAATGCAAATATGAATGAGGCACACAAAAATAGAATTCAGATGGAAGTAATTAATGTTGCTGAAATGACCATCAATAAACTAAGAAAGATAGACCTAAGACCAGCTTTTGAGTGATCTCAAATGTCAAGGATAATCATAATTGTTGCCCACCAACATACCCCATAATCCTTCTTGAATGCTTTCAAGGCCTACCTTGAACAACCAAAGCTGAACATTTCAGAATCCCCTTTCCAACCTTATATGTAGCCACAGTGAGGACATATGATTCAATCCTGGTTAATACTTTTTGAGAAGAAATTTTCTAGGTGCTTATGGGAAAGATTTCCTTCCCTGACACAAAACAAAACCCAATCCACTGCCATAGACTTGATTCCAACTTATAACCACACTGTAGGACAGAGTAGACCTGCTCTATAGGGTGTTTAAGGCTGTAAATTTTTATAGAAGCAGACTGGTGGATTCAAACCACCGACCATTTGGCTAGCAGTCAAATGCTTTAAACATTGCACTACTAGAGCTCCTTTCCTAATGCAAAGTGAACTATGAGAATCCATCAGTGGGTTGAGTGGATTCCAGCTCATAATGACTCCATCAGGAAAAACTCTTGTTTCTGACTTTGTTTATAGTTGTCTATGGTTGTCATGCCTGAAGCATTTTTGGCTTTTTCCTCTTGCCTTCAAGCTTAACAGAACATAACAAAAAGGTGAAAATCACCTGGATGCTCCAGGATGTTTTTGTTTATCTAATTTAACAGCCTTGAAACTCTGCCTCCAAATTTGTTATGTGATAAAATGCTTATATGCATTGCTTGAGATACTGCTAATTGAGGGTTCTATTACTTGCAGCCAAAATTTTCCTCTCAGCTCAATTCTGTACATGTTGTGGGGCTATAAAATAAGGCAAATGCAGAGGAATAACAAAATCATACTTATATTTTACTAATATAACTCTGAATGCCATGAAAAAGATACATCACAGAGGAGAAGCATACACATAAGACTGGTGAGAGTGATTTTATTATAGGTAAAAGATGATGGGCAAATAAAGTAAGCAGCAAGAGCTCTGTTAGAGCAACATGTCTTTAAGTGTGCTCCCTGGAATGTTAGCTTTGTCAGATATTAGTAGGTGGTATATAGAGGAGTTAGGGGATCAATAACAACTTGGAAAAATATTATGTTAAATAAAGTTAAATAAACTACACTTAGCTAAAATACAATGTAAACTCCAAGTGGAAGTAGAGTAACGGTGCTTTCTCTAACGATTTTCTTTTTCCTGAATTTTTTTGTGGTACTAGGGTTTCACAGAACACATTATAGACAATTCCATAGGATTGTTTATTTAGTAAAATCTACAAAACTTACTGAATTTGAGAATGGAGATGCCTCAATATCTGTCATGAGTGGTAGGGAATTTAGTGATGTCATTAATTGTTGTTATGGATTGAATTGTGTCCCCCAGATATATATGCCAACTTGTTATGCCATGGCTTTCAGTATTAAGTAATAAATCTCCATCTTGTGATCTTATGTAATTATCCTATGTATTGTACATCCTTACCTCTATTTTTTTTTAATGATATTAATGAGACAGGATTAGAGGCAGTTACATTCATGAGGCAGGATGCATTCTCTTTTGAGATATAAAAGTGATTAAAGAAGGGAGCAGAGAGAGACAAACTTACTCCCATCAAGAAAAAAGAGCCAGGAGTAAAGGGTATTCTACACTAGAAACCTCCTAGACCCAAGAGAAGATTGATGCCAAAAACACACAGAGATTTCTAAAGAATGCCAGACACAAATTCTAAAAGGAGACAAGGACCTTCCTTCTTTAACTGTGAGCTGACATGGAGAGAAATAGCCTTCTCCTAAAGCTAGCATCCTGAATTTGGACTTTCAGCCTCCTAAACTGTGAGAGAATAAATTTCTGTTTATTAAAGCCATCCACTTGTGGTATTTCTGTTATAGCAGCACTAGGAACTAAGACAAATGTGAAAGTAACTTTTTGGGGAAGACATTGTGTATATTCTTTGATGTTTTGAGGTTCTGGTGGGACATCAAAGTGGGGAAATTTCTGATAGACATTTGAAATTCAATGATATCTTTCCTAGATATCTTTCCCAGGCAGTGATTAAAGTAGTGTGAATAGAGGCTATTGTTCAGAAAGTCTTAAATTTTTCAATACAAACTTTGACTAAGCATCCTATCTACATATCTAACTGAAAACTTTTGAGGTGTGGGCAATATCCTTTGCAAATAAGATTGGACAGTAGTTGCCAATGAAATGTCTAAGAAGGAGAGATGTAGCTTTGGTGAGGACAACAAATTTGTAACTTAGCTCATCCTCTTATATCCTCTGTCTCCACTGAAAAAGGCACCTTTGAAAAGCATAGATACTTTTAGAGTTTAAAGATGGATAATGAGTATTGCCCTTCAGCAATAGAGGTTCTGTGTGAACTGTGGGAAATGTCATCATAAAATCTTTCAGGTCTCTCTAGATGTTGAGTAGAAGGATTACTGTTATTAACTTCAGCTGAACTTGAGGCAGGATCTGGAGATGGAAAAACTTGAATGGCCATAATGGGCTCCCTGAGATACAGAGCCCTATAAACCCAATTAAGTTTATATATTTTAAAAAGACCAACATCATGAACTCTTGATATTTTTAGATTTGAGCTCCATTTTGTGGGCTCTGAGACAGAGTGACCCATAGAGAATACTCATTAAACACATTCTTTACTTTATGAAGAAAGTTTGGAGAAAGACCAAAGCAAAAATGCCAAGCCTGTCATTATCTCAGTCTGATATGTTGAGCTCAGCTATGGGCAATGGGACCATTGATGCTCTCACCTTTTCTTGCGATGTCTTAATTAGTGTTCAGGGAATGGCCATTGGAGATATTTAAACTTTTGACACATAAACAAAAGCAAGTGGGTTATGATATATCAGGGAAGAGAATATGGTGAAGCAGAACACAGAATGTGAAAAGTCCACTTACATAGAAGAAACATAGGCAAAATTTTCTCTCCTGAGATGTATTTGAGTTTAATTTTGTTTGAGAATTCTACATTGAATATCTGAAATAATGTTTAACATGTCAAGAAAAAACTCAGAGCAAGATCAGATTCTCATGATGCACTTCAGAATACCTAGGTCAAGTAAAAATTAAGAATATTCAACATATTCTCATGACCTCAAAAGACTGGTCAGTGAGTATATGGTGGATTAAACATAGCAGCCAATTTTTTGCCAAAACCTCATAAATAAGGAGAGTTAGTTTGCTCTTCCTTTGAATTTATTTATTTATTTAGTTAGTTAGTCTGGGCAATGTGACTACTTAAACAATAGAATGTACTGGAAATTACACTGAACCAGTTCCAAGCATATTCTTTAAAATATCTGGAAACTTCTACTTTCTTTCTTTCAGAACACTTGTTCTTGGGATGTCACCTCTCAAAACCCGTCTACCTTTCAGAAGTCAAAGTCAAATAGAGAGGCCAAGAGTATGCGTTGTGTTTGACAGCCTCAGTTGACAGCCCCATCTGCCAGGCTTGTGAGGAAGCCAGTTGGATGATCTAGCCCAAACAAGCCCCCAGATTCTGTAGTTCTAGCTGCCATCAAGTGGAGCAGAACCACTTAGATGACTATGCTCAACATTTGGAATCACGAGAAATAAAGAAATAATTAACTGGCTGTTTAGAACAACTGAGTCTGAGGGTTTTGTTTTGTTTCATTTTGTTTTTTATGAATCAGTTGATAACTGACACAGATAAGATGGCTTATTCTTGAAGCAAAGGACATTCTTAACTTTTAGGGCCCATTTATTAACCCTGGAAAAATTTTACCTTAGGCAATACTAATGAGAAAATATAGAATGGTTCAGTATTCCACTGAAGTAGAAATGAAATAATATGTTGGTAGGATTCATGGTTAGATTCATTAAGTAATCCTAAAACACAGCTTAGTCTATTTATATGACAAAATCAGGAAACAACTGTGTTCAGCTAAGAAAGGCAGGGAAAAGTCAACTAAGAAAGGCAGGGAAAAATGAACATTATGTTGATTTGAATATAATGCACCAATTTCATATAATGAAAACCTTATGGTATTGTGGCTAAATAAAACAGTATGTTCAAATATACCATCATAATAGGAGCTCTAGTAGCATAGTGCCTAAGACATTTGACTGCTGACAAGAAGGCTAGAGGTTCAAACCCACCAGCCACTCCTTGGAAGGAAGGTTGGATAATCTACTTCCATAGTGATACTGTCTTGGCAACCCAAGGAGGGGTAGCTATGAGTCAGGTCCAACTCGACAGCACATAACAACAACAATAACAACAATAGAGTATTAATTATAACCACAAAAATAAATAGGGCAAATGGAAGACGCTTAGGAAGAAAAGGGTAAGATTGAAACTCCACAATATGCCCTAGTTTCCCTGGATGTACCATTAGGCATACTTAACTTTAGGGGTAAAAACAAGCAAAATCCCGTGGAGGAATAAAGGATGGAGTACTTAGATCTCTCTTGGTGAACCAGAGATGGTTTTACTGATGAGTCTTTACTTGAGATGATTTTTACATCATAGGAATTTATCAGGATAAATGCATAGGAATTTATCAGGATAAATGCATAGGAATTTATCAGGTATTCAACAAGAGAGAAAATCCAAAACAGAGAAAGTAGCCAACACAAAAGCACAAAAAGACAAAATAGCAAAGTGCAGTAACTGACAAACTGCAGTTACTCTGGTGCAGAATCAATATGAAGAGGCAAGAGAGAAACAGCAGTTTTCTGTTATGAGCTAATCTCCCGAACTCAGCAGTTCCGTTTGTATTGGTTTCCTCATGTCCTTTGAATTCCCATGACACTTTGTTTGTTCTCAATTGTAGTACTTGTTTAATTAAGCCTTATATTGTAACTATTTAACCACTGTTCTCACATTCTGCGCTAGACCATTAATTCTCTGTACCTGAGACACTTGTTTAACAAATATTCATGTGCTCTGTAGACTTCCCCGGTTTCCCTTGGCTGTTTAAGATTTTTATAAAGCTCCTGGGACTCCAAACTTCCAAGAGAAGAATGTGGGCTGAGTAGGTTATACAACCTCCAAGATGAGCATATTCTGCAAAGCCCAGTGCACAGTAGGATTAAGAAAGCCATTAGAATAGAAAGAGGGAGATTCCAGGGGACAATGCACAAATAAACTCTTTTCAGAGAACAGAATCAAGGCCTAATCAAAGAACTCCTTCCTCATTCTGCACAGTAGGGGTTCCTTTCAATTTCTATCTAGGAGGATTTAGATTTATTACATACACCAGCAACTCTCATTATTTCTCTTTTGAAATAAGAGTGTGGATCATAGTCATCATGCTTCAACATTACACATTTGGTGTGAAGAAGACAATTAAATTTTTCTTCAGAGATTTCAGGACCCTGAAATGGAGTAACACCCAGAAATTCTAGACTTTGAGGATACAGTTTTTCTGTGGGACTTTGTGGTGTCTCCTTGTTGTGGGGCTTAAGTGTATTAACTGTGTGTGAAGAAGAAAGCAATGGGATGTATCAGTTCTAGAAAAATGGACTATTCTTATAAAATATTTGGATGTTCTAACTTATTTCTCAGACATGTTTACAGTTACATTAACCAAACCAAACCTACTGCCATTGAGTCAATTCCAATTCATAGTGACACTTATAGGACACAGTAGAACTATAGGGTTTCCAAGGCTGTGACATTTACGGAATCAGAATGCCATGTCTTTCTCTCATGGGGCTGCTGGTTGGTTCAAATTGCTGACCTTTCAGATAACAACCTACTACTTAACCACTGTGCCACCAGGGTTCTGCCTAATGGACTGTGAGTGCAAATGATGTGTGTCACTTCTTGCTAAAATCTAGGATGACACCTCTATCCCTCCCTTTCCTTGTCATGGCAATATGAAGGACAGTTGTTTTCTATCATATATCAAAAAATGAAAGAGGATACCCTAAACTGTGTTGGGCTGTGTGTTATGTCACTGAAATCTGGAGACTTGTTTATTTTAACAACTAGTGTTAATCATCTTCACAAATGAATTCATTCCTAGGATTAATTTTGGATTAATTTTGGTGAAATTTCTACATCTAGCAAGTGGTTTTCACATAGCAAGTCCTGATAATTGTCATAATACTTCATTTTGTTCCAATATTGTACACCCCTTTATTCAATCTCTGCCCCATTTCCAATATTTATTTAACAAAAAGAGTTTGCTAATTAGGCCTTACCCTATGTGTGCTTTCTGAAGTGAAGTAACACCTCTTTGGCTCTGTCCTTTTTACCAAATGTGAGTAAATTGTTTATCCTATAATGCCATCGGAAATTACTTTTCCTACCCTATGCAATCTCAGTCTACAATGTTGTTAGCTTCAACCAGCTGGAGTTGCTCTCCCCTATTTCTTGGAATGACAACATCTCTAACCTACATTTATTTTTGGCACTGGTATTTCCCATTGTTCATCTTTGCTTATGCTAATTTAATATCAGAATAGTTCCTTTCTAACTGTACATTTCTTCAACGTGAAGACAGTATTCCATTTTTAATGCAGAACTTAAGAGTTTAAATATCTATTCACACATGTTAATATACTTGATTTTCAAAGTAACTCTGTTGAAACAAGCATGAATGGTACTATTTATACCTCATCCTCATATTCTAAATGAGGAAAATGAGACCCAGGGGATTTCCTCAAAACATAAGGCTGACTATGAACCCAGAACTTTTTACTGCACATCTCATTGTTTTGCACTATGCTTTTATTACCTTTACCATTTTTCTCATTTGTTTCTGATGCTGCATCTTGTATATCGATCAGACATTCAAAAGGGATTAAGGCATGTTTTACAATGTACATTACTCTTCCTAAATAGATGTTAAAACAACATGGTAAAATGTCATGAATTTCAAGAAAGTAAAAATTAGAAATCCAAATGGGAATAAGTAAAGTTAAAAATAAAGAAAAGAGAAACACAGACATTCAAGTTACTTCCAGTGCTGTTGCATTTTGCTTTTTTTTGCTATTTAATGATAATCATACTGTGCACATTCTTTTTCTAGACCCTTGATGCTCAAGAACAAGATTTCTCTAACTCTGAATTAGGGAGCTAGGATTGAAAATGTTGGGAAAGATTTTATAAAATTATCTAACCTATGGAAAACTTTTTCTTTTATGCTGAAGTTATTGACAGTTCGGTTATTTTATTTTATTAGTTCTATGTGATTCTGGTGAAAGTTTGAAGAGCAAACTCATTTTCCATTCAACAGTCCATACACATTCTGTTTTGTGATATTTACTGCACTCTTCACACTGGTGCAGCATTCAGCATTCTTCCTACTTCCTGCCTGTGCCCACCTCTTCCTTTTGTCCTTCTTTCCCATTGCTTCCACCTTCCTAGCTCTGTCCCTGGGCAAATGTTATTTTCTTGATTTTTATTTGCTTTATTGTTTTAATGAGTGCATATACTTCTGATATTACTGTTCACTTTTTATGCATATAGTTTTGCTGACAGTTGAGTTTTAAGTTCATTTCCTAGCTTGAAGGGTATCTAAAAGCCACAATCTTGAGGGTTCCACCAGTCTTCATCAGATTAGTAAACCTCATCCTTTTAATGATTTTCAGATTTGTTTGCTTTTCCCCCAATTCTATCCAAGATCTCATATTGTGCTCCCCTTCAGAGCAGTCAGCAGTTGATAGCTGAGGACCATATATTTCTTCTGGTCTCAGGATCATGGAGGCAGGGCTTCATGTGCTCAATTAGTCCTTTGGAAAAATTGTTTCCTGTATCTTTGATTTTCTCCACTCTTCTCTGCTTTGGATGGCCACTCACAAGCCTTTAATACCCCAGTCTGACAGATAACTTCTTGAAATATTGTTGCTGTTTTCAGATGCCATGGAGTCAATTCAGATTCATAGGGACTCTATGTAAAACAGAATGAAGGACTGCCCATTCCTGTGCCATCCTCATGATTGTTGCTATATTTGATCCAATGGTTGCTGTCACTGTGTCAGTTCATCTCATTGAAGGTCTTCCTCTTTTTTCATGACCCTCTACTTCACCAACCATGATGTCGTTCTCCAGGGACTAGTCCCTCCTGATGACATGCCCAAAGTATGTGAGATGAAGTCATACCATCCTCAATTCTAAGGCAGATTCTGGCTGTATGTCTTCCAAGAGAGACTCATTTATTCTGACAGTTCATATGAGGTAGGAGATTCACCCTGCCTGATCTCAACACCTACTGCTACACAACCACAGTAGTTAATACAGTCTGGTATAGGTACTATGAGAGACACATAGACCCAATGGAATAGCACTGAGAACCAGAAGTAAATATATCAGTTGATTTCTTACAAAGGACCAAAACCCATTATTGGGGAAAACACATGGTGCTGGCAAAACTGGATATCCATTTGCAGATAAATGAAACAGGATCTATATCTCTTACCATACAGAAAAACTAAAGATGGATCAAAGACCTAAAAGTAAAATCTAAAACTATAAAGATCATCAAAGGAAATTTGGGGCCCCTGATACATGGCAAAAATACACTATCAAATATAGCTAAAATCACACAAATCACAGAAGACAAACTAGATGATTCAGACTTCCTGAAAATTAAACATGTACGTGCATCAAAAGTCTTCACCAAAAGAGATTGGGAAAAAAAAATTTGACAATGACTTATTGGACAAGGAATAAATAATTGCAAAAATGTACAGAAAACTTCAACACATCAACAACTAAAAGACAAACAGTCAATTATAAAATAGGCAGAAGACATGAACAGACACTTCACCAAAAAAGACATTCAGTCAACTCACATACACATGAAGAAATGCTGATGATTATTAGCCATTAGAGAGATGCAAATCAAAACAATAAAGAGCTATCATCTCACCCCAGCATTAACAGGAAAGTCAGAAAAAAAAAAAAAGAAACAACAAAAGCTAACAATGATGTGAAGAGACTGAAACCTTCATACACTGCTGGTGAAACTATAAAATGGTACAACCACTGTGGAAAATGATATGGTGCTTCATTTAAAAGTTGAAATTAGAAATATCATACGATCTAGCAATCTCCTAGATATATATTCTAGAGCAATAAGTGTTCTGACATGAAGAGATATATGCACACCCATGTTCATCCCAGAATTATTCACAATAACAAAAACCTAGAAACAGCCTAAGTTCCTGTTTTGGTTCTGTAGTGCTGCTCTAACAGCAAACATCACAAATGGATGGTTTGCACAAACAGGGATTTATTCTCTTACAGTTTTGGAGGCCTTAAGAAGTCCAAGTTCAAAGTGCCAGCTCTAGGGGCTGGGTGAAGGCTCCTCAAACTTGGAATTCACCTGTGCCTCTTCCTCCCAGCCCACTGGTGCTGGAGGCATCTTTTAACTCAGGCAGCTGCTGGATGCTGAGGCTGACAAACCCAAGGTTGACCAATGAAATAGTACAGTCCAAAAATTATCAAGCAACACAGAAGCCACTAGTTTAAGTCCAGAAAAAGTCCTAAGATCAGCAGACAACATGGTAGGCCACTCACTGAGGACTCAGCCAAATGCAGGATCCAAATGTGCCAAGAAGCTAGAGACCTTTCTCAAAGCATGTACTTATATATTGGAAGAAGACTACATCCCTAAGGTAGCTACTAAGCTGCTCACAGTAACTTCCAGCATGGAG
The DNA here is from genome assembly GCF_000298275.1 of Orycteropus afer afer. Taxonomy (NCBI): domain Eukaryota; kingdom Metazoa; phylum Chordata; class Mammalia; order Tubulidentata; family Orycteropodidae; genus Orycteropus; species Orycteropus afer. Next base: position 15,088,607 of record NW_006921590.1, on the reverse strand, counting down.
TTGATTTCCAGTCTCGTCATGGGGAGCAACTACATCCAGCTGCCCAGCCACTTAAAACCAAGGCCAGCCAAATTGACACACAACCCCACCTACCACAGTGCCCATCATTGGATGAATAGATAAGCAAACTATGGTCCATAGACACAGTGTAATACTACAGAATCATAAAGAATAAAGATAAATAAAGAGAAATTTCTCATAACACGGATGAACCTAGAGGATGTTAAGTGAAATCAGTCAACCACAAAAGGACAAATATTGTATGAGACCACTACTGTGAAAAGTCAATAAAAGATTTACACACAGAAAGAATCATTCTTTGAAGGTTACCAGATGTTATAGGGAAAGGGAGGGTAAATCACTAATCAGAGGGTAGACATCTATTGACCTTGTTGAAGGGAAAAGCAATATACAATAAAGGGAAAGTCACTACAAAAATGATCAAGGCAAAGGAAGACACTGGAAGGAACACAAGAGTTAAAGGCAACAAAAGTAAATATTATTACATAAGCCACCCTGCAATAACATTAATAACAATAACCTACAAGTGGATACACAGATAGACACTCAAGCTGAACAGGAGTGGGAAGGTGAGTGGTACTATATTAACAAATATGTATGTAGCTTTGACAGAGAATATTTCTACATGTGTATTTATATGTGCTGCAAATATATCCATAAATATAGTAGAGCATACAGGAGGCAGAGTTATGAAAAGTTTTTAACCATAACCAAACACCATGATGGAATGAGTCGCTAGGCCTGAGGACTCAAGCCCATTGTCTTGGGAGACATTAAGGTAAATTGATGTTACATAGTTGAAAAAGACAGTATTCTCCATCCTATTTTGGTGAGTAGCAACTGGGGTCTTAAAAGCTGTGAGTGGTCATCTAAGGTGCAATTATTGGTCTTTCCGCAACCAGAGCAAAAGATGTGAAGAAAATCAAAGACAAATGGAAACAATTAGTCTAAAGGTGTATGCACAAGGTGAACCTCAAACTCCACAATCCTAAGACAAGAGGAACTAGATGGTGTCCCTGGCTATTACTGCTGACCTCTCTGAAATGGATCACAATAAGTGGTCCTGGATAGAGTGGGTGAAAATTGTGGAAAATAATTCAAAATCATAATAAGACCATGCTTCCTGGTCTGATAAAGACTGGTAGAATTCCTGACATTATGGCCCTTAGACACTTTTAAGCCTGAAACTGAACTCACCCTTGGGTTCAACTTTCACCCCAATGATAAGACTATAAGATAAACAATCACACCAGTGAGGTATGCACTCATTAGAATAATCAACCATGTTGTTGTTGTTGTTGTTATGTGCCGTCAAGTCGGCCCCGACTCATAGCGACCCCTCCTTGGGTTTCCGAGGCAGTATCACTACGGAAGTAGGATTGCCCAACCTTCCTTCCGAGGAGTGGCTGGTGGGTTTGAACCGCCAGCCCTCTGGTTAGCAGTCAAGTGCTTTAGCCACTATGCTACCAGAGCTCCTTCAACCATAGGGGATAAAAAAAATAAATAATAAATCTTAAAAGGCAGAAGGATATAGGAAAGAAGGACAAAGTGAAATGGTAAACACAGGGAAGAAGTGGGAAAAGTGCTGTTATACTGTGGGGATTGCAATCAATAATACAAATAAAATATGTATTAATTGTTGAATGGAAAACCAATTTACTCTGTCACAAAAAAACAAAACAAAACAAAAAAACCTCAATATTTTTCACTAACCCATTATTCAGTCATCAATTCTTTAAAAAAAGAAAAAAAAAATCAAAACAAACTCACTGCCATCGAGTCAGATCTGACTCATAGCGACCCCTCCTTGGGTTTCTGAGGCAGTATCACTATGGAATAGATTGACCAATCTCCCTTCTGAGGAGTGGCTGGTGGGTTCAAACCCCTAGCCTTCTGGTTAGCAGTCAAATGCCTTAGGCACTATGCCACCAGAGCTCACATTCTTCTTTGGTCTTCCTTATTCATTGTCCATCTTACATATACATATGAAGCAAATGAAAATACCATGGTTTGGATCAGGCACACCTTAGTCCTCAAGGTGATTTATTTGCTTTTTACCATTTAAAAGATGACTTTGGCAGCATATTTTCCCAATGCAATTTGTAATTTATTTCTTAACTGCTCTGCTTTATGGGTATTGATTGTGGATCCAAGTAAAATGAAATCCTTGATTTCAATCTTTTCTTCATTTATTATAATGTTGCTTAGTTGTCTGGTTGTGAGCACTTTTGTTTTCTTTATGTTAATGTGCAATCCATACTGAAGGCTGTAGTCTTTGACCTTCATCAGTAAATGCTTCAAGTCCTCTTCACTTTCAGCAATGAAGGTTGTGTCATCTGTACATTGCAGGGTATTAATGAGCCTCCCTCCAATTCTGAATCCTGATATCATGTTTTTTTCATATAATTCAACTTTTCAGATTATTTGATTGGCATGTTGTTGTTGTTGTTGTTGTTATGTGCTGTCGAGTCGACCCCGACTCATAGCGACCCCTCCTTGGGTTTCCGAGGCAGTATCACTACAGAAGTAGGATTGCCCAACCTTCCTTCCAAGGAGTGGCTGGTGGGTTTGAACCGCCAGCCGTCTGGTTAGCAGGCAAGTGTCTTAGCCACTATGCTACCAGAGCTCCTTGATTGGCATACAGATTGAATAAGTATGATGAAAGGACACAAACTGATACACACATTTCCTGATTTTTCAATCACTTAGTATCCCCCTGTTTTGTTGGAACGACTGCCTCTTGTTCTACGTACCAGTTCCTCATTAGCACAGTTAAGTGTTCTGGAATTCCTATTCTTCACAATATTATCCATAATTTGTTATGATCCACACGTAGAATGCCTTTGCATAGTCCATAAAACACAGTTAATCTTTCTGGTGTTCTCTGCTTTCAGCCAAGATCCATCAGACATCAGCAATGAAAACACTTATTTCATGTCCTTTTCGGAATCTGGTTTGAATTTCAGGTAGTTGCCTGTTGATATACTACTGCAACTGTTTTTGAATTATCTTCAGCAAAATTTTACTTGCACATCATATTAATGATATTGTTTGATAATTTCTGCATTCTGTTGGATAACCTTTTTTTGGAATGGGAACCAAATGTGAATCTTTTCCAGTCAGTTGGCAAGGTTGCTGTCTCATAAATCTTGGCATAGACAAGTGAGAGCTTCTAGTGTTGCATCCATTTGTTGAAAAATCTCAACAAGTATTCTGTCAATTCCTGGAGTCTTTCTTTCTGCCAGTGCCTTCAGCACAGTTTGAATTTCTTCCATTTAGTACCATTGATCATATGCTACCTCCTGAACTTTTGACTGTTGAAAATTTCTTCTTGGTACAGTGACTGTGTATTCCATCCATCTTCTTTTGATGCTTCTTGTGTCATTCAACATTTTGCCCATAAAAATCTTCAACATTGCCATTCGAGGTTTGAATTTTCTCTTTAGATCTTTCAGTTTGAGAAATGTTAAGAGGGTTCTTCCCTTTTTCTTTTTCTAACTCCAGGTATTTTTCACATTTCATTATAATATTTGACTTGGTTTATTCAAGCTATCCTTTGAAATATTCTGTTCAACTCCTTTAATTCATCATTTTTATATTCACTTCAGCTACTCTGTGTTCAAGAGCAAGTTTCAGAGACTCTTTGGACATCTATTTTTGTCTTGATATATAAAAATTGATAATCCTTATTATTTCTACTTGAAATGACACACTAACTGTCTTTTCAAATAGAGGCTTACTTGGGTTTTTATTGGCTCATGGCATTGAATTCCAAATTTAAGCAAGGTTATAACAGAATATTTTTAAGTTAGTTTAGATTGCAATTGAAAAATTTCTCAAATGTACTTTGGTTCTGTATTAAAAGAATATAAAACAATTGTCTTTTTCCTTGACCTGACCATCTGTGATTGATATGAAAGTAATAACAAAAAATATAGGAGGCCATGTAGCAACTCAATTTTATAGAATTATGGTATCAAATAGCTAGAAAAACTCACAAACAGAATAATTATTGTAGTAAGCAGATAAAATTGCTCAGTATTTAAAAAAACTGTCCTGTGACCAGTGTCAGGTATATTTTATATTTTTGACCATCTGTCTCTCATCTTATCATCCCTCTCTTTCTGTCCACAGAGTTTGAATGAGGTCCTACTCAGTTAAGTATCTGGAAAGCCTCAAACAAACATGGAGAAGGAAAGACCTAAGAGAAAGATGGAGGAAAAGAAAACCATGTCACCATGTCCTGATGATATTGTTTGAGTCTCTAGTAAATCAATACGTGAAGTCAACTCTCCCCTCTCTCCCTAAGCTCCTTCAGGTAATAAATTCTCCTTATTTTAGGTGCCATAGCGTCAGTTTAAACTCACAGAGACAATATATACAATATAACAAAACACTGCCTGCTCCTGGGCCATCCTCACAGTCATTGCTATGTTTGAGCCCATTGTTATAGCCACTGTATCAGTCCATCTCATTGAGGGGCTTTCTCTTTTTGCTTATCCTCAACTTTACCAAGCATGATGTCTTTCTCCAGGGACTGATCCCTTCTGAAAACATGACCAAAGTACATGAGATGAAGTATTCTGGCTGTACTTCTAAGACAAATGTGTTCGTTCTTCTGAAAGTCCTTAGTATATTCAAATTTACTTTGTCGACATCGAAATTCAAATGCATCAGTTCTTCTCCAGTCTTCAGTTTTTGTTGTCCAGCTTTTGTATGCATGTAAGGCAATTGAAAATACCATGACTTGGGTTGGGTACAGCTTAGTCCTTGAAGTGACATCTTTGCTTTTCAACACTTATAGAGGTCTTATGCAGCAGATTTGTGCAATTCTATGCATTGTTTGTTTTCTTAACTGTTGCCTCCACAGGCCTTGGTTGTGTATCCAAGTAAAATGAAATCCTTAAAATTTTAATCTTCTCTCAATTTATCATAAAGTTGCTTATTAATTGTGAAGATTATTGTTTTCTTTATGTCGATGTGTAATCCATACTGAAAGCTATAGTCTTCAATCTTCATTAGTTAGTGCTTCAAGTCCTTTTCACTTCCAGCAAGCAAAGTTATATTATCTACATATCACAGGTTGTTAGTGAGTCTTCTTCCAATCCTGATGCTGTGTTCTTTTTCATATAGTCCAGCTTCTCAGATTATTTTCTCAACATTCACTAAGAATCAAAGAAAGCTGGAAATTATCAAAAATGAAATGGAATACTTGCATGTTGATTTCCTAGGCATTAGTGAGCTGAAATGTACTGGTATTGGCTATTTTGCATCAGACAATTATATGGTCTACAATGCCAGAGATGAAAAATTGAAAAATAATAGTATCACCTTTATTTTCAAAAAGCACATTTCAAGATCTATCCTGAAGTACATCACTGTCAGTGATAGGATAGTATCCATACACCTACAAAAAAAGACCAGTTAATATGACTGTTATTCAAATTTATGACCAACCACTAATGCCAAAGATGAAGAAATTGAAGATTTTTACCAAACACTGCACTTTGAAATTGATTTAGCATGCAATCAAAATGCATTGATAATTACTGGTGTTTGGAAGCAAAGAAAAAGATCACTAGTTAGAAAGTATGGCCTTGATGATAGAAACAAGGCTGGAGATTGCATGATACAATTATTCAAGACAAATGACTTATTCACTGGAAATACCTTTTTTCAACAACATGAAGACTAACTACACATATGGACTTCACTGGATGGAATATACAGTAATCAAATTGACTACATCTGTGGAAAGTGGTGAAGGAGAAGCTCAATATCATCAGTCAGAACAAGGTCAGGGGCCAACTACAGAATAATCCATCAATTGCTCATATGCAAGTACAATTTGAAGCTAAAGAAAGTTAAAACAAGTCTCCACAAGAGCCAAACAATGACTGTGAATATATCCTACTTGAATTGAGGGATGATTTCAGAAACAGTTGGGTCACATTCAAAAGTAATGACTGAATACTAGATTAGACAAAAGACATCATACATGAAGAAAGCTTAAAAAAGACAGGAAAGAAAGAAAATTCTCTTTAGGTATGAGCAATTTGTTTGTTTTTTGGTTTTTGAAGCAAATGATACATACTTGCACAAAACTCAAACCAATGCCATTCCTTTATTAATTCCATGTATAAAAAACCCCACAAAAGTAGTAATTGCTACTTACATATGTTCTGCAAATATATCCATGAATGTAGTTGCGCATACAAGGGATAAAGTTATGAAAACATGTTAGTCATAACCAAACACCTTGAGGAAATGAATTGCTTAGTATGGAGGCTCAAGACTATACTCTTGGGACATACTAAGGTCAATTAACATGACATTGTCTGCAAAGACTTTGGTGAGCAGTGATGACTTGGTCTTAAAAGTTTGTGTGTGGTCACCTAAGATACAACTCAGTCTCTCTCCATGTGGAGCAAAGAAAGGTGAAGAAAATCCAAGATCCAGGAAAAATTAGTCCAGTTAACTAATGGAACATGTGAACCTCAACCTCCATGATGCTGAGAACAGAAAAACTAGATAGTGCCCAGTTACCAATGCTCCTCTGAAAGGGAACAAAATAAGAAAGAAGTCGGGTAAAGGGGAGAAATGTGGAAAAAAACCCAAAATCATAAAAAAAAAGAGACCAGGCTAATGAGTCTGATGAGGACTGGTGAAACCCCCAAGACTGTGGCCCTTAGATACCCTTCGAGCTAAGCACTGAACTTAACCCTTGTGACTCAATTGCCAGCTAAGTCATAGACCTATAAAGTGAACAGCAACGTCAGGAGGATATGCGCTCATTATAATGATCAGGCATATGAGATCAAAGAACAGTATTTGCCTAGAGATAGAGCTAGGAAGGTGAGAAGGGATGAAAAGGAAGAATGAAGGGAAAGTTTGGGCATAATGAGCAAGTGTGAAGAATTCTATTACATTGCAGCAATTGCAGGAAATGTCACAAAACAGAATCTGTATAGATTGTTGAATGGAAAACCAGTTTGCTCTGTGAACTTTTACTCAAACCACAATTTAAAGAGAGAGAGAAAGAGAGAGAGACTGAGAGACCAGTAAACCTTATGATGTGATGAGTTATATGAGAGAGGCACACAACTAAAATATGAAGAAGTAGAGAAGAGGAGTATACCAGCCAGAGCCAGTGATGGGAGTGGTATGGAAGGAGTAATCCAAATATGCATATCCTGATCAGAATCAAGGTCAAAAGGAATAACAATTCCTTTGTTTGTTCTCTTTCTTACTCATATTCCTCTCAGTGTCCCCATTCTTTTTATGTTTGGTTTCAATCAAAGCTGACTATGTGGTGGAGAGAAAGTCCTTTTTCCCTGAAAAGAGTATAAATAATTAAGCATTGAGCCAGGACCTGTACAATTGATATATCACAGAATCATCTAATTTTATCATTTTAAGGTAATATTTGTTATTTTAAGACAAGTCAGAGGAAGTAAACATCACAAATATTAATGTGAAATTAGACTTAGGACTACTGAATGACTAAGTGATTACTCATCATATTGATGACCACTATTTCTCAGAAAGGAAGACTACTTCAGAAAGTCTCACTGCTTCTTTCTACTTCACAGACTCCTTTTATTAACTACTAATTGTATTTGGAAATTAAACTAAGTGTTTGACTACAAAATATTCAAAGTAAAGCTGGAAGACAAGTTTACCTAACTGCATGATATTTTTTGCTTTCTTATTCTTAATCTAAGTTCTCCAGTTCCACTTTAGGTCATGAGTTTCGTAAGTGAGCTTTGTACTTTGCATGTGAAATTTTCAATTCCCAAATGTACTCCTGAAACAAAAAGACAGCCTTTGTGGGACAATGGTAGATAAGGTGCTCCATAGTGCTCATTGTGATAGAAGGTGATCCTAGTAAAGCAGTTGTTCCAATTCTTAAAGGTAGTGATGGCAGAAGGCTTATTTCATTAAATGAAATCATGTGGACATAGAGTTATACCAGAAAACGGCCATATCTATGAAAGAAAAGTTTTAAAAATAGGAAGGAAAAGATTTCAAAATTACCAATTTCTTGAGACAACTGTGATTGCAAACAACTCGGATCTTCTTTCAAAAGAGGATCTGGTTCAGGTGGAACAAGTAGCTGAAGCCCTAGCACCTTCAAGGTGCTGACTCAACATTCCAGCCAAAGCCATGCACTTTCTGTGCTACCTTGCCAATAAATGGGCAATGTAGAATTTCAGGGGTTCACCATTTCTGTATAATGTTGAGCTCCTCTAAGGTTGGGCAATCTACTTCTGTAGTGATTCCACCTCGGAAACCCAAGGAGAGGTCGCTATGAGTCAGGTTGGACTCGATAGCACATAACAACAACAACAACATAGGTAATATTTGCAATGAAGCATCCTAGGGAGAAAACTGAGCTGCACTGCAGTCTAAGGGTCTTCCTACCCAATCCTGATTCCTTCATTTTTTCCTTTCAGAAATGTGAGACGTTTCCTACCTACTTTGGCTTCCACTATCTTTCTTTCTCACATACATTATCTCCAATAAACCTCCTGCACATCCACTTTCATTTTGGCACCTGTTTCCCAGAGACTTCAAATTGTCTCATCCACCAAACAAAAAATTGGGGGTCATTTTGATATTTATGAAATACAAAAAGACTTGTAGATTCCTCTTTTTTGGAAGAGAGACCAGAAATTTATACTAATTGGTAGGTAATGTCCTGTATTTATCTTTATGTCAAATCTTTGAAAGTACTTAGGATTAGTAGGTCTTGTTAAAAGTTTCCTAAATTCAACTGAAATTCAGTTATTTTGTGCCAAAATAAACTCAAAATAATGAATTGCACTACATAGATGGTCAGCATTTGCCATGAAATTTTGGAGTATTTAGAACTGAATTTAAAAGTATGTTATTGGAAGGATTATACATGCCTTTCACTTTGTCAGGACCTTAAAAGAGAATTTTGAATTCATGTGTAACTAAAATAGAAGAATGCTGGAATTGGATCTGATTAGGACTGCAAATGTTTGGGATTACATCTAATTTCTTCACTGCTGCTATTTTTACCCACCTGCTGAATGGATTTTTGTAAATGCTGGAAGAAAGCCTTATTTAAAGGGGTTAAGCTTCTAAACTGCTGTCATCTACACTCAGTAAGAAGTGACAAATTATAAGCAAAAAATGATGTCTTTCATTCACAGAAATCCCAGCCCAAATATCATGTGTGGAATGACTTCAGCAATTTTAATATATTCAGTTAGAGAAACAGAATTTTAAAAAGATATTTGTAGATCTTATAGGTCCTGCTGCTTTAAATATTTTACCTATCTTAGTTGGCATGTCTTCTCAACTGTGGTATAACAGTTTACATGGAGGCTCTCTTTTATGGTGATTCATAGAAATCTTACACTGAAGAGGTAAGGTAAATACCCATCCATCTAACTTTTGTGTATCTTTTACACAATGGAAATCACAGTTTGAGTCACTGAACCTGGGACATTATAAAGTATTCTGTTTACAAGTTTTTGAGTAAAGGATCCTTTGGAGAAGTGCACAGACCAAAAGATTTAAAGAGACTCACCTCAGAAGCAGATGACTTTTGATGTAGGTCAACCCCCTAAAAAAACAAAACCCAATTTGGAACAGAGGAGAACTGCCCCATAGGGTTTCCTAGGCTGTAAGTCTTTACAGAAGCCGATTGCCCTATCTTTCTTCTGCAGAGCAGCTGATGGGTTCAAACCACAGACCTTCAAAGTTAGTTACAAAGTACTTTAACCACTGTCACCAGGGCTTCTGTGATGTAGACAACTATGCTAAAATGTCACAATAAACAGATGATATCACAAAGTAGACAGCTTCTGTCCAAGACTCCAGAACAAGATCCTCCTGGATTTCCTTGTCTCCTGCCTTGTTTGATTTTGCTAACTTTGCTAATGGCATGGTCAAAAGGCATTTATTAATCACTGAATAAACAGTATTGGGATCATTAGAACAGCAAACATTATCATCAGCCAAGGTGCTTCAAAGTCAGGCTCCCATACAGGGTGGAATATTACAATTGCACCCATGCAAGCCTCATTTTGCATCATGGGAGAGGAACCCTGATGTCCCTCTCTCCAGAGGTTAATATACTAGTAATCTCAATGACTGTGTACCAAACAGCATGCACAGAGAGTAGAAGAAAATTATAATAAAAGGAAAAAGAGGTCTAAAGGGAGAAGGCCCAAGTGAACAATGGACATTAAGTCCAATTTATCTTGGAAATGTGAGTCATCCAACTTAGTTCTTCATTAGCAATATTGCTTTGGATGTTCTGGGATGTCTAAAACTCCATTTTAATTTTAGAATGAGTATTTCTATTTCTGCAAAAAACTTCACTGGGATTTGGAAAGGGATTGCAGTGAATCTGTAGATTGTTTTTGCTAGCATTGCCACCTTAACAATATTAAGTCTTCCAATCCATTAATGCAGAATATCCCTCTACTTATTTAGGTCTTTTTAAATTTCTTTCATCAGTACTTTGAAGTTTTCTGTGTATGTCTTTCACCTCTTTCATTAAATTTATTCGTAAGTATTTTGTTCTTCTTAATGCTATTGTGAATGGAATTGTTTTCTTAATTGCCTTTTTGGTTTGCTAATTTCTGGTGTGTATAAATACAACTGCTTTTGCAGGTTGAATTTATATTCTGGTACTTTGCTAATTTGTTTGTTAAATCTGTGTGTGTGTGTGTGTGTGTGTATTCTTTAAGTTTCTCTACATACAGAATTGTGTCATCTGCAAGCAGATGATTTTACTTCTTCCTTTTCAATTTAGATTCTTTCTTTCTTTTTCTTGTCTTATTGCTCTGGCTGGAACTTCCAGTACTATATTGAATAGAAGTGGTGAAAATAAGCATCCTAATCCTGCTCCCGATCTTAAGGGAAAAACCTTCAGTCTTCCATCATTGATTATATCAGCTCTGATTTGTTCCTACATGGTCTTTATCATGTTCAGAAAATATTCCTTTCATCATGAAAAGTGTTGGGTTCTGGCAATTGCTTTATCTATATCAAGTGAGATGATCATGTCTTTTTGTGTGTTTGTTTCCTTGTTTTCCTTCATTCTATTAATGTTATGTATTGCATTGCATGTTTTTAGAGCCATTCTTACATATTTGGAACAAATTCCAATTGATCATGTGTAATATTTAAGTATGTGACCCAATTCCATCTATTGGTAAAATGCTGAAGTTTTTTGCATCTATGTTAATAAAAGTTAATTAATAAAGGCCTTTAATTTTTTTTGGACTGTCTAGCCTTTGACAGGTAATGGACATTACTTGTCATGTAATGCTAGAATAAATTAGAATATGTTTCCTCCTCTTATATTTTTTGGAAGGGTTAGAGAAAGATTTGTATTAATTCTTCTTTAACTATTAGGTAGAATTCATCACTAAAGCAATCCATTTTGGGCATTTCTTTGTTGGTAGATTTTTTTATTACTGATTCAAACTCTTGTTATAGGTGTCTTCAGATTTCTGTTAGTTTTGGTAGTTTGTATGCTTCGAGAAATTTGTCCATTGCATCTTGGTTGTCCAACTGGTTGGCACACAATTATTTATAGTATTCTCTAATATTCCCTTTATATTTCTGTGAAAAAGGTACTGATGTCCCTACTTTCTCTTTTTCATTTAGTAATTTGAGTCCTCTCTCTTTTCAGTAAATGTAGTTAATTGTCTATTTTACTGATCTTTTCAAAGCATTAACTTTTGCATTTGCTGATTTTCTCCCCTTTTTCATTTTTTTTTAATTCTCTATTTTTAAATGTCTATTCATCTTTACTATTTCTTTCTGTCTATCCTTGGTCTTTTTTCCTAGTGTCTTAAGCTGTAAACTGAAGTTTGATTAAGTTGATTTCAGCTCTACTTTTTTAAAATAGAGGAGCTCTGGTGGTGTAGTGCTTAAGGCATTTGACTGCTAACCAGAAGGCTGGCGGTTCAAACCCACCAGCCACTCCTTAGAAGGAAGGTTGGGCAATCTACTTCCATAGGGATACTGCCTCAGAAACCCAAGGAGGGGTTGCTATGAGTCGGATCCGACTCGATGGCAGTGTTTGTTTTGTTTTTTAGTTTCAATATAGATTTTTATAACCATAAGTTTCTCTCAATACTATTTTTGCTTCATCACATACATTTTGATATGTTGCATTTTTATTTTCATTCTTCTCAAGTTATTTTATGATATTTTTTCTGAAATAATCATTTTATTGCTTCTAATTTACCACCCTTTTAGACTGTGAAGAAGCACATAAACAGAAATGTTCATACCTTAAATGAGGATTTAGAAACTGGGATCCTACTGAGTGAATTACAGTTGTTGACAGTCAATTCCAGATTTTCCAGATGAACTGAAATTAGATGATTTATCTTATAATCAGTTTTCCTTCAGTAAGTTACGTTTTTAATTAGCATGATTTTATTTTTATTTATGTCAAATTGAATTAAATCTGGAAATCTTTTCCTTCCAAATTACATATTCTTATAACCTCTCAAGTCTTTACAAATAGATACTTTTTTAATTTTGACAAAGTTTGTTTTACATTCAATATTATGTGTACATTAAGTTTCATTCCCCATTTACCATCCCCAACCCTAACCCAGTCTCTTCCCCTCCTTGTCCAGTAACTCCCCCTCCCCTTTGCCACTCATAGTTATGCACTCCTGTGTGTCCTGCATTTTCTCCTTGTGAATGTGGCCCCTCTGGTGCCCCATGGTTGATTGCTCCAAAGGATGCATTTCCATAGAGTATGGGGGTGTGTCATCTAGGGTTGAGTGGTCTGTGTGTACATCTTGTTTATTATTGAGCTGAGACATAGCCCCTAAGAGTGAATTTTATTCCAGGCCCAGGATGTATCCCAGGGCCATGGTATTGGGGGTCTCACCAGACTCCATCCGACCAGTAATTCTGGTCATTATTGAGTTTTTGGATTTTGTTCAATATTTTCTCTCCCATTCTATCCAGGATCTCCAGATTTGACCCTTTCCTGAGTGGTTGGCGTTGGTAGCCAGGCACCATCTACTTCTTCTGGTCTCAAAAGCCATTGTGTCCTAGGGCTAATTGTTTCCAAATGCCTTTTTTTCCCCCCTCTTCTTTGCTCCAGAAAATAGGAGACCATTAGCTATATCTTAGATGGCTGCTTGAGAGCTTTTAAGACCCCAGTCGCTACTCACCAATATAGGATGAGGAACAAGATTTTTATGTATATGGTTATGCCAATTGAGTCTGGTGTCCCCAAGTACTATGGTCCTGAGTAAGTAGATCCATTGGATCTCTCTTCCACAGTGTCTGGGTGTTTGTGAGGGATCACTCTAAGTCTGTCTTGTCTTGTTTCTGTAAGGATTGCAGGTACTTTATTTTATGATTTTTTATTTGTTATGACCCATTGGTTGTTTAATAGTCTGTTTAATTTCCACATATTGGTGAATTTTCTGGTTTTGCTTCTGTGATTGATTTTTAATTCCATTCCTTTCCAGAAGGAGAAGATACTTTGTATGATTTTAATATTTTAAATTTTACTGAGATCTATTTTGTGCTCTAGCACATAGTTTATCCTGGAGAAGGATTCATTCACATTCGAATGTTTATTTGTCTGTTGTCATGTGAATTGTTCGGTATTTTTCTGTATGTTTATAGTGTTATTCAATTCATTTCTTTATTGATCTTTTGCCTTGTTGTTCTAACCATTATTAAAAGTTGCATATTAAGGTCCTATTGTTATGGAACTATATTTCTCCTTTTCTTTTTTTTCCCCCCATATATTTTGGTATAGTGTTACTGGGGGCATATATATTTATTACTATTAAATCTTTTTGTTAGATGAAACCATTTTTAATATATAATGTCTTTTATAACATTTTTTGGTATTTAAAGTCTATTTTGCCTGATAATAATATACACCCAGCCTATTTCATTACTATTTGCATAGGATATCTTTTTCCATCTTTTCACTTTAAACCTCTTTGCATGTTTACTCCTAAAATGAAGATCTTGTTGAAAGAATGTAGATGGATCACATTATTTTTCAATCTAATCTGGTAATCATGCCTTTTAATAGGATAGTTTAATCATTTGTATTTATAATATTACTGATATAGAAGTATTTCCTACTGACATTTAGTTAGTATTTTTTTTCTTATTTGTTTCTTGTTCCATTACTCCTTCTTTACTGCTGTTTTATGTATTTTGTTGCAATCCATTCTTCTTTCCTATTCTGTACATATATTCTAGCTGTATTCTTAGTGGTTACCTTGGGACTTATAATTAACATCTTAAATTTATAACAACTTTCCTCAAATAATATCAATTTAATTAGAATGGTCTATATATGATCTGCCCCATATGCATCCACCCCTCATAATTATATTGTTATAGTCACAATTGCAATTTTATATATTTTGTGCTTGTTAATATAGCTTTATAATTATCACTTCATACATTTAAAGACCTCTGGTAATATAGGGGTTAAGGCATTTGGCTTCTAACTAAAACGTTGGTGGTTTAAACCTACCAGCCACTTCATAGAAGAAAGATGAGGCGGTCTGCTTTGGTAAGGATTTACAGCCTTGGAGACTCAATAGGGGTTGCTACATCAGAATCAACTTGATGGAAGTGAGGTTTTTTGTTTTTTGTTTTTGGTTTTACACATGTGCCTTTTAATTAATATCTGAGAAAAAGAGGAGTTACATTCATAAGTATAATGATACTTACTTTTATGTTTACCTATATAGGTAGCTTTACTAGTGTTCTTTATTTCTTCTTATAGCTCCAAGTTACTATCTAACGTCTTTTTATTTCAGCCTGCAGGCTTCCTGTAGCATTTCTTGTGGGAAGGTATACTAATAATGAGCTCCCTTACTTTTGTTTATCTGGCAACCTCTTAATATCTCTTCCATTTTTTTGAGGATAGTTTTGTCAGACATAGAATTCTTGGTTGACTTTTTTTTTTTTTTTTCCAGAACGTTAAATATATCATCCCACTGCCTTCTGGCTTACATTTTCTCTGATGAGAAATCTGTTGTTAATTTTATTGAGGATTCCTTGCATAGGAGAATTTGCCTCTCTCTTGTTGCTTTCCAGATTTTCTCTTTGTCTTTAGTTTTCCCCGATTTAGCTATAAAATCTTTCAGTGTGGATCTGTTTGAGTTTATTCTGGTTAGAGTTCGTTTAAATTCTGGCATGTGTATTTTCATATCTGTCATCACATTTTGGAAATTTCAGCCATTGTTTTAAAAATTTTTATTCCCTTTTGTCTCTAATCTCCATCTGTGATTCCTATGATATATGTTTGTACACTTGATAAAGTCCTACAAGTTCCTTGCTTTTCTTCATTCCTCATGCTTCTGTAATTCTAATTCCAATTGTCTTATTATCAATTTTGATGATCCTTTTATTTCTTACTTGACTTCTAACCAGAAGGCTGGCAGTTCAAACCCACCAGCCACTCCTCAAAAGGAAGGTTGGGAAATCTACTTCCATAATGATACTGCCTCAGAAACCCAAGGAGGAGTTGCTGTGAGTTGGGTCTGACTCAAAGGCACATAACAACAACAATATGCTGATCAACATCTATAGTCAGTTTATTGTTTAAGTTACTATACTTTTGAGCTTCAGAATTTCTGTTTGGTTCTTTTTTATAATTTCTATGGTAGCACAGTGCCTAAGGCACTTGACTGCTAACCAGAAGGCTAATGGTTCAAATCCACCAGCCACTCCTCAGAAAGAAGATGGGGCAATCTACTTCCATAGTGATACTGCCTTGGCAACCCAAGGAGGGGTCATTATGAGTCGGGTCCGACTCAATGGCACATAACAACAACAAAAACATTTCTTTATTGATAGTTTCATTTTGTTCATGTATTATTTTCCTAATTCATTTAGTCCTTTGTCCACAGTTTCCTTTAACTTCATTGAGCATATTTCACAGAGTTAATTTAATATCTTTGACTAGTAAATGCATTTTATGGGCTTCATCAGGGTTGTTGTTATTGTTGTTGTTAAGTGTCGACAAGTTGTTTCCGACTCATAGCGACCCCATGCACAGCAGAATGAAACACTGCCCGATCCCGCACCAGCCCCACAATTCCTGCTATACTTGAGCCCATCGTTGCAGCCACCTTGTCAATCCATCTCATTGAAGGCCGCCCCCTCTTTTGTTGACCCTCCACCCTACCAAGCATGGCATCCTTCTCCAGGGAATGGTCCCTTCTTACAACATGTCCAAAATAGGTGAGACGAAGTCTGGCCATTCTTGCTTCCAAGGAGCATTCTGGCTACACTTC
>NW_006921590.1:15065307-15068748 GCF_000298275.1 Orycteropus afer afer | reverse complement strand
TAGTGCCTAAGGCACTTGACTGTTCACCAGAAGGCTGGCGGTTCAAACCCACCAGCCACTCCTCAGAAGGAAGGTTGGGCAATCCTACTTCCATTGTGATACTGCCTCGGAAACCCAAGTAGGGGTCGCTATGAGTCGGGGCAGACTCGACGGCAAACAACAACAACATATATGTGTTGATATAAGTGTCCAATTCAGCTCCACAGCTCATAAATAGTTTGTTTCAATTCCTCTTTTCAGTTAAATAGTTTTGGTGCAGAGATCAACCTCTGGAATATCCACTTCACAATTTTGTATGATGCCATGTTTCCTTTTTTTTTCTTTTTAATTACTAATTTTCATTATAGGATGGTTCAACAGAGTGCCTTATGCTGTCTCGACAAAGTCAATCCTATGCATACCTTTTAATGCCTAATCTTTTATCTGGCTAGTAAAATTGTCCAGTTAGAGTTCCAAAATATAGCACAATAAAATGAGCAGTTTCTTTGTTTTGGAAAACTGACAGTTTGGATGGTATGAAGAAATGGATCATCAGTGCTACATACAGGATTATTAGGGATTCAGTGGGCTTTTCTTTATCTGTTAAGGGGCTCTGGTGGCCTAAGTGGGTAAGGCATTTGACTACTAAGCCAGAGGTCAGTGGCTCAGGCCCATCAGCTTCCCTACAGGAGGAATATGAGGCAATCTACTTCCATAAAGATTTATGGCCTTGGAAACCCAATGGGGGTCACTATGAGTAGGAACTGACTAGATGGCAGTGTGTTTCTCATTATCTCTTCCCTAATCTTTACATTGAATACGATTGCAATATGTGTGTAATGTTGCTTAAAAGCAATGTTTATCTGTCAGTGTCATCTTCAACAGTTTTTGCACAAGCAAGAGTTTTCTTTAAAATAAATGACATTTTAATTTGGGCATAAATTGAAAATAATTAACAACTGGCAGAAGCTATTAAGACATATGATTAAGTCTCATATTTCCTAGATTTCTGAAGTCTTAATGGCATACAAAATGTTAAAAGATACAAGAATCATAAAACAATAATTAATTGAAATTTTATGGGTGTGGGGATGGTCTATACATTTTGTGTCAGATGTCGTCACAACAGGAATCAATAATTTTTTGATCCCTAAATTATTTCTGAAGCCCATAAAACAATGTAACTCTGTTCTTGGAGGAGTCTTCACAAATCAAATTTAGTTATTTATTCTAAAATTGAAAGATTGGTTGTATAACCTTATTTTTTATTTTATTGTATTTTTGTATTATGATTTACATGAAAGTTTGCAGAGCAAATTTATTTGTCATACAACAGTTCATACACATTTTGCATCATGACATTGATTGTAATTCCCATAACTTAACAGCTCTCTTCCCACTTCCTCCCTGTGGTTACTTTCTCCTGTGTCCTTCTTTCATATGAATTCCTGCCCTCTGAGTGATCTCCTTGTGCAAATACTGCCCTTCTGATCTCCCATGGTTGATTGTTCTAAGTTTGGTTGTACCTACCTTGTGTTATTGTTCACTTTGTAGGTCTGTCTATTTTTGGCTGGAAGCCATAGGACTGAGTTCAATTCTAGGCCTGAAGGGAAACTAGTGGCCATAGTCTCAGGGATTTCAACAGTCTCTATCTGACCAGTAAGCCTGTTTATTTCATGATTTTTAGTTTTGTTCCACATTTTTCTCTGACTCTATCCAGGATCTCCTATTCTGGTCTCTTTCCAAGTGGTTGAAATGGTAGCCAGGCACCATCTAGTTCTTCTGGTCTCAGGGTCATGTAGTCTGAGGTTCACATGGTCCACTAGTCCCTTGGACTAATTGTTTCCACGTGTCTTTGATTTTCTTTATTTTTCTTTGCTTCAGATGAAGAGAGACCACCAATTGTTTCATCTTAGATGACCACTAGCAAGCTGGTAAAATTCCAGTCCCTAGTCACCTAACCTTATTTTTGACACATTTTATGGGGTTATTTAAGTAAATACTGTAAACTAAATTTTCTATATTATTCTATGTTGATATTTATTTCATACATTATATTCTCACATCAAGCAAAGAAGATATTGGTCACTTGTGTTTCAAAATTATAAAAATGATGATGTTAAATATTTATGTAAATTTCTGGAAAAGATCCAAAATTTTTAGAACAGATAGTCTGTTGGGTCCCCTTACCAGAAATAACGGTGTAGTAAATACTGACTCTGCTAATTATGCAATTTTGTATTCTATTCTGGATTAGGGAGCTCTGATAGTGTAGTGCCTAAGGCGCTTGACTGCTAACCAGAAGGCTGGTGGTTCAAACCCACCAGCCAGTCCTCAGAAGGACTGAGGACTACTTTCTGTGGTGATACCATCTCAGAAACCCAAGGAGGGGTCGTTATTAGTGGGGTCTGACTCAACAACACATAACGACAACAATGCAACAACATTCTGGTTTAGAAAATATTACCAAGCTTCTTAGAAAAAAGTATAGAGTTGAACCATCATATTCAATCACAGATTCCTGTCATCTAATACTATACTTTTCATAATAATGTTGTTGATTTATCATGATTTCTTTTTGTTAATCATCTGACACATCATAATTTCTGCTTGTCAATGTATTAAGCATACCTAAAACAGATCTTTACATTTGAAGAAAAAGTTATGAGATGTTCAAAAAGGTAAGGAGATAGATTTATGCATGCATGCACATGTATACGTGTATATTTGTGTAGCTGTATGATAAGTAAAGAGGGTGGGGAGATATATCTACCACTGATTAGGTACCTACGGTGTTCTAGGCACTGTTGTGGATACTTCACACTCATTCTTTTAGTGTCTAGATACCTTACATTCACTTTATTTAAAGAATTAGTAATTCATCCAAATATAGCAATATTTTGTCACTAAAAACATTCTGTTTCAATCTATTTGGTAGAATTAAAAGCAATTCACACTTCACCTTTTGGCTGTGACTTTAGTGTTTGAAGGTGGTACTGATGAGCATAATGCTGCTGAAATGAGCATTTCTAGGAAACATTTTTAGTTTTAAAAAATTCTATCTTTGTTGTTTTCTACACAAAGATGTTTGTTTGTATGTATACTCACATAATTAATTTATCACAGTTAATATGTAAAGTACACCAGTAGTGACACTTACATTATTTCAAATGTGGTGTGTATCCCAAACCAAATCTGTTGTCATTAAGTTGATCTCAACCCATAGTAACCCTAAAAGGACAAAGTGGAAGAGCCCCATAGGGTTTTCAAGGCTGAAATATTTATGCAAGCAGACTGTCAACATGTTTCATACATGGAGTGACTGATGGGTGAGTTTGAACTGCTAGTCAAACTGAGTGCTTAACCACTGCACTGCAAGGTTCCTGTAGTGTGCTGAATAAGTGAGTTTTGATCTACAAGAATGAATGCAAGATATCTTCTCTCTCTTCTTTTTTTTTTTTT
>NW_006921590.1:15043568-15052588 GCF_000298275.1 Orycteropus afer afer | reverse complement strand
AGTTGGGGTTTAGTCCAATTCTGCATCCTTTCCTTCAAGGCTCAGGGGTCCAAGATTATCTTCTGTGTCTGTGTTAATTGGTTTCCCTTTTCTTTGGAAGAGGGTCTGTGCAATCCTTCTGCCTAGTCCGCCATCTACTTCTCTCTCTTCTTATTGCATTCTCCAAATACTCCATAAAAATAATAAATGAAAATTATCAATTGTTTCTTGCTTCCTCTATCTGTGCCTAGGATTTCTGTCAGTTTTTATTCCTCCATCTGTGCCTAGGATTTCTGTCAGTTTTTATAGCAGTCAATTCAACTCTATATTTAGCTTTTTTTTTTTTTTTAATTTCTTCATTTTGTGTAAGGTGATTAATCTAAGTAATTAAAGTCTATGGAAACATCTAAGCATTGGGAAGCTAAAGAAGTAAAACCATTCCATCACTATTCCCGGCTAACTGGGCATGGCTTTCACAGTGTGGGTTCTGCGGGAATCTGACACTGAGTGATTGACCTGCAGGAGGTTTATTATAGAGTATTTTTAGAAGGAAAGGGGAGATAGCAGATTTGGGAGAAGTGGAGCTGCAATGCAGTCTCATGTAGACCTCAGCCAAAGCCACGGGAAATTCTGCAGCTGGGATGGCTCTTCAGAATTGTACTGAGTTGGGTGGGGGCTTTATAGCCTCATGTCAGTCAGTCGTCATGCACAGGCCTTCGCAATAGGGAGTGAGCAAGCAAGTCAGCTTTATCCAGCCAAATAACATGCATAGCTGCTGTCAGGTGAGGACTTTCTGCTGGCAATTCTTTCAGCAGCCTGGGGAGTAAGTCCATTTCTGAAGGGGAATGCCGGTGAGGTGTTAAAATGTCCAACATAACAACTAATAATATATTCTTTTCCTAGAATGTAAATCTTGATGTAATAACATGAGGGGAGAGAGAATAGTCAGAACTCATTCACCCAGGCAACAACTGGCTAGATCTCATCCAAACATAATGTTGAGTAAAACAAACCAGATGGAAAAGAGTGCTCATTTATAATTCCATTTTACAACATTAAAAAAAAAAACCTGAAAAATTATGTATAGGTGTTAGTAATGCATATATTTTATTCTTTTAATTTGGTAGGATTTTCATCATAAATAAAGTGCTTTAAGCACAAAAAATCTATAGTAATTTTGTGTGTGTGGTGGATATGTATTTATCTATCTATCTAACACAATTTAAAAAAAAAACAAAAACATAACTCAAGTCAGAACTAGGTCTCCATGATCCGTGACAATTTTGTTTGTGTGTTAGTTGGTTTATGGAGCATCTTTGTGGTACTCAAACTTTTAAAATGCTATTTTGTAGAAATTCAGTTAAGAAGTCATCTTTGAGCAGACAAGTATGAGTAGAATGGAGAATGATAGCCAAATTACCTAAACTGAAAAGTAAAATGTGAAATCAGAATTAAAGGGCTGTCATGAATACTGGCAAATATAATACCAAATACTAAAAATTGCAGACACAGAAATGTTACACTAAGTTTGAGGTGATCTTTTACTGAAGAAGAATATTTATCACTATCTCATATTGAGGCATAGGTCATATTGAGGCATTTTCATAAGTCAGAAACCCTGATAGGAATTTTGTATATCTTATCTATGGTGTTCAGAACAAAAATGCAAAACTGGTATTTTTATCTTCAGTTTTATAGAAGAGAATATTGAGCTCTAACTGATTCAGTGATATGTCCAAAGTCACACAACCAGAAATTACAACCAGGATTCAATCCAAATCTGTTCCTAAGTTTCTACTCCTTATAAACCTTAATAAACTGGTGTGATTTAAAGAAATAATACATGATGTATTCTACCAATTTTAAAAATATGATGTATATGTGACAAGTAAAATTTACTTAGCCACAGCAGCTGGGACACAAACCATAAGGAATAGAAACTTCAAGTCAAAGATAATCTAAGAGAAGCCATCTGATTTGAAGACCATTCTCCTCATGCACTGCCCAGATATTGGTTTCTTTTTTCTTCATTTTAATCAGCTGGAGAATTTACTTGGAAACAAAAATCTTGGTTGCTTAACTATTATTACCCACCTGAAGTCATCATTCCTGTTTATTACATCATAATCATCTCTACTTGCCACCAATTGTACATTCCCAAAGAGGAAATTATGATTTCAAGTGAAGACAATGGCAAAGGAACAGATGTGCTACTAAAAGAGAGACATCCTATTATCCTGAAAATGTACTCCGTAATGAAGAACAAGGGAACGGAGATCAGAAGCTATTGTCATATTTCAAAATAGAGTCTGTTCTAGCAGCAGGATTACATTTAAATAGAAAGATCTGCTGAAGTTTCTATGTACCATTCATAATGCTTTATGTTTGACACTTCATATAGTAGTGAGACTGAAAAATTTGGGGAAAAAATCCTGCAGCATTTTTGGCAAATCTTTTACTCTAGCCTTTACCGCAATTGTCTCTATTCTGATTTTTATATCTGCTTCTTATATAAATTTGACCCTCTTTCCAGTTGTGGTACTTCTGTGTGGTTCTGCTTCCCTTATTCCAAAACCTCTGTTAGATTATCTGCTTCTTTAAAGGACTTCATTAAAATATCTATGTCTTTTTAACTCTAGTGAAGGAGATGCTGACAGAATGGGAGACTATGGAATAATTCACACTGTTTTTGAAAAATGGATGTTTATGGATTCCAGGACTGGGAACATGTGTTTCACAGAAATTCATTCATAAGGCAGGTCTTACTCACTTAATATATGTGAGATGGTGTATGAAAGGCTAAAAGCACAGAGATTAAAGACCTGTTTCATAAACTCAGAGAGGCCATTATAGAGTGAGACAGATAGGGTAGCAAATAATCACAAAATTGTGGACAGAGATATTCACTCTGTCCTATAGATGCTCCTTGTAAATACAGACTAGAATGCCAAATCAGGTGGACTGGGGATCACTGAAAATGAGCTAAAACCATGTTTGCACAGGTACAGAAGTGCAATCAATCATGGTATGTTGAGGATATTGCTAAGTTATATATCTAGGTCATTGACTATGGAGGTGTTAGAGTAGTGTGGGTACGTGGGTAACACAGATAACATGGCCCCCAATATCAGTAATAAAGTGCATGGGCATTTGTCTTATTTCAAGGGTCATTTGCAAAAAATTCCCAAATTAAACCTGCTGCTGATGGTTCCTTGGGGACCAGAGAGGACCAATCAGTTTGTTTCCTTTGCTTGAAGTATATTGCACTATTTCTATGACAGAAGAGACATCTTCTTCTGTCATCTCTTTTCATTTTCCACCTTTGTTCCCCTACTCCTTTCCTGATGGCCCATGAAGTTTAAAAATAATTGTCTGTGTTGTAAAATGAGTTAATTGACCATCATGTGCAGGACTAACACTTTTTGCTGCATTTCAGTTGATTCAATCTCTTTCCTTCTCAGATACTTTCTTTTCTGTCAAACTTCTAGAGATTCTTTTTCATGGAGTCCTCACAGTGAGAGAGAGGAAGGCAGCAAGTTATGTCTGACCAAAATATTTTCAGTATGATCATTTATAGTAATATTAATTTTTTTCTCTCTTTTTTTTATGTTCCTCTCCTCATTCCAGGAAGTTAGTTGAGCGAGTTATATATCCAGCCTCAGAAAAGAAATGCAAGGATAAAAATTGCCAAAAGACCATTTTCCTGTATTTTATGGAAGTCTAGGATATCTGTAAAGATTATATTAGTATTTATTGGAGGCTAGGACTACTTCCAGTCTGAAATATGGATTACACACCTCAACAGAAAGGAAACAAAAATTCTCACAACTGGACCAATAAGCAACATCACAATAAATGGAGAAAAGATTGAAATTGTCAAGGATTTCATATTACTGAGTTCTAAAATCAACACCAATGGAAGCAGCAGTCAAGACATCAGACAATGAATTATTAGACAAATCTGCTGCAAAAGACTTCTTTCAAGTGATGAGGAGAAAGATTTCTCCTTGAAGACTCAGGTGTGCCTAATCCAAGCCATGATATTTTCTGTTATCTCATATACATGTGAAAGATGGATAATGAATAAGGAAGACTGAAGAATAGTTGATGTTTTTGAGTTGTGGTGTTGGAAAAGAGTACTGAAAATACTATGGGCTGCCAGAAAAGCAAACAAATCTGTCCTGGAAGAAGTACAGCCAGAATGCCCCTTGGAAGTGAGAATGGTCAGATTTTGTCTCACCTACTTTGATCATATTGTCAGAAAAGACAATTCCCTGGAGAAGTATATCATGTGTGGTAAAGTAGAGGGTCAGCAAAAAAGGAGGAGGACCTCAACCAGATAGATTGACACAGTGGCTTCAAAGATGGGTTCAGGTATAGCAAGGATTATGAGGCTAGTGAAGGAGTACAGGGTGTTTCATTCTGTTGTACATAGGATCACTACGAGCTGGACACAACTTGACAGCACCTAACAACAACAGGACTATTTGGATTGATGGATTGACACAGTGGTTGCAACAATAGGCTCGAGCATAGCTATGATTGTGAAGATGGTGTGGGACCTGGCAGTGTTTCCTTCTGTTGTATGTGATGTAGCTATGAATCAGAACCTACTCAACTGCACTTAACAACAATCTAACAAGGACTACTTGGGGCTGGGGAAGTATATTTCTTTCATAAGAAAGAAGAGAAAGCAGGAAAGAACGAAGGGTATCTCAACAATTTGGAAGAATTCAGATATTTGTGTATGTAGTGTATTAACCAGCTAGTATCTCAAATAAACTGGAGCTTGTATACACACAGCAGCCTAGAACTTTCTTCATCTACTATCTCCAAGATGAAGTAGGGACATTACCCCTTCCCATTTATTTTTGGGCCTTTTCAATTTAATTATTGATGTTTATCCATCCTCTGTCAACTTGTTCATGTTACAAAGAAAACACAAGGGTTTTTTCTAACTTGGAATGACGTTAGGACTCCATAAGAAAAAATCTGCTTACAGTGAATCTCTGCTTTGTTTGGTCCATTGTATTCATTAACTAATACTATAATCCCTCTTAAGCAAGTTTCTATCTTGCTCACACTTATAGACATGATACCTCCTACCTCACCATCCTTAATACTCCCATCCATCTTAAGTCAAATTTACTGTGACACCCCTATTGACCATCTCAACTCTCCAACTTCTAAAATATTATAGACTTTTTTTTTTTTCTTTTTGAGATACTGATCTCTGCTATTTGATATTGTTATCCCTTGATAATGTTAGCTCCTGGGTGTCTTATCATTATGCTTGGGTGCTATGTTAGGTTTCTATTGCTGCATTACCAATTATAACAAACATAGTGGCTTATAACAGCACCCATTTATTAGCTTGTAGTTCTGTAGCTCAGAAGTAGGACACAGCCATATCTGTTCAGGGTATCTCAAGACTGAAATGAATATGTCAGCCAGGCTGAGAAATTTTCTGGTGGCTCTGGGGAAGAATCCACTTCAGACTTCTTTTAGGTTGTTAGCAGGCTTCATTTCCTTTCAGTTATAGTAGTGAAACCCCCATTTCCTTGCTGTCAAACAGGAACTGTTGTTAGCACATAGAGGCCACTTTTGCTATGTGACCCCTCCGTTTCCAAAATCAGCTATGGAGAACTTCCCACATATGGAAGCTTCCTCATGTTTCCACTCTCTGACTTCCTGCAATTATTTAATTTAATGCAAAGCTGCTTATCTTCCTTTCAAATATGAAATAAGAGTTAATCATTTTGCTCTGAATAAGAAAACCATATCGATACATGGTATTATCAGGGAACTTCTCTGGTGGTGCAGTGGTTAAAGTATTTGGCAGCTAAACAAAAGAGGGGTGGAGCTCTGGTAGTATAGTGCCTAAGGCACTTAACTGCTAACCAGAAGGCTGGTAATTCAAACCCATCAGCCACTCCTCAGAAGGAAGGTTGGGCAATCTACTTCTGTAGTGATACTGCCTCAGAAATCCAAGGAGTGGTCGCTATGAGCCGGGTCTGACTTGATGGCACATAACAACAACAACAACAATAAGCAAAAGGTCAGTGGCTTGAACCCATCAGGTGCTCCATGGAAAAACAATGAGGCAGTCTGCTTCTATAAAGATTTATAGCCTTGGAAACCCAATGGACATCACTATGAGTCAGAATCGACTCAGTGGCAGTGAGTTTGATTTTGGAGTTTATTGGTCCACTAGTGGAGAAAATTTTTTTCTGATATTCTCCCATAATAAGAATGTAATAAAGACATAACCAGGAGATTTACAAAACTTACATTTTACTAAAGTCAATACAAAGGGAGATAGGAAAATACAACAAAATTTATTGTGCATCCATTATGTACATCTGTAGAAATCAGAATGGAAATGGTAAATCACGGTTATTCTAACGCTAAACTTGGATAGTTTCCCAAAACTTGGAATGGAGAGGAGAGTTTCGTATGTCTGTCTAGTTTAGAAAGTGATGCTGGTTTTGTCAGAACAGAGACAAGGTGTAGAAATAGCATGATTTTAATCAAGTATCTGATTTCAATCAAGTATTTGAGTATTGATGTTGGTCTTTCTCTCTCTCTCTCTCTCTCTCTCTCTCTATATATATATATATATATATGTATTTCTTAATGTTGAGGAGCTCTAGTAGCATAGTGCCTAAGGCATTTGACTGCTAACCAGAAGGCTGGCAGTTCATACCCACCAGTCTCTCCTCAGAAGGAACGGTGGGCAATTTACTGCCATGGTGATACCACCTCAGAAATCAAAGGAGGGGTTGCTCTGAGTTGGGTTCGACTCGATGGCAGTGAGTTTGGTTTGGTTTTTGGTTTTCTTAATGTTGATCATCAATGTTGACCTAAATTATTGAGAATAGAAAATTCAATGTTTGCTAAATTTCTAATTTTAATTATGAATTAAATACTAGAAATAATATTTAGAGGTATCTGCATTTATAAAGAATAACCAAAGCCAAACCCACTTGATTGCTTTTGGTAATGGAATTAGAACATTATGAATGGAGGAGTATGTTATGTAATTTGAATTGGGATTTATGTTAAATTTTTTAATACAGGACTCACAATATTTTGACATAAAAGAACTCATACAAACTGGCCTGTATTTTCATGATTTCACTTGTAAAAACAAAGCAACATCAAGATACTTTCGTGAGACGAATGAGTATATATTTAATACGGGGAGCACACAACTAGCAATGACCTGGAAAAGGAAATAAAAGAGACATCTATCAAATAATATTACATTGAAAGCTGCTATACATTGCAGAAACAAAGATACTAGAACAAGGAGCAGTAATAAATGATTTAGAATTTAAGTCAGAGAGAGTACACTGCTATGAGAGTGGGAACTTGGAGTCGAGTATTCAAGTTTCAGAGATGCAGTTATGAGCAAAACCTCCCCTTTCTTTCCTTACCTAGTTCGACCTTTTCTTTTCAGTTTTCTTTTTCCCTACCAGACTCCCATTTTCTTTTCCAATTGATTTGTGAAAAGGACAATTAAATTCTATATACATCCCACATTAGATAGTTCTTTGTAAATAAAGGTACTGGCTACTTAAATGCAGTAGTGTAGTAGTTGCTTCTAGTTAGTATTGGTTTTCAGGCTTCAACTGGAGTCCTAAGACAGAAAGATAATTCACCCACATTTACACATATGCATGCATACATACAGGAGCTCTGGTAGCATAGTGGCTAAGGCACTCGACTGCTAACCAGAAGGCTGGCGGTTCAAACCCACCAGCCACTCCTCAGAAGGAAGTTTGGGCAATCTACTTCCTTAGTGATTCCACCTCGGAAACCCAAAGAAGGGTCTCTATGAGTCGGGTCCGACTCAACGGCACATAACAACAACAACAACATGAACATATGCACATACACATGCACATGTACACACCATCCCAATTACATATTTACATACGAAATAGACAAAGTCATTGTTTTATGGTTGGTGGTGTTTTCTTTTTTTTTAATTCTTATTTTTGTGGTATTTATTCTGTCCTATAGAAATGCACCAAAACATTTGACTCCTAAACAAATGTTAAGGAAAGAATTGCATTCTCTCTTAGGAACAAAGAAACAAAAAATAAGCTGAAGTTAGGAGAAAGAAAAATGTACTTTGAAAATAAGAGCAAATTATCTGACCAGAAAGGTGATTTGTCAAGAAAAGTCTCTGGAAATTACCTCAGTACTTTCACCCCTAGTGGATTTTTAAATCAGAGTAGATAATATTTAACAAAGTATAATATTGTGAATAACAATAAGCTGGCAGTGAGAGTGGAAAATCTCTTAGGTCATTTTCATTATTATTCATTAGTTTTAAAAAATGTATTTGATAGCTTAAGTAGTCTTGGGATTTATGATTATTTCTCTGGATTCTAAGGCAAAAATAAAAATAAATAAATAAATCTTAACCCTTCCCCCTAAAAACAGTTTCAAGCATTGTCTTAGCAAGTTAAACATTTAGAAATGTCTTAAGGAGCAACTTAATGTAGCATATAAAGATTTATGCAGTAGTGAGTAAGGCTTTATTCCAGAATTGTAAGTCTTAGACATACTTAAAGCTTTTAGAAACCAGATTCCCAAATTACCTTCTAGAAGCATTTTAACCCCTTGCCCCTTCATGCAACCTATGTTACAGCCAAATAACAAAAACCACAACAACCTTACTCTCTGCTTTCTTGTTGAGACAGCTCATATCTTCTGATCCCCATGTGTTTGCACATGTGATTTTCAGGGTTTTTTCTGTACATTCACCTATACCCTTCTTCATATCCCTAAGCATTCT
Source organism: Orycteropus afer afer (assembly GCF_000298275.1). NCBI lineage: Eukaryota > Metazoa > Chordata > Mammalia > Tubulidentata > Orycteropodidae > Orycteropus > Orycteropus afer. The sequence goes on along the minus strand of NW_006921590.1, from coordinate 15,043,800 downwards.
CTGATCTCCTGTTCACTGCTCTCTTTCTGTAAATTCCCAAAGAGCTCTGTTAAACCTTGTTTTCTAGAACATTCAATTTTATGCTTTAATTATTGTACAATTAATTTATTTTATCTACAACAATGGTTCCAAAAACCTAAACCTTAAGCCCCAGGGAGGGGTAGATTTATTGTAGGTGTGTTTTTTCAATCAACAGGTAGTGGGAAATATATATATATATATATATATATAT
>NW_006921590.1:15040292-15043418 GCF_000298275.1 Orycteropus afer afer | reverse complement strand
AAGAGGTCAATAACAAGCTGAGAAAGAAACAAAAGACCAAAATGGATGTCAGAAGAGACTCTGAAATTTGCCCTTGAGTGAAGAGTAGCTAAAGCAAATGGAAGAAATGATAAGATAAAAGAGCTGAACAGAAGATTTCAAAGAGCAGCTTGAGCAGACAAAGCCAATTACTATAATGAAATGTGCAAATTCCTGGATTTAGAAAACCAAAAGGGAAGAATATGCTTGGCATTTCTCAAACTGAAAGAACTGAGGAAAAAAAAATGTAAGCCTTGAGTTGCAATACTGAAAGATTCTATGGGGAAAATATTGAATGATTCAGGAAGCATCAAAAGAAGATGGAAGGAATACAGAGTCTCTGTACCAAAAAGAACTGGTCAATGTTTATCCATTTCAGGAAGTGGCATATGATCAAGAACCAATGGTACTGAAGGAAGAAGTCGAAGCTCCACTGAAGGAATTGGCAAAGAACAAGGCACCAGGAGAATATTTCCTTGGCTTTTCTAATTTCTAGAAGCCATCTACATTCCTTTGATTGTAGCTTCTTCCTCCATCCTTAAAACCAGCAGTGTACCACCTTAAAATCTCTCTCTGATTCTGTCCCTCTGCTCTTGTCATTGCATTTGCTCCTGTTTCTGACACTCCTATCCCTCTTTAAAGGACCCTTGTGTTTACATTGGACTTATCTGGATGACTCTGGGTAATTTCCCTATTTTAAGGTCATCTGATTAGCATAACTACTCAATCTGCTACATTAATTCTCCTTTGCCATGCAATGTGACATGTCCACAGATTCCAGGAATTAGGATGTGGCCATCTGAGGTAACCAGTATTCTACCTGCTACAGTAGCTAAGACATATAATATTTCTGCCATCATAGAAAATGTATTTTAATTAGAGAGATAGAAAGTCATCTAACATAGGCACATGCCATAAATTTTCAGGAAAAAATGAATACTTGAAAAAGTAGGGTAAATGGATAGACATTGATGTGGTTTGGAAGTTACACTATCTCCACATTATAAATGAAGAATGAAGACCAAAAAGGGTTGGTACATTCCCCAGTGTTAATTAGACATCTATATCTCACTTTCTCTAAATCTCATGCTCTTTTCATGGTCCAGCTTTGCTCCATCTTCTAACAAATTCTCTGATTAAGATGGGAATTAATCAACCAATGTTACTCACAATTGCAAAGCCTAGCACAGGGACTAACACAAACCTTCAATAATTATATGTTGTTGATGTTGTTATTCACATTTTTATTATCCATTACAGCACTAATCTAATAGAATAAGAGAAACCCTTCAAGTACAGTTTTTTTTTTTTAATTTTTTCTATGATAACCAAAACAATAGAAATATCCATACCCTATGTTCTTGTTGTTGTTAGGTGCTGTCAAGTTGTCTTTGACTCATAGTGACTCCATGCCCAGCAGAATGAAACACCGGCTGGTCCCACGTCAGATCCGTGAACCCTCTATACTTGAGCCCATCGTAGCAGACACCATGTCAATCCATCTCATTAAGGGCCTTCCCCTCCTTTGTTGACCCTCCACCTTACGAAGCATGACATTCTTCTCCAGGGAATGGTTCCTTCTGAAAACATGACCAAAGTAGGTGAGACAAAGTATGGTCATTCTCACTTCCAAGAAACATTCTGGTTGCACTTTCTCCAGGACAGATTTGTTAGTTCTTTTAGCAGTCCACCGTACTTTCAGCATTCTTCGCCAGCACCACAACTCAAAAGCATCAATTTTTCTTCAGTCTTCTCCTCCTTCTTCTTCTTTTTTTTTTTTAATGCATTTTATTGAAATATAATTTCTGTACCATGAAATACACAAAACTGAAGTGACATGGGAGCTCTGGTAGCTTAGTGCCTAAGGCACTTGACTGCTAACCAAAAGGCTGGCGGTTCAAACCCATCAGCCACTCCTCAGAAGAAAGGTTGGGCAATCTACTTCCATAGTGATACTGCCTTGGAAACCCAAGGAGGAGTCGCTATGAGTCGGGTTTGACTTGACAGCACATAACAACAACAACAACAAAGTAACATAGGTCAACAACAACAAAGTAACATAGGTCAGTACTCTTTTTTTTTTTTTTTTTTTTGTCTTTTTGGCCCCCCCCCCCCCCCCTTTTTTTTTTTTTATTGAAATATAATTTGTGTACAGTGAAATACACAAAACTAAAGTGACATGGGTCAATTTTTTTTTTTTTTTTTTTTGCAGTTTTCCCTCCTCCCCTCCCTTCTGACCCCTGGTAACCAACAAAGAAAGTTTCCCTCCATATTTAAACCTTTCCTTGGCCCTCCACAACAATGAACTAACACTATATTTGTTTCTGTGTTTGACTTATTTCACTCAGCATAACGTCCTCCAAGTTCATTTATAATATGTGGTATTTTGCAGACTCTACATTATTCTTTAGTGCTGCATAGCATTCCAATATGTGTATGTAGCATCGTTTAGTCATCCACTCTGATGGGCACGTAGGTTGTTTCCATCTTTTTGCTATTGTAAATAGTGCTGTGATGAACATGAATGTGCATGTATCTGTTCCTATCCTGGCTCTCACCTCTCTAGGATATATACCTGGTAATTGGATTGCTGGGTCAAATGGTATCTTCAATTCCAACTTTCTAAGGAATCACCATATTGCTTTCCACAGTGGTTGTGTCACTTCACAGTCCCACCAGCAGTGGATGAGAGTCCCAGTCTCTCCACATCCCCACCCGCATTTGTTATTTTCTATTGAACCTTGCCATCAAGGTAAGAGTGAGACATGCTGGGGTAAGATGGTATATCTCATTGTTGTTTTGATTTACATCTCTCTGATGGCCAATGATTGTGAACATCTTTTCATGTATTACCTGACTACCTGAGTGTCCTCCTTGGTGAAGTGTCTATTAATGTCTTCTGCCCGTTTTTCAATTGGATTGTTAATTCCTTTGTTGTTGAGGTGTTGGAGTTTTCCATCAATCTTAGAGATAAGTCCCTTGCCAGATATGTAGTTATCAGCAAATATGAATTTGTTGCTGTCATTTTTGTCATGTGCTTTTTCATTGTGTCGATTTCTTTGTTCCATATAATTTTCTATGCTGAGCTCCTTTGGTTTATGAATCATG
>NW_006921590.1:15034247-15038432 GCF_000298275.1 Orycteropus afer afer | reverse complement strand
GCCTAAGGTATTTGACTGCTAACCAGAAGGCTGGTGGTTCAAACCCACCAGCCACTCCTCAGAAGAAAGGTTGGGCAATCCACTTCTGTAGTGATACTGCCTTGGAAACCCAAGGAGTGGTTGCTATGAGTCGGGGCTAACTCGATGGCACCTATCAACAACAACAATACATGCATATGAGGCGACTGGAAATATCATGGCTTGTGTCAGGTGCACCTTAGTCCTCAAGAAGATATCCTTGTTCCTCAGCACTTGAAATAGGCCCCTTGCAGCCAACTTGCCCAGTGATATATGGCATCTGATGTCCTGACTACTGCTTCCATTGGTGTCAATTGTAGAACCAAGCAATATGAAGTCTTTGAACATTTCAATCTTTTCTCCATTTATCATGATCCTGCTTACAGGTCCAGTTGTGAGAATGTTTATTTTCTTTATCAACTCACTGACTCACTGCCATCAAGTCAGATCCAACTCATTGTGACCCCTCCTTGGGTTTCTGAGGTAGTATCAGTACAGAAGTCAATTGTCCTGTCTTCCTTCAGAGAAGTGGCTGGTAGGTTTGAATTGCCAGCCTTCTGGTTAGCAGTCAAATGCCTTAGGCACTATGACACCAGAGCTCCTTGTTTTATTTATATTGAGGTGTAATCCATATTGCAGACTGTAGTCTTCAATCTTCATCAGTAAGTGCTTCAAGTCATCCTCACTTTCAGCAAGCAAAGTTGTGTTGTCAGCATATCACAGACTGTTAATAATTCTTCCTCCAATCCTGATGCCACACTCTTCTTCATATAGTCCAGCTTCTCGGATTATTTGCTCAGCATATAGATTGAATAAATGTGGTGAAAGGATACAACCCTGATGCACTCCCTTCTTGAATTTAAACCATGTTGTGTTCCCTTTTTCTATTTGAAATGACAGCCTCCTGTACATGTTCCTCATGAGTACAATTAAGTGTTCTGGAATTCCCATTCTTCTCAATGGTATCCACAATTTGTTATGATCCACACAGTCAAATGCTTTAGAATAGTCAATAAAACACAAGTAAGCCTCTTTCTGGTGTTCTTTGCTCTCAGCCAAGATCCATCTGATATCAACAATGATATCCCTTGTTCTATGTCCTCTTCTGAATCCAGCCTGCACCTCTGGAAGTTCTGTCAATATACTGCTGCAACCATTTTTGAATTATCTTCAGTAAGATTTTACTTGTATGTGATATTAATTATATAGTTCGATAATTTCCACATTTTGTGGGATCACCTCTCTTTGGAATGAGTACAAATATGGATCTCTTCCAGTCAGAGATCAGATAGCTGTCTTCCAAATCTCCTGGCATAACCGAGTATGTTCTTCCAGTGGGGCATCTGTTTGTTGAAACATCTCAATGGGTATTCCATCAATTCCTGGAGCCTTGTTCTTTGCCAATTACTTCAATGGAGCTTCCACTTCCTTCACCATTGGTTCTTGATCATGTCCCACCTCCAGAAATGGATGAACATTGATCAGTTCTTTTGGTGCTTCCTGCAAGATTTAATATTTTGCCCATAGAATCTTTCAGTATTGCAACTTGAGGCTTAAACTTTTTCTTCAAGTCTTTCAGCTTGAGAATTGTCGAGTGTGTTCTTCCCTTTTGGTTTTCTAACTCCAGGTCTTTGCACATTCATTATAGCAATTAGCTTTGTCTGCTCGAGCTGCTCTTTGAAACCTTCTGTTCACCTCTTTTATCTTGTCATTTCTTCCATTTGCTTTAGCTATTCTTCACTCAGGGGAAAGTTTCAGAGACTCTTTTGACATCCATTTTGGTGTTTTGTTTCTTTCTTGTCTTTTTTTTTTTTCATATACATAGTGTTTTATTTATTTATTTTAAATTTTTAATAGAGATGTAATTCACATGCTATAAAATCTGCCCCTTTAACGTACAATTAAAAATAAATTCAAATTGTTAAAATTAAAAAATTAACACCAAAAAGATTTTTAATTTAAAATTAAATTTAAATGTTTCTATTTTTATAGATAAAATATAATTTAATAGTTTTTAGTCTATTTACAAGGTTGTGCAACTATTACCATAAATTCCTTAATATTTTCGGCATTCATCATTCCAAAAATAACCTGAAGGCTTATTTATTGATTGATTTATTTATCATTCTTTTTTATTTGTATTTATTTATTTATTTATTTTTATTTTAAGAGCTTGTTTTACATTCAACATAATGCGTACATTTAGTTTCATTCCCCATTCGCCATGTCCAACCCTAACCCACTCTCCTCCCCTCCCTAACCTGTAACCCTCCTCCTGTGCTCCTCATATTTATGCACTCCTGTTTGTCCTGCATTTCCTCAATTTGAATGTTGGTCCTCTGGTGTTGCACTATTGCTCTAAGGGATGTATTCCCATAGAGTATGTGGGTGCATCATCCTGGGTTGAGTGGTTGTGTGTACATCTTATTAACTATTGTGCTGAGAGCCTGCCCCTGGGGATGAGTTTCATTGCAGGAGCAGAATGTATTCTAGGGCCATAGTATTGGGAGTCTGACCAGATTTCATATGACCAGTAATTCTGGTCATTATTGAGTTTTTGAATTTTGTTCCACATTTTCCCTCCCACTCTATCCAGGATCTCCAAATTTGATCGTTTCTTTCTTGTCTTTTTAATGACCTCTTGCTTTCTTCATGGATGATGCTCTTGATGTCATCTCACAGTTCTGGTTTTTGGTCATTGGTGTTCAATGCATTAAATCTATTCTTTAGATGGTCTCTAAATTAAGGAGGGATATATTCAAGGTCATATTTTGGCTCTCATGGACTTGTTTTAATTTTTTTCAACTTCAATTTGAACTTGCATATGAGAAGTGGATGGTCTGTTCCACAATCAGCTCCTGGCCTGATTTGGGCTGAAGATACTAACTTTTCCATCTCCTCTTGCCACAAGTGTAGTCAATCTGATGCATGTGTACTCCATCTGGCGAAGTCCATGTGTATAGCTGCCAGTGTGTTGTTGAAAAAAGGTATTTGCAATGAATAAGTCATTGATCTTGCAAAATTCTATCCTGTGATCTTCAGCATTATTTCTATCATCAAGGCCAAATTTTCCAGCTACCAGTGATTCTTCTTTGATTTCAACTTTTGCATTTCAGTCACCAGTGATAATTAACACACCTTGATTGCATGTTCAGTCAATTTCAGACTACAGAAGTTGATAAAGATCTTCAATTTCTTCATCTTTGACTTTGGTGGTTGGTGCATAAATTTGAATAATCATTGTATTAACTGATCTTCCTTGTAGGCATATGGATATTATCCTATCACTGACAGCATTGTACTTCAGGACAGATCTTGAAACATCCTTTGTGATGATGAATGTCATACCATTCCTCTTCAAATTGTCATTCCCAGCATAGTAGATTATATGGTTGTTTCATTCAAAATGGCCAAAACTAGTCCATTTCAGCTCACTAATGCCTAGGATTTCAATCTTTACACGTTCCATTTCTTTTTTGACAACTTCCAATTTTCCTAGATTCATACTTTGTACTTTTCATGTTCCTATTATTAATGGATATTTGCAGCTGTTTCTCAATTTAAGTCATGCCATGTCTGCAAATGGAGGTCTTGAAAGCTTTACTTTATCCATGTCAGTAAGGTTGGTCCTACTTTGATAATGCAGCTCTTTCCTAGTCTTATTTTGAAAGCCTTCTAACGTAAGGGGTTTGTTCTCCTGCACTGTATCAGATAATGTTTCTGGGGTATTCATAAAGTTGCACAGTAACTGCAGTGTAGTAAATTACTTTGTGTGGCTTTTCTACCCATAAGTCTTTGTAAACTCCAAGGTGGGATTTGCTATGAGCAACTGAGGAGCTCCTGATTGCTGAAGGTGTCCACCTGGAGTATTTCTGTTGGGAGTGGCACAAAACAATGTTCTGGGAGGTGCCCACTCTCTCTCAGGTGCTTAAAGTTCTGATGCTATCATTGGCTAGTTTGACCACCCTGCGGGCTCTAAAGGAGACCTCCTGGAGGCAGAACTCTCTCTGACTGCTGGTTAAGGAAGACATGCTGCTGAAAGAGACATGGGCTCCTGAGACACGCGTTTCTGGGAAAGAGACGCAAGAGACACGCATTGCTGAGTGAGACACCGAGGGACCAGCATTGCTGGGAAAGAGACTGTGAGAGACTCTTGGCTGAGGGACA
>NW_006921590.1:15031942-15033566 GCF_000298275.1 Orycteropus afer afer | reverse complement strand
GACCCCTCCTTGGGTTTCCGAGGCAGTATCACTACGGAAGTAGGATTGCCCAACCTTCCTTCCGGGGAGTGGCTGGTGGGTTTGAACCGCCAGCCGTCTGGTTAGCAGGCAAGTGTCTTAGCCACTATGCTACCAGAGCTCCCACCCTATACTATTTTTTAATTGATTCCTTGAATCCTCTCTGCAGGTAGGCCTAAGTCATGTAGCATATATCAGTAAGTGATTAATATGTCTTGTAAGAAAACAAGGCAAAGGTATCAAAACAATTGTGAAAAAATGGCCTATATAGTGTGGCATTTCTATGAAGTAAGGAAGAGTACTCAAGAATCAGGTTGTTTTATTTTCTTTGGGGGCAATAATATTCAACAGTTTGTTAATATTTCTATTTGAGCCATTCTACTGCTTTAAAATAAAATCCAATGATTCCTTGTTACTTAAAATAATCCAAAGTCCCTGTCATCATATTCAAGGCCCTTCATAATCTGGTCCCAAACAGTCACTCTACCTTCATTTTCAATTGCTTCCTCTGCCATATATTCTCTTATAGACTATGTCATGCTTCATTGTAAGTGTTTGTGAGTCCACCTTCCATATCATAAGGGTGTAAGCTCTATAAAGACAGAAACTATGTCATTAATATTGTAGTCTTTGTGGTTGGCATAAAGTCAGACATATAATAAGGATTTCATAGATGAATAAACTATCTGACAAGCAGAGTGACTGAATGAATATCCAGGCATTTTGACGACACCATAATTCTGTTCTTGTTTTTTAGATCTGAAATTGTATTGTCACTATGAAAAATATGGAACACTTCTTTTTCATTTTCAGTCCTGAATTAGCACAGGAATTTCCTATTTGTTAAATAAACCAGAAGGCTGGTGGTTCAAACCCAATGGCTACTCCTCGGAAGGAAGATGGGGCAATCTACTTCCATAGTGATATTGCCTCAGAAACCCAAGGAGGGGTAACTATGAGTCAGGCCTGACTCAACGGCACACAACAACAACAAATTCAAGTTATTATCTTGACTGTTTCTCATGGTAAATGACTCTAAAGAAACCGTAAGTTGTATGTGCCCATGTCCTGAGAAGCCATTTACCTTTTGTGTTAGATTGGGTTCTCTAGAGAAACACAAAAAACAGCAAAATGTATATATGTATGTATATATATATATATAGAGAGAGAGAGAGAGAGAGAGAGAGAGAGAGATTTATCTTAGGAAAATGGCTCACAAGCGTATAGAAACCAGCAAGTCCAAGTCTCTGGAGGAAACGGGCTGGCGGCAGCCTTAGCTTCCGTAAGCACAGGGGGCCGAGAAATTCAAGGCTGGCAGGCAGTAAACTGGTTGTTGACTCCAACAAAAGACTAATCCAAGATCTCCAGGCCGAGCGGTGGGCTGCTCACTCATGGAAGTCTGCATTCCGCACACCAGGGTTCCAATCCCTCAAAGAACGTGTCTCTTCCCAGGATGTCCCTGGATATCTTGGAAGCAGGCCACACCCCTAGGGAAACTCCCCTTGGGCAGACTGGCCACTCAGAACACAGTCATCTGATCCCATCATGGGAACAACCACACAGAACTGGGGTCCAGCCAAGTTGACACACAGCTCCAACTATCACA
>NW_006921590.1:14959628-15031842 GCF_000298275.1 Orycteropus afer afer | reverse complement strand
GAACAACCACACAGAACTGGGGTCCAGCCAAGTTGACACACAGCTCCAACTATCACAGTCCACCCCTTGTCAACTTGGCAGTTGTACACATCTTCTTAACCATATATAATCTCTAAATAAGGACAATTACAGAGTCATATTTGTGCTTAAATGATACGTTAACACACATACAACCAAAATGCATTAACCTTATTGTATGTACACCTTTGTTTTGGCACATTAAGACTTTAATAGGAACTGCCTAATGTGCAGGTAAAGTAAGCAAGAAATGAAATATAGGTCATTACTCAGTGGTATCAAACGAGCAGAGCAAGAAAATGCAGATCACACGAATGGGCATGGATCATGCCATATTGCACTTTGAAGTATGTCTGAGGGCTTCATTTGACTGAGGTGTCTTAGGGTCCCCTTTAGAAAGCTCAGGAACAAATCTCACTCTTACATCAGTAACTCTGAGCTCAGGAAAAGGGAAGAAAACAGTTTTTTTCCCCTCTATGCTCTGTAATTCTTTACTCCATCCTTCATGTGCATACGTTATAATATGTGACCTTAAGTTTGTCGTTTTGATCTCTAAGACTAATTTATTTAATTTATAAACTGAAATGACACCTATTCTTCCTACTTGGCATGATTTAAACATTAAAAAAAAAAAAAAGGTCCAAAAAGTCTAGGGCAGCAAATCTTGTCCGTTCACAACCCAGTTCTCTGACCAACAGGGACTACCAGGATTTGAAGCTATGCTCCTGAGACATTTTTTTCCTCCTAAAACTGGAAAAGTACATTACCTACTTGTATGTGTGTGTGTGTGTGTGTGTAGCAGGTGGAATGCGGAGGAATTCACATCTCCAGGAACAACCTTCAACCATTGATTCTACAATTGGTATATAAATATTCCAACGGCCTCATCTTTCATGCTGAGTAATTCTTATGTGTGCTTCATATCTATTTCTAGAATTTCTAAACACTATTTAGCTCACATTACCCACCATGGCAGCTGGATTAATAGCTGATATTTTATTAGCTGCTGCGATATAATTAAGGTGTGTATCAACTTGTCTGGACCATGATTCTAAGTTGTTTAAAAGTTACGATGTAATCATTCCCCATATTGAGATCAGATATAATTACTTCCATGATGACATTGCTATGAGCAGCCAGTCAATTGGAAGGAAGTTTCCACAGAGGTGTGGCCTGCTTCCTATAGATACATAGGTAGATAGATAGATACACAGACAGACAGACAGACAGAGATCCTGGGAAAACTCTCTGGCTTTCTGCTGGATCTTAATCCTTCATCTAGCTTATCAGTTTCTGGACCTGAACCAGTGGCCTGACATATTGCCTGGCAATCTTATAATTGTTGCCTTCACAGACTGACCAACAATCTGCCATTTTACATGTTGATCTTGAATTTGTCATCTTCTGAAGACAGCAGCCTGCTGTACTGCCTACCGACCTTGTGTTCGCTAGCCCTTGCAGCTGTGAGTCAGAAGAAGCTTCCAGGTTGATATTTGACCCACAGACTTCAGACTTGCCAACCTTCACAACTATGTAAGCCATTTCCTTGAGGTAAATTTTCTATCTCTCTCTCTCTCTCTCTATATATATATATGTAAAGTGTTCACTAGTTTTTCTTCTCTAGAGACGTCAACCTAAGACAGCTGCCTTCTCATTTTTTTATCATATATTTACCTATGTTATCTTAACTTTCCAAATAAACAACTTACACTTCAATGCTGTTCTAAAGTTATGTACCCAAGAAAACACAAATAAGGCAGCTGTGTACCTTGAAGGGCCATATGAGTGGTGAATGATGATATTATTATTAATTATATTATTATTAATTATGATATTGTTATTCTGGTTAAATTAGAGATAATTATGGGTCTGAAAGAATTTGTGTGTGTATGTGTTTAGAGGTTTTCAGGGCATATGAGGAAGGGATTGTTAAGGGAATTGGGTGACTAGCCTGTAGCAGTGATTAGGGTGGAACAAGTATCTTAGACCCAGGTTTTCACCTCACGGCACATCCTCAGACTTTGGCACAGAAAACCATTTTTCCAATTCAGTCTCTGTGTTCATGAGCATAACTCAGGCAAAGAAAGGAAAGGCATAGGAAATTATGCCCCAGGCATATTCTTATGTGTAGGAATATGTATAGCATAGAACTTTAGCCCTATAAGGGATCTTACACACTAAAAGCAATTTACCTTGTGGTCTGTTTGCCACATCTAACATTTTGATTTTTGAAATTGTCCAGGAAGAACAACTTGAGAAAAAAGATAAATAATGACAGCAAAAGGTTATTAGCCATATGGTAAAATAAGAATCCATAACTCCATCCTGATTAAAGAATTGAAAAGTAAATAAATGAGAGAATGGCAATGGGTCTTCTTTACATTAAAATTCCAACTAATGTATTTGGAAGAAAAGGAAAAAGGAAAGTCATTGTTTTAAGCAAAAATCATCAATGGATGATGCTAGGCAAAAGCTTGACGAAAAAAACATATATTCACATAGTTTCAAAATATCTCCCCATCTGATACTTATTGGCTGTTTGGTTATTGTTGCTCAAAGCAATTATATATACAACAGAAGGAAATACTATCTAGACCTGGGCCATCCTCACAATCATTGCTATGTTTAAGTCCATTGTTGCAGCCACTGTATCAATCTGTCTCATTTATGGTCTTCCTCTTTTTCACTGACCCTCTGTTTACCAAGCATGATGTCCTTCTCCAGGGGATGGTCCCTTGTGATAACATGGATAATGTATGTGAGATGATATCTCACCATCCTCACTTTTAAACAGCATACTGTCTGTATTCCTTTCGAGACATATTAATTCCTTCTGGCAGTTCATAGCATATTCAGTATTTTTCACCAACACCCTAGTTCAAAGGTATCATCAATTCTTCTGTGGTCTTCCTTATATATTTTCCATTTTTTATATGCATATGAGACAATTTAAAATGCCATTGTTTGGGTCAGGTGCACCTCAGTCCTCAAGGTGACATGTTTGCTTTTTAACATTTTAGAGTTCCATTGCAGCATATTTACTCAATGCTGTACATCATTTGATTTCTTGGCTGCTACTTCCATAGATGTTGATTGTGTATCCAAGTAAAATGATATCCTTAACAAACTCAATATTCTGTACATTCATCATGTTGTTGGTTATTGGTCCATTTGTGAGGCCTTTTGTTTTATGGTGAGGTGTAATCCATATAGAAAGCTGTAGTCTTTAATCTTCATCAGTAAGTGCTTCAAGTCTTCTTCATTTACAGAAAACAAGTTTGTGTCATCTGCATACCACAGGTTGTTAATGAGTCTTCCTCCAACCTTGATTTTTTTTTTTTTTTTTTACTTTTATTGTGGTGAAAACACACATAACAAGACATTCACCAACATAACAACTGCCACATTTACAACTCAGGGACACTGATGACATGGTGCTTTTTCCAAAATATTCCACCACCATTAGAATAAACTCAATGCCTCTCAAACAAAAGCTTCCCCTTTCCCCTCCTTCCCAACCCTAGAAAACATTCATTCATTCATTCTTCATTCATTCATTTATCTATCCATCCATCCATCCATCCATCCATTTATCTATCTATCTATCTATCTATCTATGCTTTTAAACCTATCTAGGAATTTTCCCACTCCTCTCCTCCCATACCTGGTACCCAACAAAAAAAAATTTCTTTCCATGTATAAACCTTTCCTTGACTTTTTACAATAGCAGACTAATACAATATTTATTTTTCTGTGATTGACTTATTTCACTCACCACAGTGTCCTCCAAGTTAATCGACATTATGTGGTGTTTTGTGGATTCTCCATTATTCTTTAGGGTTGCATAGTATTCCATTGTGTGTTTGTGCCAGTTTGTTTATCCATTCCTTGGTTGATGGGAACTTAGGTTGTTTCCATCTCTTTGGTATTGTGAATAGTGCTGCAATGAACATAGTTGTGCATATATCTGTTTGTGTCCTGCCTCTCAGTTCTTTAGGATATATACCTAGTAGTGGGATTGCTGGATCAAATAGTATGTCTATTTCCAACTTTTTAAGGAATCACCATACTGATTTCCATAGTGGTTGTATCATTTTACAGTCCCACCAGCAGTGCATGAAAGTCTTAATCTCTCCACATCCACATCAGTATTTGTTATTTTCTGTCTTCTTGAACTTTGCTATGCTGGGTGAGATGGTATCTCATGGTTGTTTTGATTTGCATCTCTAATGGCTAATGGTCACAAACATTTTTTCATGTATTTGTTGGATGCCTGACTGTCTTCTTTGGTGAAGTATCTATTCATGTTTTCTGCCCATTTTTTAATTAGATTGTTTGTCTTTTGAATGTTGAGGTGTTGGAGTTTTCTATAAATTTTAGAGATAAGTCCTTTGTCCGATATGCATTGCCAAATACTTTTTCCCATTCTGTAAGTTCTTTATTCATTCTTTTGGAGAAGTCTTTTGATGCACATAAGAATTTAATTTTTAACAGGTTCCAATCATCTAGTTTATCTTCTGCTATTTGTGCATCTTAGAGTATGCTTGATAGTCTATTTATGTCATCAATTAGGGCCCTAAGCTTGCCCATGTTTTTCTTTTGATGAACTTTATAGTTTTAGGTTTCACATGTAAATCTTTGATCCATCTGGAGTTCATTTTGTGTATGGTATGACATATGGATCTTGTTTCATTTTTCTGTGAATGGATATTCAGTTTTGCCAGCATCATTTGTGGAAGAGACTCTCTCTTCCCCATTTAGTGGATTTCAGCCCTTTGTCTAAGATCAGCTGACCATAGGTTGATAGATCTATTTCTGGTTTCTCAATTTTGTACCACTGGTCTGTGTATCTGTTGTGTACCAATAGCCAGCTGTTCTGACAACTGTAGCTGTACAGTAGCTTTGAGATCTGGAAATGTGAGACCTCATACTTTGTTCTTCTTATTTAGTAGTGCTTTGGTTTTCTGGGGTCTCTTTCCTTTCCATTTAAAATTAGCGATTGGTTTTTCCATATCCTTAAAGAATGTTGATGGGATCTAGATTGGGATTGTGTTGAATGTATAGATTGCTTTGTGTAGTATCAACATTTTCACAATGTTCAATGTTCCTACCCATGAGCATGGTATGTTCTTCCATTTATGAAGATCTCTAATAGTTTCTTGAACTAATGTTTTAGTTTTCTTTATGTAGGTCTTTTGTGTACCTGGAAAGATTTATTCCCAAGTAGCTTATCCTTTTGGTAGCTATTTTAAATGGCGTTGATTTCCTTGTTTCCTTTTCAGAGACCTCTTTGCTGGTGTAGAGGGATCCAACTGATTTTTTATGTTAATCTTGTGTCCTACCACTATGCTGCTCAATCTTTCAATCAGTTCCAGTAGTTTTCTTGCTGAGTCTCTTGGGTTTTATATATATTGGATCATATCATCTGCAAATAGAGATAGTTTTACTTCTTTCTTTCCAATTTGGATGCCTTTGATTTCCTTCCTTATTTATCCTGGCTAGGCCTTTCAATACAATGTTGACTAGAAGTAGAGATAGAAGGCATCTTTGTCTGGTTTCTGTTTGCAAGGGGAATGGTTTCAGACTCTTGCCATTGTGAATAATGTTGGCTGTTGGTTTTGTATATATGCCCTTTATTATGTTGAGGAATTTCCATTCTACTCCTATTTTTCTGAGAGTTTTCATCAGGAATGGGCATTGGATATTATCAAATACTTTTTCTGCATTGGTTGATATAATTATGTGATTCATTTATTTTACTTATGTGATGGATTATGTTGATTGGCTTTCTAATGTTGAACCACCCTTGCTTGCCCACTTGGTGTAAATCCCATTTGGTCATGATGTATGATTTTTTTTTTGATATGTTGTTGTAATCCATTGACTAGGATTTTGTTGGAGATTTTTGTGTCAATATTCATGAGGGATTTTTGTCTGTAGTTTTCCTTTCTAGTGGTGTCTTTGCCTAGTTTTGGTATCAAAGTATGGTTGCTTCATAAAATGAATCTGGGCAGAGTCTGTCCTTTTCTATGTTCTGGAATAGTTTGAGTAGGACTGCTGTCAGCTCTATTCTGAATGATCAGTAGAATTTTCCAGTGAAATCATGTGGGCCATGATTTTATTTTGGTGATTTTTTTTTTTTTTTATGACCTGTTCAATTTCCTCTTTTGTTATGGGTCTGTTCATATTTTCTACCTCAGTCGGTGTTAGTTTAGGTAACTAGTGTGTTTCTAGAAATCTGTCCATTTCTTCTAGGTTTTCAAATTTTTTGGAATACAGTTCTTCATAGTATCCTGATATTAGTCTTTTTATTTTTGTTGCTTCTGTTGTGACATCATCCCTTTCATTTCTTCTTCATGTTATCTCTATCTTCTTCTTCTTTTCCTTTTTTAAGTTTGCTGGTGGTTTGTTGATTTTATTAATCTTTTCAAAGAACCAACTTCTACCTTTGTTGATTTTATTCTATTGTGTTTCTGTGTTCTGTTTCATTTATTTCTGCTCAAATCTTTGTTATTTCTTTTCTTCCGGTGACTGTAGGCTTTTTTTTTTTTTTTTTTTTTTGCTGCTCCTTTTCTAATTGTTTGTGATGTTGAGTTATGGTTAATTGGGTATGAGCTATGTTTAATTTTGGCTCTTTATTCTCTTTTTGTGATGTATGCATTGATTGCTATAAATAGCCCTCTGATCACTGTTTTTGCTGTGTCGCCAAAATTGTGTTTTCATTCTCATTTGATTCAAGGAATTTTTTAATTTCATTTTTTTAATTTATTCTAATACTCAGTTGTTTTTGAGGAGGGGGTTATTCAGTTTCCATGTATTTGCTCTTTTTCCTTTGATCTTCATAGTCTTTATTTCTAATTTGATAGTATTGTGATCTGAGAAGATTCTGTGCAGTATTTCAATATTTTTAAATTCATTGAGGCTTGCTTAGTGGCTTAACATATCTCAGAGAATGTTCCATGTGTGCTAGAAAAGAATGTACATTGTGTGTTGCTGGGTGAAGTGCTCTGCAGATGTGTATAAGGTTAGGTTGGTTGATTGTTTTGTTTAGTTCTTTGTCATCTTTGTTGAGTTTCTTTCCATTTCCTTCTTTTATTGAAAGCAGTGTATTAAAGACTCCTACTATTCATGTGCAGTCATCTAATTGCCTTTTCACTTCTGTTAATGTCTGATTTATGTATTTTGGGGCTCTTTCATTGAATACATAGGTATTTATTATGGTTATGTCTTCTTGTTCAATTGATCCTTTAATCATTATATAATGTCCTTCCTTGTGTCTTGTGGTAATTTTTGTCTTAAAGTCTGTTTTATCAGAAATCAGTGTTGTCACTCTTATTCCTTTTTGGTTGCCTTTTTTTTTTTTTTTTTTTAATATAGCTTCATACAACCTTTGATTTTTAGTCTATTTTGGTCTTTGTGTCTAAGATGAGTCTCTTGTAGATAGCATATGATGGGTTATGTTTTGTTATCCAGTCTGCAACTCTCCCTCTCTTGAGTGTAATTATAGACAAGTATGAATTTATTGATGTCTTTTTGTTATGTGTTTCGTGTGTGTGTGTGTGTGTGTCTGTGTGGTGTGGCTTATTTCTTTGTTCCATATAATTTTCTGTGCTGAGCTCACTTTGTTTATGAGTCATGTTGTCATCTCCTTCATTGCTATTGTTTTGTTGTTGTTGTTGTTGTTGTTATGTGCCATCAAGTCGGACCCAACTCATAGAGATCCCTCCTTGGATTTCTGAGGCAGTATACTACAAAAGTAGATGCCCCACGTTCCTTCCAAGGAGTGGCTTGTGGGTTTTAACTGCCAGGCATCTG
Organism: Orycteropus afer afer; assembly: GCF_000298275.1. Classification (NCBI taxonomy): domain Eukaryota; kingdom Metazoa; phylum Chordata; class Mammalia; order Tubulidentata; family Orycteropodidae; genus Orycteropus; species Orycteropus afer. Next base: position 15,024,009 of record NW_006921590.1, on the reverse strand, counting down.
ATTAGCAGTCAAATACCTTAGGCACTCTGCTACCAGAGCTCCTTACTATTGTTTTAATATTTGCTAAATATTTGTGCTTATCCTCCTTTTTTATTTTGATGCATTTTATTATTTTTCTTTGAGGTTATCCTGTGATATATTATCTTATTCCCTAGTTCAAAACAGTCTGTTCTATATCACTATTGTCTTGACTTCTTTACCATTCAGAAGTTCTGTAACTACACTATTTGTTCTCCCTTTTTGGTTTGTAGTTGTCCTCATTTGCCAATTGATATCTCTGTTTCCCTGTTTACAGTCTTGTAAGTTTATTTTACTTTGGATATTGCTATAACTGGGTTAGTCTCTGGATAATGTCATCATGCATGTTAATCATCAGTTGTTGTTTGCTCTTGTTCGTTCTCTGTCCAAAGGACTCCCTTTAAGATCTTTTGTAAGATAGTCTGGTTTAAATAAATCCCTTAATTTCTTCTTATCTGGAAATCTCCTAAATTTACCATCATATTTGAGGGACAATTTTGCTTGGTATATAATTCTTGGTTGGCATTTTTTTTTTCTTTCAGAGTTTTATATATATTGTCCCATTGCCTTCTCACCTTCATGGTTTCAGCCAAGAAATCAGAGCTTAGTCTTATTGGTTGAAGGTAATTTCTTGTAGGTAATTTCTTGTTTTTCTCATACTGCTTTCAGGATTCTTTCTTTGTCTTTGGTTTTGGTGAGTTTGATGATGACATGTCTTGGTGAATTTCTTTTAGGGTCTATCCTGTCTTATTCATGAACTTCTTGAATGGATATATTCCCATCTTTCATCATATTAAAGAAATTCCCTTCCAACAAATCTTCAACAATTTTCTCTGTGGTTTTGTCTGTCTCTTCGTGTTCTGGAATGATTACACATAGGTTATTCCTCTTGACAGTATCCCACATGAATCTTAGGTTTTCTTCATTTTGTTTTGTTCTTTGGGCTGACTGATCCTTTAACAAAGTACTTTTGCGGTATTTTCCTTCAGTCTCACTAATTCTGTCTTCCATTGATTCAGTGCTACTCCTTTGCCATTCAATGTGTTTTGTATTTCTGAAACTTTAGTATTTATCTTCTGGATTTCTAGTTGTTGTTTTTGTATCATTTTTAGTTTTGGTTTATTTTGCCAATGTGTTCTTGTATCATCTTTCTAAATTGTTCTAGAGTTATGTCTGTGTTTTTCTTAATTTTCTCAGTGTTTTCCTTGATCTGTCTCTCAATCTATTCAAAATACCCAAACCTAATTCTTTTGAATTCTTTACCAGGGAATTCCAATGCTGCTTCTTCTCAGGGATGTTTCCTGGGTTTGTATCCAAGTCCTTTGTTTCTACTACCTTCTATTGCTTTTTGAGTGTGGACTGTGATGGTCTGTTGTCTCTGAGACATTGTGGTGTTATTTGTATTTATGTTTAATTTTTGGATGTTGGTATGATTCATACAAGACTTTTCTTTTCCCCTTTATTTATTTATTTATTTTTTTTTTGAAATGTCTGTGTGAACAGGGTACTATTCTCCTCTATTTGCTAGTTGTTTGCACTTAGGCACTCACTATCTGTCTCCTGGTGGTTTTGATAGAGATTGAGTGTGTACACAGCTCTCTTTTAGCTGTTTGTAAAGAGTAGTTAAGGATGAGTTGAGATGATATTGGCTGCTGTCTATCGTTGGTTAACTGGTGCAAAAGCAAGTGGTGGCACTCACATAATAGGTGGAACTGCAGGAGGTATGGGTATGGTTGGGTTGTGCAGGAACTGTTGCTGTGTCCTACTGAGTTAGATAAAAGGAAAAATTTGAAAACCACCAATAAAATAAAAACAAGAGGACAAAAAACTCAAATGACACAAACAAACAGGAATAATTGGAGAAAAAAAAAAAAAGAAAGAAAAATGCAATAAATGAGAAAAAAAATCAAAATATAAAAGGATAAACATTATGAGGAAAAGGAGAAAAATAAAGCCACAATATTTGGGGAGGGAGGAAATAGGAAAAAGTAAAAGAATAATAAATAAAAACTGGGAAAATTGCAAAAGGAAAACCAAGGGATGAGAAGAACCAAAAGAAAGAAAAAAGAAGGGAACCAGGAAATGGGAAAATAAAAAAAAGGGGAAAAAAAATCAAGCAAGAACCAGGGATGGGAAAGGGTGAAAACAATATGGAAGAAAGAAGGAAGATAAAAAGAATAATTTAAAAACAAAAACAAAAGTATAGGGGGCAGCACATGGCACCCAGAATGTGATGGGATTCCTGTTGATCCAGAAGATGGCTGGAGCTGGGAGGTGGAAAAAGTGCAGATAAGATGCAACGACACCTGAAACTCCTGTAGCTCCACTTACTGAGTGAGAGCCACCACTTTTTTCTCCACCAACTGGCCATTGATAAACGATCACCAAGAAGAGATTGACTCACCCTTAATTACTCTTCACAAACAGTTAACAGTGATCTAAATACAACAATGTCGCAATGTCTCAGAGACAACAGACCATCACTGTCCACACAAAGAAGCAAGATAAAGCGGTAGAAACAAGGGAGCAGGATACAGACCCAGAATACATCCCTGAGGAAGAAGCAGCATTGGAAGCTCCTGATACAGCATTCAAAAGAATTATACTTAGCTATCTTCAAAGGATTGAGAGACAGATCAAGTAAAACACTGACAAAATTAAGGAAAACACAGACAAAACTCAAAAAACAATTTTGAAAGAAAATACAAGAACAAAATGACAAAATAAATGAAAAATTAGAAATGATATGAAATATACAGATAGAACTAGAGAGTAATACTAAATTTTCAGAAATAGAGAACACATTGAAAGGTCAATGGAGTAGAATCAAATCAATGGAAGACAGAATTAATGAGATTGAATACAAATACCTGAATACGTCTTTGCAAAAGGATCAATCCGAAAAATGATCCAAAAAAAAAAAAAAAAAAAATGAAGAAAACATAAAGTTCATGTGGGATATGATCAAAGGGAAGAACTACATGTAATGATAATTCCAGAACAGGAAGGGATAAAGAAAACCACTGAGAAAATTGTCCAAGATTTATTTGATGAGAACTTCCCTGATATGAGGAAAGATGAGAATATATCCATTCAGAAAGTCCAATGAACCCCAAGCAGGATAGACCCCAAAGAAAATCACCAAGACATATTATCATCAAATTCATCAAAACCAAAGACAAAGAAAGAATCCTGAAAGCAGCAGGGGAAAAACAAAGAGTTACCTACAAAAGACAACAAATAAGAATAAGGTCTGACTTCTCAGGAGAAACCATGCAAGCAAAAAGGCAATGGGAAGGTATATAAAAATACCTGAAAGAGAATAATTTCCAACCAAGAATTATATACCCAGCAAAATTGTCCCTCAAATATGAAATTAGGGAAATTAGTTAAAGCAAGACAAACCTTACAAAAGATACTGAAGGGAGTCCTTTGAACAGAGAACCAATAATAGCAAACAACAACCAATAATTCATACACAAGATGACATAACCCAGAAACCAACACAGCTACAAAAGTATCCAAAGTAAAATAAGCTTACAAGATTGTAAGACGAAGATATCAATTGGCAAATGAGGACAACTGCAAGCCAAAAAGAGGGGGAAAATAGTGCAGTTACAGAACTTCAAAATGGTGAGGAAGTCAAGATAGTTGCAATATAAAATGTTCTAAACTCAGGAAGAAAATTATACATCACAGGGTAACCTCAAAGAAAAACGATGAACCTTCACACCACATTAACAAAGAGGACAAGCACAAATATTTAGCCAATACTAAAACAATAGCAACAAAGGACATGATAACATGATTCATAAAAAATGAGCTCTGCACAGAAAATTATATGGAACAAAGAAAACAGCAATACCATGAAAAAAAGAAAATGACAGCAACCAAATCATACTTGTAAATAATTACACTGAATGTTAATGGATTAATTCACCACTCAAGAAATGGAGAATTGCAGACTGCATAAGAAAACATAACATCAATATGCTGTCTATAGGAGACACACCTTAAAGACAAAGACAAAAATAGACTAAAAATCAAAGGTTGGAGAAAGATATATCAAGCAAATGGCAACCAAAAAAAAAAAAAGGAGTGGCAATATTAATTTATGACCAATTTGAATTTAAGACAAAAACCACCATACAAGACAAGGAGGGACATTATATAATGATTAAAGGATTGATTGAACAAGAAGATATAACTATAACAAATATCCATGGAACCAATGAAAGAGCCCCAAAATACATAAATCAGACTTCAACAGAATTGAAAAGACAAATAGATGACTCCACACTCATAGTTGTTATGTTATGTGTCATTGAGTCAGCCCCGACTCATAGTGACCCCTCCTTGGGTTTCTGAGGCAGTATCACTACAAAAGTAGGATTGCCCAACCTTCCTTCTGAGGAGTAGGAAACTTTAATACACCACTTTCAATGAAAGATAGAACTGGAAAGAAACTCAACAAAGATGCAGAAGAACTAAACAATGCTATCCACCAACTTGAACTTACAGATATCTACAGAGCACTACAACAAACAACAGCACAATATACATTTTATACATTTTTTTCCAGTGCTCATGGAATATTCTCTAGGATAGACTATATCCTGGAGAATTGAGGCCATAAAGCAAGCCTTAATAAATTTAAAAACATTGAAATTCTGCAAAGCATTTTTTCAGATCACAATGCTATCAAATTAGAAATCAACAATAGGAAGATCAATGGAAAAAGAGCAAACACATGGAAACTGAGCAACACCTTCATAAAGAATGAATGGGTCATAGAAGAAATAAAAAATAAAAGTAAAAAATTCCTTGAATCAAACAAAAATGAAAACACAGCTTACCAAAATCTTTTGGACACAGCAAAAGCAGTGATCAGACATCAATTTATAGAAATCAATGCACATGGCAAAAAAGAAGAAAGAGCCAGAATCAACACTTTAAAGCAGCATCTCCAACAATTAGAAAAAGAACAGTAAGAAAAGCCTACAGTCACCAGAAGAAAGGAAATAATAAAGATTTGAGCAGAAATCAATGACATAGAAAACAGAAAAATAATGGTAAAAATCTACCAGACTAGAAGTTGGTTTTTTGAAAAGATTCATAAAATTGACAAACCACTATCAAGTTTGTCAAAGGAAAAGAGGGAAAAAATATAAAAAAACATGAATAAGAAATGAAATGAGCCTCATCACAACAGAATCTACTGAAATGAAAAGGATAATATCAGGATACTATGAAGAAATATAGGAGCTCTAGTAGCATAGTGCCTAAGGCACTTGACTACTAACCAGCAGGCTGGTTGTTCGAACCCATCAGCCACTCCTCGGAAAAAAGATTGGGCAATCTACTTCCGTAGTGATACTGCCTTGGAAACCCAAGGAGGGGTCACTGTGAGTCAGTTATGACTCAATGACAAATAACAACAGGAAGAACTATACTCCAACAAATTTAAAAATCTGGAAGAAATGGATAAATTTCTAGAAACACACTATTACCTAAACTAACACACACTGATGTGGAAAAAGTTGAACAGACTCATAAGAAAAGAAGAAATTGAACTGGTCATCAAAAAAAATTACCAACAAAAAATAAAAGTCCTGGCCCAGACCATTTCACTGGAGAATTCTACCAAACTTTCAGAGAAGAACTGACACCAACCCTACTCAAACTATTCTAAAACATAGAAAAGGATGTAATCCTCCCAAATTCATTTTATGAAGCAAGCATAACCTTAATGCCCAAATCAGGCAAAGACATCACTAAAAAGGAAAACTATTAGGAGCTCTGGTAGCATAGTGCTTAAGGCACTTGACTGCTAACCAGAAGGTTGGTGGTTCAGACCCACCAGCCACTCCTTGGAAGGAAGGTTGGGTAATCTACTTCTGTAGTGATACTGCCTTGGCAACCCAAGGAGGGGTCGCTATGAGCCGGGTTGACTCAATGGCACATAACAACAACAACAACAACAATTGACTAATACCCCTCATGACTATAGATGTAAAAATCTTTGACAAAATCCTAGCCAATAGATTCCAACAGCATACCAAAAACATAAATCATTATGTATGACCGAGTGGGGCTCATTTCAGGTATGCAAGGATGGTTCAACATTAGATAAACAATCAACATCATCCACCACATTAAAAAAAGGGGGGGGGGAAGACCTGCATGATCATATCAATTGATGCAGAAAAGTCATTTGATAAAATCCATCACCCATTCCTGATCAAAACTTTCAGCAAAATAAGAATAGAAGGGACATTCCTCAACATCATAAAGGGCATCTATGCAAAATCAACAGCCAACATTATTCTCAATAGAGAGAGACTGAAGCCACTCTTCTTGCAAAAAGAAACCAGACAAAGATCCCCTCTGTCACCACTTCTATTCAACATTTTATTGTAAGTCTTAGCCAGGGCAATAAGGCAAGAAAGGGAAATCAAAGGCATCCAAATTGGAAAGGAAGAAGTTAAACCATCCCTATTTGCTGAAGATATGATCCTGTACATAGAAAACCCAAGAGATGCAGTAAAAAATCTACTGGAACTAATTGAAAGTTTTCACATCATGGCAGGATACAAGATCAACATCCAAAAATCAGTTGGATTCCTCTACACCAGCAAAGAAATTAATGAAAAAGAAATAAGGAAAAGAATACCATTTATAATAGTTACCAAAAAAATAAAATACTTGGGAATAAATTTACCAGGGACACAAAAGACCTGTACATGGAAAATTATAAAATGCTACTTCATGAAACCATAAGAGATCTACATAAATGGAAGAACCTACCATGCATGCTCATGGATAGGAAGATTGAACATTGTGAAAATGTCAACTCTACCCAAAATAATCTATACATTCAATGCAATCCCAATCCAGATTCCATTAACATTCTTTATGGATATGGAAAAACCAATCACTAACTTTTTATGGAAAGGAAAGAGACCTCAGATAAGCAAAGCATTATTGAAGAACAAAGAAGGAGGTCCACTGCCAGATCTTAAAACCTACTATACAGCCACAGTAGCCAAACTGCATGGTATTGGTACAATGACAGATACATAGGCCAATAAAATAGAATTGAGAACCCAGAAATACATCCATCACCCTATGGTCAGCTGATCTTTGACAAAGGCCGGAAATCCATTAAAAGAGGAAGAGATTGTCTGTTTAACAAATGATGCTGGCAAAACTGGATATCCATTTACAGAAAAATGAAACAAGATCTGTACCTCACACAATACACAAAAACTAACTCCAGATGGATCAAAGAGTTAAATGTAAAACCTAAAAATATGAAATTCCTCAAGGAAGAACTAGGGTCAAATTTATGCACCCTCTGGTGGCATAGTGCCTAAGACATTTCAGTGCTAACCAGAAGGCTGGTTCAAACCCACCATTCACTCTTTGGAAGGAAGGTTGGGCAATCTACTTCTATAGTAATACCATCTCAAAAACCCAAGGAAGGGTTGCTATGAGTTAGATCCAACTCTATGGCAGTGGTTGCATTGTATTTTGTGAATGTATGGCATAAACAGCCTGTCAAGCATAATCCAAAATGCACAAACAGCAGAAGATGAATTAGATGAATGTTGTTGTTATGTTGTTAAGTGCCATTGAGTCGTCTCTGACTCATCACAGCATAACGAAACACCACCTGGTCCAGAGCCAGCTCCACGATTCTTCCTACCCTGGAGCCTATTGCCACCGCCACCATGTCATTTCACCTTGTTGAGGTCCTTCCCCTCTTTTGTCCACCCTCCACCTTACCAAGCATGACATCTTTCTCCAGGGAATGGTCCTTTCTGACAACATGATCAAAGTAGGTGAGACGAAGTCTGGCCATTCTCGCTTCCAAGTAGCATTCCAGCTCCACTTCCTCCAAGACAGATTTGTTAGTTCTTTTAGCAGTCCACGGTACTTTCAGCATTCTTCACCAACACCACAGTTCAAAAGCATCAACTCTTCTTGGGTCTTCCTTATTCATTGTCCAGCTCTCACATGCATATGAGACAATTGAAAATATGATGGTTTGTGTCAGGTGCACCTTAGCCCTCAAGGAGATATCTTTGCTCTTCAGCACTTCAAAGAGGTCCTTTGCAGCTGATTTTCCCAGTGCTATACATTATCTGATGTCCTGACTGCTGCTTCCATTGGTGTCTATTGTAGAACCATGCAATGTGAAGTCTTTGACAACCTCAATCTTTTCTCCATCTATTGTGATGCTGCTTTTAGGTCCAGTGGTGAGGATTTTTGTTTTCTTTATATTGAGATGTAATCCATACTGCAGGCTGTACTCTTCAAACTTCATCAGTAAGTGCTTAAAGTCATCCTCACTTTTCAGCAAGCAGTTGTGTTGTCAGTGTATTGCAGGTTATTAATGATTCTTCCTGCAATCCTGATGCCACATTCTTCTTCATATAGTCCAGCTTCTCAGGTTATTTATTCAGAATACAGATTGAATAAGTATGGCGAAAAGATACAACCCTGACACACTCCCTTCTTGATTTTAAACCATGCAGTGTTCCCTTTCTCTGTTTGAATGACAGCTTCCTGGTCTGTGTACAGGTTCTTCATGACTACAATTAAGTGTTCTGGAATTCCCATTCTTCTTAATGTTATCCACAATTTGTTATGATCCACAAAATCAAATACTTTTGCATAGTTAATAAAACAAAAGTAAACATCCTTCTGGTATTCTTTACTTTGAGCCAAGATGCACCTTACATCAGGAATGATGTCCCTCATTCCATGTCCTCTTCTGAATCCAGCCTGCACCTCTGGAAGTTCTGTCAAAATACTGCTGCAACCTTTTTTGAATTATCTTCAGTAAGATTTTACTTGCATATGATATTAACAATATTGTTTGATAATTTCCACATTCTGTGGGATCACTTTTCTTTGGAATGGGTACAAATATGGATCTCTTCCAGTCAGTTGGCCAGGTAGCTGTCTTCCAAATCTTTTGGCATAAGCAAGTGAGTGTCTCTAGTGGGGCATCAATATGTTGAAACATCTTAATGGGTATTCCGTCAATTCCTGGAGCCCTATTCCTCACCAATTCCCTCAGCACAGCTTAGACTTCTTCCCTCAATACCATTGGTGCTTGAACATATATGCCACCTTCTGAAATGGATGAAGATTGACCAGTTCTTTTTGGTACAGTGACTCTGTGTATTCCTGCCATCTTCTTTTGATGCTTCCTGCATCATTCAATATTTTGCCCATAGAATCTTTCAATATTGCAACTTGAGGCTTAAGTTTTTCCTCATTTCTTTCACCTTGAGAAATGCTGAGTGTGTTCTTCCCATTTGGTTTTCTAACTCAAGGTCTTTGCACATTTCATTATAGTAATTGGCTTGTCTGCTTGAGCTGCTCTTTGAAATCTTCTGTTCAGCTCTTTTATCTTGTCATTTCTTCCATTTCCTTTAGCTACTTGTCACTCAAGAGCAAGTTTCAGAGTCTCTTCTGACTTCCATTTTGGTCTTTTCTTTCTTTCTCGTATTTTTAATGACCTCTTGCTTTCTTCATGGATGATGCTCTTGATGTTATCTCACAGTTCCTCTTGTTTTCAGTCATTGGTGTTCAATGCATCAAATCTATTCTTTAAGTGGTCTCTAAATTCAGGAGGGATATATTCAAGATCATATTTTGGCTCTCATGGACTTGGTTTAATTGACTTCAACTTCAAGTTGAACTTGCATATGAGCAGTTGATGGTCTGTTCCACAATCAGCTCCTGGTCTGGTTTTGGTGGAAGATATCGAGCTTTTCCATCTCCTCTTGCCACAGATATAGTCAAAGTGATTCATGTGTACTCCATCTGGCAAAGTCCACATGTAAAGCCTCCATTTGTTGAAAAAAGCTATTTGAAATGAATAAGTCATTGTTCTTACAAAATTGTATGATGTGATCTCTATTTCTGTGACCCAGGCCAAATTTTCCAACTACTGATGAATTTTCTTTGTTTCCAACTTTTGTATTCCAGTCACCAGTGATAATTTACACATCTTGATTGCATGTTTGGTCAATTTCAGACTGCAGAAGTTGATAAAAATCTTTAATTTCCTCATCTTTGACTTTTGTGGTTGATGCATAAATTTGAATAATAGTCTTATTAACTGGTCTTCTTTGTAGGTGTATGGATATTATCCTATCACTGACAGCATTGTACTTCAGGACAGATCCTGAAACATCTTTTGTGATGATGAATGCCATGCTTTTCCTGTTCAAGTTGTCATTCCAGGCATAGTCAGTCATATAGTTGTCTGATTCAAAATGGCCAAAACAGTCCATTTAGCTCACTAATGCCCAGCATATCAATCTTTATGTGTTCTATTTCATTTTTGACAACTTCCAGTTTTCCTAGATTTATACTTCATACATTCCATGTTCTGATAATTAATGGATGTCTGCAGCTATTTCTCCTCAATTTGAGTGGTGCCAAGTCAGCAATAGGAGGTCCTGAAAGACTTACTTTATCCATATCATTAAGGATGTTTCTACTCTAATGAGGCAGCTCTTTCCCAGTCCTGTTTTGAGTGCCTTGCAACCCAAGGGGCTAGTCTTCCTGCATTTTGTTGGACAATGTTTCTAAGTTATTCATAATGTTGCCCAGTAATGTATTAGACATTGTTTTTCTGCTATTCATAAGGTTTTCCCTGACAAATTTTTGAGAAGTGGATGGCCTCCTCCTTCTTCCTAATCTGTCTTAGTCTGTAAACTGCGTTGAAACCTGTGCACCATGTGCAACTCTGCTGACATCTGAAACACCAGTAGCACAGCTTCAAGCCTCACAGCAATGTACAAGTCTCAGAGGATGACATACTGACAGACAAGTTTGCCTCCCTTAGCTGTTGGAAAACTTTGCACCATCCTCTTACGTAATTCCTACCTGAAACCTGCCACTCTATGGCCCCGGGCCACTGCTGGTCCCTCCCTTTCCTGGTTCTAGGGGGCTTAGGGCCCAGCCTTGTCTCTCCACCCTTTTTACCTGGTTATCCTGCCACTCCTGAGGTCTGTGAGACTGCTCCTTGTCCCTCCCTTTCTTGTCTCTAGGGGGCTTGGGCTAGATGAATGAGACCTTCTAAAAATTAATTTTTTATGTGCTTCCAAAGACTTCTCCAAAATAGTCAAAAGAGAAACTGTACATCGGAAAAAACTATTTGGCAATGACATATCTGACAAGGGACTTATCTCTACAATTTATAGAAAACTCCAACATCTCAACAGCAAAAAGACAAATAATCCAAGTTAAAAAAAAAGGGCAGAAGATATGAATAGGCACTTCACCAAAGAGGATATTCAGGTGACCAACAAACAAATGAAAAAATGCTCACAATCATTAGCTATTAGAGAGATACAAGTCAAAACAACAATGAGATACCATCTGCCCAGCACTAGCAGCAAAGTTGAAGAAGAAAATAACAAATGCTGTTGAGGATGTGGAGAGATTGGGACTCTCATACACTGCTGGTGGGACTGTAAAATGATACAACCACTGTGGAAAGCAGTATGGCAATACCTTAGAAAGTTGGAATTAGAAATACTATTTGATCCAGCCATTCCATTACTAGATATATAACCTAAAAAATTGAGAACCAGGACGAGAACAGATATATGCACACCCATGTTCTTCACAGCATAATTTACAATAGCCAAAATGTGGAAACAACCTAGGTGCCCGTGAACAGAAGAATGGATAACCAAACTATGATACATTCACACAATGGAATACTATGCAACCCTAAAGAATGGTGTAGAATCTGCAAATCACTGCATAACATGGATTAACTTGGTAAAATAAGTCAATCACAGAAGGACAAATATTCTATTAGTCCATTACTGGAAAAAGTCAAGGAAAGGCTTATATATGGAAGGAAATTTTCTTTGTTGGTTTCCAGAGGTGGGAGGCTAATGAAGGGGACACTTTTAGATAGGCAAAGACAAGTATTGATTTGGGTGAAGAGAAAAGCAATGTATCAAATTTGAGTGATCAACACAGTGACAATGAGGAAGAGGAAGACATAGAGAGGTGCTTGGGAGGTACAGACAACAATGATGGACCCTTTTTCACATACAGTACTGCCTTGTCAGTGAAGGCAATCATTGATGTACAGGTGGATAGATGGGTGCACAGGCTGAACTATTAGGTATGTCCATACAGGGGGGAGTGTTCCCAAAACCATGTACAGGGTTGGCAATGTTTCTACAAGTGTATTTATATGTTCTTTAAGAATCTCCAGGTATATGGTAGAGATGAAAAAGGGCAAGGTTATAGTCACTCTTTGGCCACAACTAGCTACCCAGAGGGAGTGAGTAGTTGGACCTGTGGGCTCAGGACCATAGTTGCAGGGCACATTAATCCCAATTGGTGTAACATACTACACAAAACATTGTTCCACATCTTACTTTGGTGAGTAGCAACTGGGATCTTAAAAGATTGCAAGTGGCCACTTAGATGCAATTATGGGTCTCTCCACATCCAGAGCAAAGAAGAATGAAGAAAACCAAAGTCACATGGATATAATTAGTCCAAGGGACTGGTACACCATGTGATCCTTAGCTTATATGACTATGAGACCAGAAAAACTAGATGGTGCCTGGCTACCACTGTCAACCATTTGGAGGGGGATCTATGTAGGAGATCCTGGATAGAGTAGGAGAATAATGTGGAACAAAAGTTAAAATCATTAAGAAAAAAAAAAGGACCAAGTTTCCTGCTCTGATAAAGCCTGATGGAACCACTCAAATCATGTCCCCTAGCTACCCTTCAGGTCTGGAATTGAACCCACTCCTGTGGCTTCCAGCCAAACAAAAGACAAACATATGAGTTGAACATTTATATTAGGTAAATACAATCCTTGGAGAAATCAGTCATGGGAGAAGAGAAAGGCTGTGTATGTACAGAGAGACAGCTCGAGGTGGGAAGGGGCAGGAGTGCATGGGAGGGAAGGTCACAGGGAAGAGGTAACTATGTGGAGGAAGTGGGAGGGGCACTGTTGCATTGTGGGAAATTTTAGTCAACATCATAAGACAAAGTATATGTGAGCTGCTGAATGGAATGTGAATTTGCTCTGTAAACTTTCACCCAAATCACAATAAAAATTAAAACACACACGCACACAAACTATTTCTCAACTACTGATCCTTCTTTGTATGCATTTTTTCTCTCCAATCACCAGTAATTGTCAGTGCATCTTGACTGCATGTTTGATCCATTTTCAGCCTCTAAAAATTGGTACAAATTTTTAATTATTTATTGATTTCATTAGTAATTGGTGTATAAATTTGAATAATAGTCATATTAACTAGTATTCCTTGTAGGAATATGGATATTCTTCTATTACTGATAGCATTGTACTTCAGGATAAATCATGAAATGTTATTTTTGACAGTGAGTGTGGCACTATTTCTCTTCCATTTTTCATTCCTGGCAGAGTAGACCCTATGATTGTTTGATTCTAAAAGGGCAATGCTAGCCATTTCAGCTCCCTAATGCTTAGGATATTGATCATCAAGTATGCCATTTAATTTTGAGAACTTCTCACTTTCCTAGACTCATACATCATACATTGCATGTTCCACTTTCTAATGAATATTGCAGCTGTTTCTTCTCATTTTGACTTGTGCCACATCAGCAAATGAAAGTCCCAAAAGCTTTATTCCATCCCCATCATTAAGGTCGGCTCCACTTTAAGGAGGTAGCTCTTCCCCAGTTGTTTTTTGAGTGCCGTCCAACCTGAGAGATTCCTTTTGTGGCAGCACTATATCAAACAGTGTTTCCCTGCTACATATAAGGTTTTCACTGGCCATTTTTTTTCAAAAGTAGATTGTTGATCTTTCTTTCCAGTCTGTCTTAGTCTAGAAGCTCTTCTGAAACCTATCCAGCATGGCTGCCCTGCTGGCATTTGAAATATCAGTAGCATAGCTTTCAGCAACACAGCCACACTCAAGCTACCACAGTAGGACAAACTGACAGATGAGTGTCAGACTAAGGAACTACAAAGAGGAAAACAGCAACTTTATAGTGGTGGTTCTGTGGTAGAATTGCTGCCTTCTCTGTAGGAGATCAGGGTTCAATTATTGGCTAACACATCTCAAGTGCAGCTACCACTCTTCTTTTAATGGAGGCTTGGGTGTGGCGTGATGCTGAAAATGTTTCAAGGAAGCCTCCAAACACATTAGGAAGAAAGACCTGGCAATCTTCTTACAAAAACATCAAATGAGAAGCCTGGGGTTTATCGATTTGCCATAATTTAGTGTACAACTTGACAGCAGCTAACAACAATAGTGGAGAAACCTGGCCAGCACAACTTAACTTCTCCAATAACAAGACATATGGACATTAAGAGCTAGAGGTAAGCATGAAACACTAAGAATGCCACAACATCACTTCTGTAAAATTTTTTCCAAAATGCATAATCATAAGGAAACATCAGACTATGCCAATCTGAGAAGCATTCCACAAATTAACTCTCCATTACTCTTCAAAGGGGTCAAAGTTTTGAAAGACAAAGGTCAATGGAGGACCTGTTCCAGAAAAATAAAGTAAGAAGTCATGACAGTCATGACTGACCCTTCGTTGGATTCTGGGTCAGTACAAGGACATTTGTGGGTCATTTGGAAAAAGTAGTCTGTATATGGAATTATTGATCTAGTATCAATGTTAATTTCAAATTTTTATTACTATGCCATATTTATGTAAGGTGTTAACATTTGGAAAATCTAGATGAAGGTTATAAGGAATTATTTGTACCATTTTTGCAAATTTTTTGAAGTCTGAAATTATTTCAAATTAAAATTTTAAAAAGTTTTTTTAAAAATAATCTAAGATATTCAAGATGTATTTGTTCTAGAAAATCCATACATTCATCAGAAACATTTCAAACCCTAATCTCAAAGCTAAGGGCAAATAGTCCGATGATCACATCAGGTTTAAATTAAGCTTCAAATTAAACAGAAGATTTCAAAGAGTGGCTTGAGAAGGCAAAATATAGTTTATAATGAAATGTACAAAGACCTGGAGTTAGAGAACCAAAAAGAAAAACTCACTTGGCGTATTTCAACCTGAAAGAACTGAAGAAAAAATTCAAGCCTTGAGTTGCAATTCTGAAGGATTTTAAGGGCAAACTATTAAATGATGCAGGAAGTATCAAAAGAAGATGGAAGGAATACCCAGAGTCACAGTACCAAACAGAATTGCTGGTCTTTGAATGCCAGTGGCATAGCTTCTAGACTTACAGCAACATGCAAGCCACCACAGAATGCAAACTGACATACAATTGGTAAGATTTCATTTTACTTGAAACCACAATCAACACCTATGAAAGCAGCAGTCAAGAAATCAAGTCATAATACACGGGGCAAATCTGCTGCAAATGACCTCTTTAAAGAGTTAAAGAGCAAAATTGTTGCTTTGAAGACTAAGGTGTGACTGATCCAAGCCATCCTATTTTCAAATAGCCTCATCTGCATGTGAAAGCTGAACAATGAATAAACAGGAGATAAGAAAAATTAAGGCCTTTAAATTGTGGTGCTGTTAAAGAATACTGAAAATATGGACTACCAGAACAACGAACAAATCTGGCCTGGAAGGAGAGCGACCGCCACATTCCTTAGAAGCGAGAAAGGCTAGAATCTGTCATGTGTACTCTGTTCATGTTGTCAGAAGACCCCAGTTGATGGAAAAGGATATCATCCTTGGTAAAATAGAGGGTCAGTGAAAAAGGAGAAGACCCTCAACAAGATGGAGTGACATCATGGCTGCAACAATGGGCTCAAGCATAGTAAAGATTGTGAGGATGGTGCAGGACCATGCAGTTTTTTCATTCTGTTGTACATAGGGTCACTGTGAGTTGAAGCCAACTCAATGGCACCTAGAAACAACCACATAGCATTAAGTCAGAAACTGTTGCATGAAAATATAGCATTTTTGTTGCTATGCTGTTCTCTTCTTTACAAAATACAATATGTTTGTCGGAACACTGGACAACGACTCACAAAACCAAAATTTCTCTCTACATCCATCACTTACCATTAAATGTCTCTGTGTCTCCATTTTTTTTCTCTAAAAAAAAAGTTAGCAAGCAATCCTCTGCTCCCTCAGATCCTACAAGTTATCTTGAACAAAGACAATTGAAACAATTGTAATAAAAATCCTCTAAACACTTCTGTATACTAGGTTCAATGTTGCATTCTGAACCTGAAAAAAAAATACTAGTATTTACCTCTGAAGGTAAATTCTTTTGTAAAACAATTACATTTCTCAATAGGTTCCGTTTATTGAAACTTGTTTTCTTTCTTTTTTTCTTTTTTTAAATAAACCTAGAACTTCCTCACTTCCCAAGAGGTTGTCTTTTTAATTATGTCATTCTTGATCTAGGGTTGTTTCTTCTGTATAAATGTTATTGTTTGGGTTTGAAGTGATCGCCCCTGTTCAATTTCAGGATTAGCGTTTTCTGAGACACAGAATGAATTTTTTCTTCCTGTTGCCTTGAGGACATTCATCGGAAACATCATGTTGTGCTTGATTGAGATTCTCCTGAAGAAAAGGTTCACAACAAAGAACAAATTAATTTTTAGTAACAATCAATGGTACCATACAATGCATTTTCACTTTCCCTTTACTTTTCCATTCTCTTTATTTCCCAGCTTTCTGATTCTCCACATGTAGAAAATGGATTGTACTTTAAAAATAAAATAAAATAACTGTATCTGCTTCCTGGTCTTAATTAAAGCCAGGACTGTAACTCATCCAGAATCCTGATCTGGCTATGAATGCTCAGTGAAGAGCTTCCAGACCACAGATCAAACCAGAAAACAAAAAATCAAGGAGAATCTAAAGAGAAATGAGCCCTCCTGGGTACTAGTAAATAGATCCTTATCACAGTCAACTTCCTTTTCCTCTCTCCTTTTCAAATAAAATACACACACATATTTATAGATGCATGTATGCATATATGTTACATATTTGGTTGGTTGGTTGGTATGTGCCGTCGAGTTGGACCTGACTCATAGCAACTCCTCCTTGGGTTTCCGAGGCAGTATCACTATGGAAGTAGATTGCCCCATCTTCCTTCCGAGGAGTGGCTGGTGGGTTTGAACCGCCAGTCTTCTGGTTAACAGTCAGGTAGGTGCCTTAGGGACTATGCTACCAGAGCTCCCTTGTTACATATTTAGTCATGCTTATTTAAAATTTGTTTTATCATGTGTAACTTCTACAATAAAGGATATATTATAAATCTACATGGAATGACTACATGATTTGTGAGTTTATTGTACACCAAGTCCTTGATTGTCATTAGTCTTGTTTTGCACCTGGGAGACCTTACTTAGAGGGTATGGCAATTGTGGAAATAACATTCAGGGTTATTACGACATTGGTCTGCACTGGATACAGCATCAAGGGCAAGCAAACTGACCTGAAATGGCCAATTTACCCAACTCAGTTGGTCAGCATGGTTTTACATGTTCAAAATTATTCACCTCAGAAAGAATATTTTCTCTCACAAATATATATTTGGTGCCCCCATGCACTATTAAGGAGCTCTGGTAGCATAGTGCCTAAAGCCCTTGACTTCTAACCAGAAGGCTGGTGGTTCAAACCGACCAGCAACTCCTCGGAGGGAAGATGGGGCAATCTACTTCCATAGTGATACTGCCTCCAAGGAGGGCTCGCTATGAGTTGGGTCCGACTCCACGGCAAATAACAACAACAACATGCACTATTAACTATGTGCCAAGTGTTATTCCCCTTAAAGTGTTACAAAGAAATCAAATAGCCCATGTTTCTGAAGATTTTGGTGTGGGAGTAGCTACTATGAATTCAGAATATAAAGTCTAGCTTCTTTAACACAGAGACTGAGTTTCATTCTCCACAGCTCTTTATCAATTCTTATAATTGCAGTACTCAAAAGGAAATGTCACTTCTACATATACTGTTAGCTATAAAACAGAGTGTCTGTGGCATGGTTACACAGGAGAGATAGTAATTGTTGCCTCGAAAATGTAGCTTAGGTTTAAAGAGTTTCCTTTTTCTTTCCAAAGACTTAATGGTTGTTGTTAGTTGCCTTCAAATTGGCTCCTTATCCTGCATCATCCTCACAATCATTGATATGTGTGAGATCATTTTTGCAGCCACCATGTCAATCCATCTTACGGAGAGTTTCTCTCATTTTTGCTCACTCCCCACTTTACCAAATGTGCTGTCCTTTTCTAGATTCTTCACTTCTGATCAGTCGTCATCCAAAGTCTGCAAGACAAAGTCTTGCTACCCTTGATTCTAAGGAGCATTCTAGCTGTACTTCCTCCCAAACTGATTTCTTCGTTCTTCTTTCTGTCCTCAGTATAGTCAATATTCTTTGCCAACACCACAATTGAAATGTATCGATTCTTCTTTGATTTTTTTTTCATTGTCCAAAAAAAACTATGGCTTGGGTGAAGTTCCCCTTAGTCATCACTGTGACATCTTTGCTTTTTAACACTTTATAGACGTCTTTTGCAATTGATTTTCTCAATTCAATATGTTGTAGTGCCTTCAAAATATTGTAAAGTTCTCCCCAAAATGCATATTGCTGGAGAACCCTCATGAGGAAAGGGGAAGGAAGCATCGCACGAAAAGGAGGAGGAGAATGAAGACAGAGATTCAGAAAATAGGACCAGTTGAGACATCAGTGACTTTTCAAGTTTACTGTGGGCAAAATAATGTCTTGCTTTCTTTCATTTATTGAGTGAGGAAATAGAATAATTTTCCTTTTACTTATAAATATTCTCAGCGTGTAGGTCATCTGTGTAATGGCTTCCATTAAAATTCTTTTAATATTTCTTTCTGCTTGGTTTTCACATAAGTGTGCTAACATTACCATAGAATGCTCCACTAAATTAAAATATTGTTAGAGCTAAATGTTAAAGGTGTTACATTATAATTCATGATAAAAGGTTATTCATCAGTTCTAAGTTCTGTTAGCACAATCTGCCTAGGATGACTAAGAAAGAACAACGATTTTAGATTCTATAATAGTGACCTAATTGTTCATTTACCTAATGTTAGCCCTTAAGAAAATGTAACGTGGTCACAATATTACTTCTTTCCTAATTAAATAGAAGGAGGGCAGAATAGGGTAAGTGAAAGAGCTAGAATCACAGAGTTAGAAAGGCTGTGTTTGAAATTCTTCTGTGCCTGCATGTGTCACCAAGAAAGTAATTTATTCTTTATGAACATGGTCCTTAACTGTAAGGGGGTAATAACAACTAAATCTGTCCTCTAAGGATGTTGTGAGACTCAAATGTGATAGTGTATCTGATTATATGTGTATATATTTTAAAGTGTTAGGTATTATTACCATTATCTTCTTCTATTAGTCAGTATTTGCCTATGGTCAAAGGACCATTTAATTTATTTATTTATTTATTTATTTCCCAAAGAATGAGGATTTAGATACTTATCTAGGTATTCACATGTGATCCTCTATTTCAAGCATTAATCTTCAAACATTTTTTTTTTTTTAAAGGGGGGATATTGTTAGTCATTTGAAAGGAAGGAAATAATATATACAGAGATATTTGTTGTCACTTGGATATTGAAACTTTAGGGAAGTAGCACTTTAATGAATCCTGATGAACTCTGCTTCCCCCTGAGACATCATTGTGTGGTGGGATCATCTGGCAACCACATAAATTCTAAGGCTTAGAATCTTATAAGTTGTCTGAAGAGACTGGAGTTCCTTTTCCCTGAGAAGCAGTGTCTTTTCTTAGGAAATCTAAAGATCTGAGACTTGGAAATTTAAAACAGGATGCTCCAAAAAGGGAAAGGAAGCTATGTGGCCAGTGAGATCAGGAGTGAAGCAGTAGCTAAAGAAATATTCCTGTTACAATAGCTGGAGTCAAGAAGAAGATCCTCTGCTTAAGGGGCCTAATCATTTGGAGAGAGTTCCCACCTCCCTTCCACTACTCTGTACTGTTCCAGAGATATCTGATCATCCACTAAATATTATCCCATAGCCCATCACAGACCAGAGTCTTTGGTCTGAGGAGGCAAGAGGCACAGGGTGGGTGTCCTGGAGAAGGGAATTTAGCTGTTTCCAATCTCCTTTAGAGGTGAAGTGACTAAAGGTTTGTCCACCCATACTCCTTAAGGGTTTTATCAGGCAGCAACAATGCAGCAAAGGGAACACACTGCCATAGAGTCAGATCCGACTCATAGCTAAGGTGGTATCACTAGATGGCAGCAACTATTGTGCCCTATGCTAACCAGAGGGTTGGCGGTTCAAACCCACCAGCCACTCTTGGGAAGAAAGGTTGGGTAATCTACTTCTGTAGTGATACCACTTTGGGAACCAAAGGAGGGGTCGCTATGAGTTGAAATCAACTCAATTTCAGTGAGTTTGTTTTTTGGTTTATAGTGCCCTATAGAGTTGTCTCTAGGTAGTGCAATTGACTAATGTGCTTGGTTGCTAATAGAAAGGTTGGAGGTTTGAGTCTGCCCAGAAGTACCTTGGAAGAAAGCAGTGGTGATATACTTCTAAAAAATTAGCCACTGAAAACTGTGGCACACAGTTCTGCTCTGACACACATAGGTTACCATGATTCGTGGGCATCATGAATGAGAGTCAACTCAATAGCAACTGTGAAATAGCACCCTATATGGCCTGTCCTGTACATCTTCTTTATTTCGTCTTGAACCATTGTCTTTGTGACTTACTGCACTTTAGCCATGCTAATATCTTATGTACTTAGAAAAACAAACAAACAAACAAACAATGTTTTCCCCCTTCAGGACTTTCACATTTTCTGTTTTCTTAGTCAGGAACACTCTGCTCTCTCTGCTTCATATGATTGGTTTCTCCTCATCCTTCAGTTATAAACAAATTAATTGTTGGACTGGATTAGAGAGATAAATACTAGGCTCATGAACATTAGGCTCAAATATAAACATCAAATTAAAAATTGCTGATAGCACTAACTTATCAAAATTCAAATCTTTGCTTCAGTACAGACTGTTTTTATGCAGCATGATAGAAAAAAATGGCATTAACATTATGAGAAGAAGAGATGAAATATTCAATAAATGGTATTGGGATGTTTAAATGTAAAATTTGGAGAAAAGTACTAGTTTCCCAAAGTAAGTTAACACTAATTAGAAACCAACAATTAAAAAAAAAAACTTTAAAAATAGAGGAAAATCTGGTTTTAAACTTAGAGTAGGAAGGACCTTCTTAAAGCAACACCTACTACAAAACCAGTAGTTATTATATCAAAAGTAAAACCCTACTGTAGGAAAAAGTGATGATAAATAAAGTGAAAACATAAATGGCAAACCTGGAGAACATATTTGTAATATATTTCTCAAGAGATTAATATGCATAAAATAAAAATGAATCCCACCAATAGGGGGCATGTTTTAAAGTGGTAAAATAAGCAGTGATTTCACACAAAATAAGAATCTAAAATGGCCAACAAACATATGGAAAAATTCTTAAACAACCTTTGCTGTTGAGTCAATTCCAATTCATAATGACCCCACAGGACAGAGTAGAACAGTCCCATAGGGTTTCCAAGGCTGTAAATCTTTTTGGAAGCAGAATGCCACATCTTTCTACTGCCAAGCAGTGACTGGTGGTTCAAACCACTGACCTTTCGGTTAGTAGGCAAGCACCTTAACCACTGTGCCACCAGGGCTCCTTGAAAGATCCTTAAACTAACCAATATTTATCAAAGAATTACAAATCATAAGGGCAATAAAAAAATCAAAAGTTAGCTGTAAAATTGGTTAACAATTTAGTATCCAGCTTTAAAAAGGGCATGTAGAGATGGGCATCTTATACATTGCTTAAACTCTAAAACTTGCTACCATCAAGTCAATTCTGACTCATAGCAAGCCCCACTGTGTTTCTGAGGGGGTAAATCTTTATGGAAGTAGATTGGCCCTTCTTCCTTCCGCAGAGCAGCTGGTGGGATTGAACTGCCAACCTTCTGTTTAGCAGTCAAATGGCCTAGGCACTATGTCACCAGAGCTCCTTATATACCGCTTATGGGAGATAAATTGATTGTATTTCTTTTAAAAATATGACAGTATCCATCAAAATTTAAAAGTTGTATGCCTGTTTATTATAGGAATATAATTTCTACTTCTCATTTATTAAGAATCCCTTATTAATTAGCAATTAAAAAGAATGATAGAGATCATTTGTTAGAATATTTTATGAGAAATTAAAATCAGAAGTTTCTGTGGGAAAGTCTTTCTTACATGGAAAAATGACTGAAAGGAAATGCAGTACATAAAATGTTAAACGTGGTAGAATTATGGAGGGAATTTTTATCTTATTCTTTATACATTTTTAAAATAATCTCCTCAATTTCGCCAAAGAATGCCTATTCGTTTTACAATCAGAAACATTAAATTGTGAGTGCAAAAATAAACAATCAAATTAAAAATTGCTGATGGCACTAGCTGTTATCAAAGCACCAATCTTTGCTTCAGTATGGACTGTTTGCCAATACTCTACATTGACTTCCCAGTAATAAATGAGCTCTCAGGGTGACTTCTCATATTAAACATGGCACTTGCTAAATAAGATGTCCCATCCACCTACTCTATCCATGTCTAGAGAAAAGAAAACATCCTAAAAAGAGCAATCAGCCTTATTTTGATATCAGAATCATTGTTTAAAAACCTTCTCAGATCTCACCTTTGCTTCTTCTCTTGCTGATGACCTGTTAATGTTGGATGGGAAGTTTCTCACTAGCATGTGCAATCCCTAGCCTCAGAAATAAGGAGCGTCTTTCCAAATATTGCACATCCATCTGATGAAGCCTGGGTCCTTGTTTCATCTTTGGCATGTGCTGACTTTCATTGCCTCCTCTGTTCTACAACACAAAGCTGCCTACAGCCTATAAAGCAGCCGGCACATTGTGGACATTCTAATAAATATTAAATGTCTGATGATGATAATGACAGAGCAGAGCCCTGTCTTTGCAGCTGTGTAATTCTTGCCTTATTTGTGTGTCTCCTCAGACAGCTGTCACATCTGAGCTTTCAGAGGCAGAGATCCCTTGCCAAATTAAAGCTTGAGAAGAGCACACAGCATCCTCATGTCAATGTGAGAGAGAGAGATGTGAATGCCTACTGGCAGAGATGTCACTCAGAGACACATCTATTTGATAAATACTGTCTTGAGAGCTAATTCATATTGACTACCTGGCCAATTCAATCAATCATGCAGAGATCTGTCCCCGAGAGTTTCTATGATACCCAAACTATTGGCTTATGCCAGGGTGGGTAGGGACCTCAGTCCATCAGAGACCAGTTACTCAACATATTTTAGCTAAGTTGTATTAATTTAATAGGAGCTCTGGTAGCATAGTGCCTAAGGCACTTGACTGCTAACCAGAAGGCTGGCGGTTCAAACCCACCAGCCACTCCTCGGAAGGAAGGTTGGGCCATCCTACTTCCGTAGTGATACTGCCTCGGAAACCCAAGGAGGGGTCGCTATGAGTCGGGGCCGACTCGACGGCAAACAACAACAACAACATTAATTTAATAATCATGTGTTTTCATAAAAATATTTTTTAAAAAAATTTAATTGATGAATTCATTTATTGAGTAATTGAATAGATAGTGATATCAACATCACATTTACTAAAAAAAATAATAGGACTATCAAGACTTAAAATTGGCTAGGTAGTTGTTAAGTACTCTTCATATATTTTCTCATTTAATGCTCAAAAGTAGATATTAATACTATAGTTTTGTACACTTGGAGAAAGAAGGGCTAAGGAAATGTAAGCAGTTTGCCATGGGAAAGAAAGTAAGAACAATCTATAGATTCCAATTTAGTTCCATTTGACTCTACAGTTTTCAAAACCTTTTAAGAAGAACCAATGTAATGGAGGGAACACCCTGACTGTAATGTTGTTCATTCCTTTTTGCATTTTGAAAATGTCTGCAAAATAGCTCTTGTTCAGGTCTATCAAGAAATAGGCATAATAGAAAAGTAGGAAAAGACACAAGTTTATGTGCTTCAAGCTAGTAATTCCACTTGTTATAATCACTTCCAAAACTCAAATTACAACAAAACCTACAGATAAGAAAGTGCCCGTGTGCAAGAGTAAAGGGATGATTTACAGCCACAGGATAGAGTATATTTTAGCCATTAATGTGGAGGATTATGAAGACTAATAAATTCAAAATGTTTACTATGTAGCAGAAAATTAGAAAAACATCTTTGTATAAACTGGCTGACAGAGTAATGTTTAGAAAAATTGCTGAATAGGAAAAAGGGCTAAAAGAAATTAAACACACTGCTCGAGATGGTTGTATAGTATTGTTGATATTATGAATATTTTCCATTGTTTCAGTGATTCTAATAGCTAGCTATGTTAATTTCATAATAAAAAGAAAGCATTTAAAAAAGAGATCTACTATGAACCAAATCAGATCAGCTGCTTTGTTGTAAATAGTGGTCTTACTAAACCATGATCATTAAGGTTAAATTAATCATATATATTCTAGTCTATCTTTCTCAAATAGCCAATTAATTCAGACAAAAGAGTAGTCATGATTTACCAAGACTTAATAAAAGATATTTTGTTAAATGAGATTTGTTTGTGAACATATTTTCTGTGATCTCATGTCTCCAATTATATTTCTAGTGAAAAATTATTTTTTAAAAAGGACAAAATTTTAGAAAGTTGGATTATAATTTATGCAATTTCTTATTTATATAGTTTATGGGGGCTGTGCATTTTAATTAATTTGCTAGCACTAGCACATTGAAATTGCACTAGTGTACTGATTAGAAAAAAAAAATGTTGTCAAATTCTGCACTTAGTCATGCCGCTATAAATTTCATTGTTTCCTTCATGAGATTAAAGAGTGTACAATTAAGACAATGATTTTAAACCATGAATTCGTGAGGCATTTACAAAGCCTTCCTTGGTTTCTACTCAATTGCCTAATAAGCTAGATTGTAAAGGCAGGCACATTGTGAAGGAAAATCATTGTCCCCTTGTCTTGGGAATGGAGACATATTCAAATAGAAGCACCTAGGTGGAAAATGTGGAGGTCCTGCTGTGAGACTTTGGTGTTTTGATTCAGGCCTCCAGAAAAGTGCTCTGGAAGTGAATGGGGTGGGTGAGAGGGAAAGGGAAGAATTTTGTGAGGGCAGGAGGACTGACAATACATCATCTTTGCAATAAATCATTTTTTTTAAGGAAGTATTTTATTCTGTTTTTAAATGCTGGCAACTTCTGATGTTAATTCCTCTTTAGGAAAACATCTACAGTAAAGCTTTCAAACTAGAAAGGTATGTGTAAATTAAGCACCTAGATCATATAAACAGGTGTTTTATTATTTAAACTGTAAAACTAAATATAGTTCTTGATTTCCAGGTTCAGGAGAGCACCATATATCTATCTCTCCTGTGTTTGTTACATCCATCCATCCATCCAGTTCCTATTTTCCCCTGGATACGATTTCACTCTCCCCATTTTTATATTGAAAATTTGCATTCTATCTTTCAGCACCAAAAAGTCTTAATACTTTGTATTAGGACTTATCTTTCTATCAGACTTCAAACTAATAATTTCTGAGGATGTTAATTCATTTGCTCAGTTGTAAATACCAAAACAAACAAACAAACAAACAAAAAACCCTGAATTTATTTTAATTATATTCTATCATAATCCTTGGATGATGCATAAAAAGAGATATTGTCTTACACAACTAGTTTTATGTGTAAAATGATCTTGCTTTGCCATTCTTAGGTTTGACTATTAGCATAAATATTGCTATGAATATAATTAATTGAGGCTGATTGCTTTACAAGCAAAGTAGACCAATTTAATTTATCGTTTTCTTCAGACATGATAGTTTAAACTATCGTACTGCTGATTTACAATGCAGTGGTTGAGACATAGGCAAAGACAAAATTGAGTTATATTGAGCTGCTGTGTGTCACTGTGCTAGCCAGGGTATCTATTGTAATTTGTCTGTTACAATGTTTATGAAACATTCCATCTGGCACAATATGCCTCTAAGACAGAAGGCCCTGGCCTATTAAAGATGTAAGCATCTCACGTATGATTATATACCCATTTATTATCTCAGCAGGATGGGAGATAATCTTTAGAAAGCAGTGAAGAGATTAGCAAACTCAGACATTCCACTCAGATATAAATTTGAGGACTAAAATGTTCAAGTGGGGTTTTGCTTTGAAGACAAAAACGAACAAATCCCAGAGACTTTTTTTTTTTTTTTAAATTTCTTCTGTTCATGGAAATTGTATCTTTTACTTGGTCTGGCTGATTTTCATTAGCAAAGAAAGGGATTTACAAAACAAGACTTGTGATGTCATAACAAGATATGTTAACAGAGCAAATTTTCAGGCAGAGTATGAGAAAGAAAAACATTCCATTATACACGCAGCTCTCTCATTAGAAACTAAAGAATCACTAGATGGTCACTGATTACATTTCATGGATCTTTTAACAAATTATGGTGACTGCTACTTTACAATGCTTTCCTGATGCCAATGCCATTTAATTTAGTGTTAAATGTCCTCTTTTACATACTGGGCATAATGGAGATGTTGAAACTAAAAGGATGTTCATACTCTCAACAGTATTACTTCTGTAATTGCCATTATTTGAGAAGATAATATGTAGGAGATACCTAACTTGGCAACCCACACACATAATCTCATTTAATCCTCAACATGATCCTTATGAGGATGTTATTATTACCCTATTTTGTCCATAAGGAAATCGAGGCTAAGAGAGGTTAAGCAATTGCTCAAGCTAGAAGTCCTCCCCAGGAATGGCCTGTTACAAATCCCATCTATGCTCTTTCCACTGAGATTCCATCAGGATGGAAATTCCTGTCAGAAGGCACACTGTAGAAATATTATAACATGATTTAAAATATTTTAAATCCATTAGATGTTCAAGGGTTCCCCTGAGTAGACTATTTGAGTTTACTCCTGTGAGTTGAAATTTGAAGATTACATCTAACATAAATCCAGTTACCTTATGTCTAAAATGCACTCCAAGAAGTCTGCCTCCAGCAGATCTCCTGCCTAATCTTCAATTCCTCCTGCTCCAGGCCAGGGCACTTTCATGTATTTTAAACATGTAAAACAAAACATAATCCATGTTGACTTCATTTTCCTTTCTGCCAAAGTGTTACTCCTTTCAAAAATTACTAATGTTAATGTCCCTCACTGCAGAAACTTCCCATATGCCCATTCCAGCCAATCCCACTGCTGCACGGACCAGTGTTTTAATTTCTTATACCATAGATTAGTTTCTCTTATTCTTGGATTTCATATAAATTGAATCATACAATATGCATTGTTGTGTATCTGGCTTCTTTTTCTCCCCATGATAGTTTTGAATTCAGCCATTCCTTTTATTGCTGAGTAGCAGTTGTTCATTTATTTATTTATTTATTGCTGGGTAGTAGCCCATTGCATAAATAGAACACAATTTGTTTCTTCATTCTCCTTTTGATGAATATTTGGAGTGTTACAGTTTTTGTATGGTATTAAAAGTTTTTGTCAACATAGGTTTTTCTTACAGACTTTTTAAAATATGGCTTGGAAAATTTATGGAAACAAAGATTTTTATCCTGTTTAACTCTCTTTCTCTGC
This sequence comes from Orycteropus afer afer, assembly GCF_000298275.1. Lineage (NCBI taxonomy): Eukaryota > Metazoa > Chordata > Mammalia > Tubulidentata > Orycteropodidae > Orycteropus > Orycteropus afer. Next base: position 14,996,327 of record NW_006921590.1, on the reverse strand, counting down.
TGGTCAGCACATGACACATGTTGGAGCTCCATGAATGTCAGATGAATTAAACTATGCCAAACGCTGCTGAAATCATTTCCTCTGGAAAGTATGTCCTTACACACATCACCAACCTCTTAGTGCTCATGAACATCCTTCTGTATTTTGTCTTTTCTCTAATTTGTGAATGAAGGTTTCCAGAGTTTCATGATTCCATTGCCTTCTTTAGACATCATGAATTGTGACCCTTCAGAGGGACATTCATGTGGTCATTAGTCTCTAAATATGAATGGCTGCATCATTAGCCTAATCCCAAGATGTTATACTCACACACACACACCCTATAAACTTTCAGCTTTCTACCACATGAAAGAAAGCTGAAATAACTCCTTTCATTCAGACTCATCTCCATATAGAATTATCTCCCTAAAGGAAGAGGATGAAATATTAAGGAGCAGGCAATAGTTCAGAGGCCTCACTCTTAAAACTAAGCACAAACAACATAAATCAGAAGACATTACAGTACCCTAAACCAGCTTTGCATTGTTAGGTGCTGTTGAGTCAGTTTCAACTTATAGTGATCCCGTGTGCAACATAATGAAACACTGCCTGGTCCTGCATCATCCTAGTAATCACTGTCATGCTTGAACCCATCATTGCAGCCATTGTGTCAATCCATCTCAGTGAAGGTCTTTCTCTTTTTTTTTTTGCTGACCCTTTACTCAGTATGATGTCCTTCTCCAGGAAATGGTCCCTTCTGACATGATCAAAATATAAAAGACAAAGACTGTCCACACTTCCTTCTAAGGAGCATTGTTTCTAGACAGATTTGTTCTTCTTCCTAGACATATTTGTTCATTCTTCTAGCAGTCCATGGTACATTGAATATTCTTCGCCAACATCACAATGCAAATACATCAGTTCTTCTGTGGTCCTCCTTATTCATTGTCCAGATTTCACATCCATATGAGACTATTGAAAATACCATGGCTTGGGTCATGCACATCTTAGTCTTAAAAGTTACATCTTTGCCCTGAAACATTTTAAAGAGGTCTTTTGCAGCAGATATGCTCATTTCAATATTTCTTTTGCTTTCTTGATTACTGCTTCCATAGACATTGATTGTGGATCCATGTAAAATGAAATCCTCGATTACTTCAATCTTTTCTCCATTTATAATGATGTTGCTTATTGGTTCAGTTGTGAGGATTTTTGTTTTATTCCCAAACTAGCTACTAATACATATATATTTGATTCTCAAAATCTTATTACAAAAGAATCACAAAATAAGTCTGGAAAACTCTTCCCACAGATATAACATGTAAAGCTTACAAGCATATTTGAACAAAAGTTAATATTTTTGTTCTCTCACAGTGGCATAAAACAAAACAAAACAAACAATCCACTGCCATTCAGTATTTTCTAACACATAGCAATCCTATAAGACAGAGTAGAACTGCCCCATAGAGTTGACAAGGTTATAAATCTTTATGGAAGAAGACTGCCTCATCTCTCTCCAGTGGTTTGGCTTATGGGTTCAAATTGTTGACCTTTTGGTTAGAAGCCAAGTGCTATAACCACTACTCCACCAGAACACCTCACAGTGACATAGTATGAAAGAATTGATGGAATCTTAGACTATACAAATAGTTCTTAAATTCTAGTGTACAAAAATATAACCAGTGATTGCATGAAAAATGCAGATTCCCAAGCCTCACTTTCAAGTATTTGGATTTAGTAATTTTTTAAAGTGGTGAGTACATTTCTTTCTTTCTTTATTTATTTATTGTGATTTGGGTGAAGATTTACAAAGCAAATTCACTTTCTATACAGCAGTTCACATATACTTTGTCTCATGTCATTGACCACAGTTTACCACAATGCAACAGCTCCCCTCCCACTTCCTCCCCATAGTTACCACTTCCCAGTGTCCATCCCTCCATACTCTCCTGCCCCCTAAGCTGTCTCCCTGTGCATAAGCAGCCCTTCCTTCTCCCGTGATTGTTCTCTCCAGAGCATGTGTCTACTTGAGGTAAATGTTTAACTCACATGCCTGAACTTTATTTGGCTGGCAACCACAGGTGTGGGTTCAATTCCAGACCTGAAGGGCAGCTAGGGGCCATAGTCTCAGTGGTTCCACCAGGTTCTATTGGACCAGCAAACCTGGGCCCTACCATCTTTTTTTTTTTCCTCCAAATGATTTTGAGTTTTGTTCCACATTGTTCTCCCTCCCTATCCAGGATCTCCTCCATCCCTTCCAAGTGGATGACAGTGGTAGCCAGGCACCATCTTGTTCTTCTGGTCTCATAGTTGTATAGGTTGCGGATCAGATGGTGTACCAGTGGCAAGGACTGATTGTTTCCATTAATTTTGGTTATCTTCTTTCTTCTTTGCTCTTGACGAGGAGAGACCCATCGTTGCATTTAGATGGCAGCTTGCTAACTTTTAAGATCCCAGTCGCTACTCACCAAAGTAGGAGGTGGAACAATGTTTTGTACGGTATGTTATGCCAGTTGAGCTTGATGTCCCCTGCGACTATGGTCCCAAGCCCACAGGATCAACTACTCGGTCACTCTGGGTAGCTGGCTGTAACCAAGCAGTGACCACAACCTTGCCCCTTGTCAGCTCTACTATATACCTGGGAATTCTGATCATTCACATAAACTTATAGGACCATTGTCTGCCAACCCTATATATGATCTTGGATACACTCCCTATTTCATAGACATACCTAATTGTTTAGCCTGTCCATCTATCTATCCATCCATATACCCATGTTTGCCTTCACTGAGAACTCAATACTATATAAGCAAAAGGGTTCATATTTGTTGTCTGTACTTCCCATGTACCTCTCTCTGTCTTTCTCATCCTCAATGCTGCCATATGGGTCACTCACATTTGGTACGCTGCCTTTCTCTTCACCCAAATAAATATCTATCTCTATCTATCTAACAGTATTCCCTCCCCTCCCCTCCCACCCCTGGTAACCAACAAAGAAAATTTCCTTCAATAGATAAACCTTTCCTTAACTTTTACAATAACGGACTAATACAATATTTGTCCTTTTGTGATTGACTTATTTCACTCAGCATAATGTCCTCCAAGTTCATCCACATTATGCGGTGTTTTGCAGATTCTACATTATTCTTTAGCATTGCATAATATTCTATTGTGTGTATGTACCATAGTTTGGTTATCCATTCCTCAGTTGATGGACATCTAGGTTGTTTCCATGTTTTGGCTATTGTAAATAGTGCTGCGATGAACATGGGTGTGCATATATCTGTTCTTGTCATGGCTCTCACTTCTTTAGGGTATATACCTAGTAATGGGATGGCTGGGTCAGATGGTATTTCTAATTCCAACTTATGAAGGAATCGCCATACTGCTTTCCACAATGGTTGTACCATTTTACAGTCCCACCAGCAGTGTATGAGAGTCCCAATCTCTCCACAACCTCGCCAGCATTTGTTATTTTCTGCCTTGTTGAACTTAGCTACTAGTGCTGGAGCAAGATGGTATCGCATTGTTGTTTTGATTTGCATCTCTCTAATAGCTAATGATCGTGAGCATTTCTTCATGTTTGTTGGCCGCTTGAATATCTTCCTTGGTGAAGTGTCTATTCATGTCTTCTGCCCATTTTTTAATTGGATTGTTTGTCTTTTTGTTATTGAGGTGTTGGAGTGTTCTATAAATTCCAGAGATAAGTCTCTTGTCAGATATGTTATTACCAAATATTTTTTTCCCAATCTGTAGGTTCTTTTTTGACTCTTTTGGAGAAGTCTTTGGAAGCACATAAAAATTTAATCTTTAGAAGGTCCCAATCATCTGGTTTCTCTTCTACTGTTTGTGCATTTTGAATTATGCTTGGTAGTCTATTTATGCCATGTACTAGGGCCCTTAAATTTGACCCTAAGTTTGCCTTCAGGATAAAGTGTTGAGTACATTTCTGACTCTAAACAATCTCATGTGACAAATTAGATCTTCCCCATAATGTTTTCTTGGGTGTAATCTTAATGGAAACAGATCACCAAATCTTTTTCCAGTGGAGCCACTGGTTGGTTTGAATCACCAACCTTTGGGTTAGTAGCTGAGCACTTAAACATTTATGCTACTCAATGCTACACACTGCCATTGGGATGATTCTGACTCATAGTGACCCCCACTGAGTTTCCAAGGTAAATCTTTATGGAAGCGGATTGCCCCATTTTCCTTCTGCAGAGCAGCTGGTGGGTTTGAACTGCTTACAAATTAGCAGTCAAATGCCTTATCCACTATGCCACCAGAGCTTCTTCTAAGTATTTCATGCACTGTGAAAAACACTACATATACAAACCTACAAGTGAGGGTGGTCTTGCTGACCTTTGTTGATTATTTCTCTTCTAGAAAAATTCTGATTTTATTCTAACACAAAATAAAAACAGCCATCACATTGAACATTTATTGAGTGCTCATAATTAAAATTAAATGCTTCACATGAATAAATTCATTTCAAAGTCCTAATTATTGGGAAGGAGCTCTGGTAGTGTAGTGTCTAAGGCTCTTGACTGCTAACCAGAAGGCTGGTAGTTCAAACCCACCAGCCACTCCTCAGAAGGAAGGTTGGGCAATCTACTTCCGTAGTGATACCACTTCAGAAACCCAAGAAGGGGTTGCTATGAACTGGGTCTGATTCTATGGCACATAACAACAACAATTACTGGGAACCATTGAAAATCCTCAGGAAGCAGACAGATCTGGGTTGGAATTCTGATTTTTTCTTTTTTTTTTTTTTTTTTTTTTGGCTAAGAACATAACCTGAGCATGTTTGTAAACATTCTGCTCATTAGTACTTCTCCTTCGGAAACAATGCCTCCACTGTAGAGTTGGGAGAAAAAAAAAAAAAAAACTAATGAAGTGATTTGGTACATAGTAAGTGGTTAAACATATGTTGGTCTTTCTCCTACTTTTGGATTCAAATAAAGTCCACATATATGTCCCTCATACCTTGCCCTCCATGGGATGCTTATTTGATATAATTCTACTTGTTCTTTTAATACTTTGTTTAAGCATAAAAATATTTCTCTTGATTATAGTGCATGTGCTCCTATGTTTATAATGCTGTATTTTGCTGTCAGCCAGTCAACCACAGAACAATTCTGTCATAACTCAAATCTGTACTGTAATATGGGCCACTGACTCCACTGTGACCCATCTTGCATGCAATTTAGTTTGTGTTTTCTGAAACAATTTTGAATTTATTCTGATAGATAGACTGATAAAAGCTGCACAGAAGATAGTACTAGACCTAACCCAAATAAATAAAGGACCCAGATTACGGTTGATGTTAAATGCTGGTTTTATGGTGCAGTTGTCTATAAGGTAATTGTTAAGGAAAGAAACAGGTGGTAAAGAACAGCCAACACTAATCATTTGACATTATGAAGGCTTTGCTGCATAAGGAATCATAAGCTTTGCTGCACTGGGAATCTTATGGACAATTGCGTAAATGGAACTGGAAGAAACCAGTAGTGGAGACAAGCCATGATTTAGAGTACTGAAGAGAATTTGTCAAAATTATTCCAAGAAAACAGCTCCACTGTGACCATAATAAGGAGCTCTGGTGGCTTAGTGCCTAAGGTATTTGTTAACCAGAAGGTTGGTGGTACAAACCCACCAGCTCCTCCATGGAAGGAAGATGGGGCTATCTACTTCCTTAAAAATTTACCACCTTGGAAACCCAGTGAGGTTCACTCTGAGTTGGAATCAACTGTATGACAATGAGTTTGATTTGGTTTTGTGACCATAATACTGTAAAAAAAAAAATTAAAAAATCAATGCCATCCAGTTGAGTTTGACTCATATTAATCTTATAGGACAGAGTAGAACTGCCTCATAGAGTTTCCAAGGCTGTAATTTTCACAGAAGCAGATTGCTACATCTTTCTCCTGCAGAAGCTGGTGGGTTCAAACCATCGACTTTTCATTACTGCTGAGTGCTTAACCACTATGCCACTGGGCCTCCTACTGAGCCACCAGAACTCCTATAGTGTTAAAACCAAAACCAAACTAAACAATTCTGACTTATAGACACCTTTTAGGACACAGTAGAACTGCTTCATAAGGTTTCTAAGACTGTAATCTTTACCAAAGTTGACTGCTACTTCTTTCTCTCACAGTGCAGCTAGTGGGTTCAAACTGGAGACCTTTCAGCTAGTAGCCAAATACTTAACCACTGATTACCTGGACTCCTGTAATTCAGATGATGTCCTCATTTCCAGAAGAGAATCTTCCAAACTACACAGGATTGGATATTGATTTTTTTTCTTTTTTTGACATCTTGCTGCTGCAAATGAAATCATGAGTAGGTAAGGTAGCAATGGAATTGTACTCAAATTCTTAGTATACCAATGTGATTAAGAACTTAAATCTGAATCAGTGTATACAGAGCCATAAAGTATAATGAGATTATTTCCTAGTATGGCTGCAAAGATTTCTATGGCCACATACCCTCACAGTAAACTAGGTTATTTTTCTTATAATTTTGGAGTTCATACTTCTACTGTTTGTTTCAATTAAGGCAGGAGTTACATGTTTTTTGTTTTTTTTTTGTAGCAAATAAAAACTCATCTGGGACAGAAAAGGTCCTCAAAAAGTGGTGAGTTTTTTTTTTTTTTTTTTTTTTGAGCCACTGCTTTTCTTTTATTAGTCAGAGATCATTGCATAGGGCTCCCAGGATCAAGCTGTCTACACTTAGAATACAAGTCTATCTTTTTCTGCTTGTGAGGCTCCTTGGCATCTGTTCCACTGGAAGACCGACTCTGCACTGTATGTGTTTTGCCAGCAGAAGTCTATCTCAATCCCAAACTTGCCCTTCTCTAAAAAACCATATGCAGAGCCATTTTATTGGATACCTGTTAGGCTTGGAGTCCCTGCCTCCTGTTCAGGGGGAACATAGGCCATCTTAAAATTCTCAGGCTGCCTCTGGTCAGTGAGTTCAATGATGTTAGAAACTAGTTCATGTACCAGGATCCTCAGAGCTTGGGTTCCCTAACATTTCCTTGGACCCTTGGTTTCTTGATCCAGAGACATGCAAAATATGTTCACAGGCCCCTGCTGCTGCCTGTCCTGCCCTTGTCAAATAGGTAAACACTACTATACACACAATCCTGCATTATCAACAATAACAAGTTTAATCTACGATTGGATACATAGATCGGCAAGATGATTGGGTATGGGTTGGTGAAGGAGACTATTCTCGTGACCATATATAGAGCTTTGGCAGATAATATTTATATGTAAGTGTGTGTATGTGTATATATATATATATACATATATATATATATATATATATATGACTGTAAAACTGTCCACATATAAATAGAGTTAAACCCACTGCCATGGAGTTGATACCAACTCACAGGAACTCCCATAAGAGTTTCTAAGGCTGTAAATCTTTACAGAAACAGACTGCCTATCTTTCTCCTGTGGAGACACTAGTGGGTTCAAACATATGACTTTTTTTAGCAGCCCAATGCATTAATCACAGTGTCACGAGAGCTTCTATAGCAGAACAAACAGGGGACAAAGATATGAAAACTTCTTAGCCATAACCAACCATCTTGAGGGAATGAGTTACTGAGCCTAGGAGCTGAGGACCACAGTCATAGGGGATAGCAAGTTCATAACATGGTCCACAAAGATATTATTCTACATCCTATTTTTATGAGTAGCTGACTGGGTCTTAAAAGCTTGTAAGCAGACATTGAAGGAGCAACTCTTGATCTCTTCTCATCTGGAGCAAAGAAGAGTGAAGAAAATTGAAGATACATGGAAACATTTAGTACAGGGGATTAGTGGACCACTTAAACAGCAGCATCCATGACCCTGAGACCAGAAGAAATATATGGTGCCCAGCTACCAGTACCAACCACTCTGAAAAAATAGGAGATCCTGGTTATAGTGGGAGAAAAATGTGGAACAAAATTCAAAATAATAAAAACATTAGGCTTATTGGTCTGAGAGAGACTAATCAGATCCCTGAGACTAGCCCTTCAGGTCTGAAAATGAATCACTCTTGTGGCTCAACTTACAGCCAAACAATAGACATACCTATGAGATGAACAATAGCACCAGGAAGGTATGTACTTGGAACAGTCAAACCATAAGAGATCAAAGGGTAGCATTTGCCTGGGGTTGGGGGTGAGAAAGTTCAGAAGGTAGAGATAGATAGGGAAGAAGGGCAAAGGAAAATGGTACCCATAAGGAGGAAGTGCGGAGAGTGCTGTTACATTATGGGGATTGTAATCAATATTACAGAACAAAATGTTGAATGGAAAACAATTTACTCCATAAGCTTTCACCTAAATCAAAATAATAATAAAAATTGTGAACAGAATTAAACATAGGAGACAGGCTATACAGACAGATTTTCCAACCCAGAGAAGAAAAAGTACTATATCAAAGTGTATAGCTTCTATCACAATTTTATAGCATACACGAAACATTTTGTCTGTTAACATTAAGGAGGTTATTTTCCAATTCTACTGAATCAGGAAAAAAAATAATTTATTATTACACCAAGGATTTTCATAAATTACATTAGTACTTCCTAATAAAACTTGTGAAATAATGGAAGACATCTTCCAAAAGGACTGTAAAACATTGAGAATGTTTAAAAATATATATGCATATGTTGTCAGGTGTTCTATCAATTTTTACTCCTAGTACCCTCATGTGACAGTATAACTGGCCCCTAGCATTTCTAGGCTATAATCTTTACCAGAGCAAATTACCAAGTCTTTGCTCGTTTAGAGTGGCTGGCTGGGCTTGAACTGCCAACCGCTCAGCAACTGAATGCTTAATGTCACCTGGTGTAATGAGTGGAGGTCGCAAGAACTACCTCAACTCACAAGTTGTATCTTTCCATAATGTCAGGTTTATCAACACACACTATGCTCTGGGTTGGGAGCTCTGGTGGCATAGTGCCTAAGGCATTTAACTGCTAACCAAAAGGCTGGTGGTTCAAACCTACCAGCCAATCCTGGGAAGGAGGACTGGGCAACCTACTTCTGTAGTGATGTTGCCTTGAAAACCCAAGGAGGGGTCACTATGAGTCAGATCTGAATCAACAGCTGTGCATGCACACGTGTGTACTATAAGGAAGAACAGAGAATAATGAAGTCATGTAATGGAAGCCTGGTCATATTTTGGGTTAGGTTTTGGAGAGTAATCAAAGAAGCTCTTTGAAATAATGTTCATTTGAACTCTGAAGAGTAAATAGAGGGTATTTAGATTAATAAAGGGAGAGAAGTATCACACTAAGGAACAGTACCTGCAAAGACTCTAACATAGGAGAAAACAAGTCACAATCAATGAACTAAGAGAAGGGAAGGTCAGCTAAAGGAGATAAAGCAATTAGGGACCATGATCAAAGATGAGGAAGATAAGGTGAGCAGGAGGCAGACATGCAAGGACTGAGGGAGATTTGAACAATGATGAGCCATTGTCATAGTTTCCTAGTGCTAGCATAATAGAAATATCACAAGTGGGTAGTTTTAAAGGACAGAAATTTATTTTCTCACAGTTCTGGAGGATGACACTTCAAATCAGGATCTTGGTCATTTCAATTATTTCCCTGCTGATCCTTCTGGGTGATCCTTGGTCCTTTGGTAATCCTTACATGGTATTTGTCTTCTCTAATTTGTTAGCTTTTTGTCTCTGTGACTATGCTGCACTTTATATAAATCAGAAGTGATTAGGTTTTAAGATTTATCCTATACAGGTATAATCTCAACTTATAGATTATATTACATTAGATTCCATTATGGAAGGTGATTACATTACATTACATTATATTACATCCACAGGTATAAGAGTTAAGATTTCAACATCTGTTTTGGGGAGACACAGTTCAATTCCTAACATCCACTGTGGGGTTTTAAGCAATGGACTCATCTTGATGTACAGATTTGCATCTTCATAGGCCCTGTCTAGTTGCTTTGAGGGGGATAATTTTGTGTCTAGTTACATGGCATTCTAGGTCCAAATAGAAATTTCCTCATAGAAAAATAAAATTTCTTGATAATACATTTAAAAATTTTTAATGAATGTCTGAGCCAGAAGAAGGTAAATATAGATCCAAAAGAGAAATAAAAGCTTTAAAGCTCTATTTGGCCTAAAACGCATAGGCCAATTGCAAGGGATTCTGAAGTGGACTTTTACAGGTCCATTGTTGTTGTTGTTGTTATGTGCCATCAAGTTGGACCCAACTCATAGTGACCCCTCCTTGGGTTTCTGAGGCAGTATCGCTACAAAAATAGATTGCCCCATCTTCCTTCCGAGGAGTGGCTGGTGGGTTTGAACCGCCAGCCTTCTGGTTAGTAGTCAAGTGCCTTAGGCACTACGCTACTAGAGATCCTTTTAGAAGTCCATAGACAGGTTAATTTATCCAACTGGCTGGACAATCTTTATAACCACATACATAACACAAATACCTATGAAGGATGAACTATAAATAATTTACCAGTTTGGAATACATTTGAGGAAAATTTACCTTCCTTAGCCTTGTGTCTGAAATACAGAAATAAAAGAAAATTATCCCCCTGAGAATTCCTAATTGCTGTCTTTACTCATCCAAGTTTGGAAGTGAAATTAATATTACCTAAAACATTCAAGTTGAAATTTGGATTGTAATTTTCCCATGGTTTCAAGAAGCATTTATACTTTCTCTCTGGAAGATTACACTTAAAACTCAGGCTAAAAAATGTTGCTATAGGTGACATTCTATGTAACCTGAATACAAAGTGAGATAAACCATCCAAATGAGTGTCAGCAAAAATGATAAACTAACAGAAACAAATAGTACAGACATTGGAACTATTAGATAGTAAAAAGAAAATATCTATGCTGCATGTACTAAAAGAATTTAAAAACAGAACTACAAGTTAGGAGGAAGCAAGAGAATTGAGGCATGTAACAACAACAAATGGAAGTAACTTCCTTAATCTGATAAAAATTTTCTATAGAAAGTATTAGTAAAAATAATATAAGCAATGTTAAAATGTTTAAAATCTTTCCCTGAAATTCAGAAACTAGACAAGGGTGCCATGTTCACCATTTTTATTCAATATTTGACTGGAGGTATTAGCATATGCAGTAAGAAAAGACAAAGAAATTCAAAACTATAGTGCTCAAAAATGGAGATGTAAATTGCCAAGTATATGCAAATGATGGATTTCTAGCTATAGAAAGTCCAAATATAGCTATTGTTGAAGTATTTCAATGAAACTGAGAGTTTAGCAAATTTGCTGGTTACCAAATCAATTGTAAAATCAATTACATTTATATACATTATCAAAAAAGAAGAAACAAAACTTTCAAATGCTATTTATAATAGCAAATCAAAAGTAAAATATTTTAGCAATTAATAGAATAAAAGATACACAAGACCTTTAGGTAAAATAAATGAAATTTACAGAGACATTCAAAAACAAAAATACTGTGTTCTTTGGTAGGAAAACCCAATATAGTAGAATTGTCAAATTTTCTCAAATTGATCTATGATTTGATAGAATTGGAAAGCAAACTCTCATAAGTATTTTTTCAAAGAAATTGATCAGCTGTTTCTATGAGGTTCATGGAATAGCAAAGAGCTAAGAGAAGCAAAGGCACTTCTGAAGAATGACCAGGTGAAGAATGACACTAATTAAAACAAAATGGAATTGGCACAGCATTCATCAAAGGGACAAAGAGCACCAGAAACAGGCTCAAACATGGAAACTTGTTTTATGAGGTGGCTGATAGTCCAGTTCAATGGGAACATGTTTCAATATGCAATAAATCATATTGGAACAATTTTTTTATTTATATGGGAGAAAAGATTAAAATATATCCCTAATATTATCTATTAAAAAAAAATAAATTTCTTCTTTATCAATGACTTACATATTAAAGGAAAAATTTTTAAACTTTTCAAAGAAAATGTAGAATAAATATTTGGTCAACTCTGAATAGTCCTAAAGGATACAAAGGAGAAAAGTTGAGAAAAGGTTTAAATGTTTTGTCTGCTTATTAAAGTACAGCATTAAAAGAAGGTAAAAAGAAGCCTTTTGCCTTCTTTTTAGTGGGAAAAGACATTTGGAACACATTTAACTGATAAAAAATTTGTTCCCAGAATTTAAAAATGATTCTTGCAAATCAGTGAGAAAGAAACAGAAATTTATATTTTTATATGATCTAAAAACTTAAACAAGCTGTCTAAAAAAGAAGAAATCTAAATTGCCATGAAACATATGGAAATATGAGCAACCTCATTAGTAATCAGAGCAATGCTGAATAAATCCACAATAAATTGCCATGCCAGAGCCAAAAGATGAGCAAAATTTTCAGTATTCTGAAATACTTCTTGTCAGCCAGTATAAAAATAATGGGAGCTCCCAAACACTGTTGATTGAGAATGTGTTCATTCTGTAGTCCACAGAAAAGGTAATGTCCCACAAAATGTTTGTTATATCACTATTTTCAATAGAAAAAAAAAAAAAAACTGGATATTATATAAAGTTTCCTCAACAGTAAATCATGGGATAGCTACAAAAAAAAAAAAAAATACCATATGACAATGAAAGTCAGTTATAGCTACTTTAACCAACAAAAATACTTAAGCGAAAAAATCAATTTGTAATAGAGCACTACTTCATCATTTGATTCTGTTTATATAAAGTTTTAAAATGTGAAAGTAAACAGTTTATTGTTCAGAGATACAAATACATAGAAATCTATGAAAACAAGTAATTTTATTTACTTATTTATTTATTTTTTTTGTAATGCAGAAGGGTGGTTGCCTCCAGCAGGAAGAGTGGGAGAGAAGAGCACAAGGTTGAGAGGGTTACTCAAAGTCTTTCAATGGTATTGTTCTTGTTGTTATGTGCCCTTGAGTCGGACTTGACTCATAGTGACCCCTCCTTGGGTATTAGTAATGTTTTAACAGAGTGCCCATGTTTTTGTTGTTGTTGTGTGCCATCGAGTCGGACCCGACTCATAGCGACCCCTCCTTGGGTTTCCGAGGCAGTATCACTACGGAAGTAGATTGCCCCATCTTCCTTCCGAGGAGTGGCTGGTGGGTTTGAACCACCAGCCTTCTGGTTAGCAGTCAAGTGCCTTAGGCACTATGCTACCAGAGCTCCTAGAGTGCCCATAATGGTACTTATTTTACTTCCTAAATACTATACACATACATTATACCCAATCTTTTTTTAAGACATGTTTCACAATTGTAAAATAACTTTAAAAAAAATAAAAGGGAAGAAGAATGTACAGAAAATATTTAAATAGATATTCAGTTGGAGAGGTATTTCTAGGAAAGAGATGATAGTGTCTTGTCCTATTGAAGAGAGAAAAGATGTATGGTTAAAGAGATGTTATTACTAGTTCCCTTAGAGTGGACCTCTGACTTGTGATGACCCAATGGCATCAGATCTTTGTGATCCAGAGTGCTTTCACTGTCTGAATTTCAGAAGTAGGTCTCCAGTACTTTCTTCCTAATCTTAGTTTGGAATCTCTGGTGAAGCCTATCCAACATCCTAGCAACATGCAAGCCTCCACTGATTGATGGATGGTGGTTGCGCATAAGGTGTGTTGGGTGGAAATTAAACCTGGATGTACACCATGAAAGGCAAGAATTCTACCACTAAATCATCACTGCCCCTGATTAGAGCTATATACATGCTTGTTTGTTTGTTTATTTTTAAATAAAATTGACATTATTGGCTAGTCCATTTAATATTAGGATTGAATAAGGCTAGGTTTCAAGAATGATTGCTAATTTTTTAACTTTCCAACTTAGTGGTTGTTGGAGCCATTTGTAGAAGAGTGAATACTAAAGATGGATTTTTGATTCAGATATGCTCAAACAACATGGGATAAATATATATTTAATTCAGTAGATACTTTCTAAAGAAATTATAGTTTTTAAGCAGATGTTGATCTTACTCATCTACAGACTTGACAGTTTTTAGCTTGAGATATTTTCTGTATGGAATCCATCGAATGTACTTGTGTGCATATGTGTTCCAAAAATATATGCAAATGTATTCTTCTGCTTGGTTTGTGGGAGTTGTACCTGTAAGCATTTCTTCTTTGCAGTTGCAATGATGTAAACTTTGTTAGCAGATGGCACTGGAGTGACACTGCAGTAGGAAGCCACCTCTTGTCCTGGTTCTTGTATGCTTTTTCTTTCCTGTTTCCTGTGGCTTTTGATTGATGTACAGGACACATATTTGTAATTAACTCCAAATGAGTCCAGCAGCACTCAAATGGTGACTTCCCACTAAATTTCAATGTTGCTCCTAAAGGAAGTTTTCCAGGAACTTCCCTAGTGGGGAGTTTATTGCCAGTCCCAGGTTGTAGCACCTCAGCCAACTTCCATGCCTCTCAATGGGCTATAGCTATCATTCCTCCAAGGTCTGAATCTCAACCTTTCTTGAAAACGATATATATTTTTTGAATGCATTTCTTCTTGGGTACTCTGATCTGAACCATAGAAGTAGTGACTGTTTCCTAAGCCTCCTTGTTTTGGTTCTCTAGTACTGCTATAACAGAAATACCACAAGCGCATGGGTTCATAAACAGGAATTTATTATCTTACAGTTTAGGAGGCTAAAAGTTCAATGTCAGAGTGCCAGCTCTAGGGACTGGGTGACCCTTGACCCTCTACCTTGACCCTTGACATTGAGCTTCAGCTTATTCCAGGCCCACTGGATCTAGAGGTATCACCTAACTCAGACAGCTGTAGGCTGCTGAAGCCAACTAACTTATGGTCAGCTGGTATAATGGCACAACCCTAAGATTGACAAGCAACATGCCAGACCACTGATTCAAGTCCAGAAACTAGAGATGAAGACTTGGCAAAATGCAGGATCTAAAATGTGCCGAAGAGCTAGAGGCCTTTCCCAAAATTTCTCCATATGTACTGGAAGCAGACCACATTTCAAAGCAACTCCCCTTCCATTGATTAACCTCTCGCAGCAGATTCCCCATAGAGTTGATTATACCATGTCCAATCCCATCACGGGAGAATAATTACAGCCAGCTGCCTATCTATACAAGACCACAGCCCAGCCAAGTTGACACACAAACTTAACTACCACACCACTATTCTCAAATTCTTTAGTGCCCTCTTTACCCTATAGTAGTTAATCCTTTGATGCTATTTAATAATTTTGTGTTGAACTTTCCCTATTCAAGTTACTTGGTCCCAAGATGACACAAATTGTTTGTGCTTGACTAATAAAAAGGTTGATGGTTCATATCCACCCAGTGATACCACAGAAGAAAGCTCTGGCAATCTGCTTCCATGAAGACTGCAGCCAAGAAAGCACAGTGAGCTCATTCCTCCTCTGCAACACATAGGTCACCATAAATGGAATCACCTTGATGACAATATGCTTTGTTTTGGGGAGTTTAATTCAATTTACTGTGTGGTGTTTCTATCTTCTGACTGTTGCTGGTGTTGTTAGGTGCCAACAAGTAGACTCCGACTCCTAACAGCCCTATGAACAACAGCACAAAACATTACCTGGTCCTGTGCCAGCCTCACAATCCTTACTATACCTGAGCCCATCGTTGCAGCCACTGTGTCAATCCAACTCATTGAGGGCCTTCCCCTATTTCATTGATGCTCCACTTTACCAAGCATGATATCTTTCTCCAGGGAATTGTCCCTTCTGACAACATGACCAAAGTATATGAGACAAAGTCTGGCCATTCTCACTTTTAAGGAGCATTCTGGCTGCACTTCCTCCAGGACAGATTTGTTCATTCTTTTGGCAGTCTGTGATACTTTCAGTACTCTTTGCCAACACCACAACTCAAAAGCATCAACTCTTCTTTTGTTTTCCTTATTCATTGTCCAGCTCTCGCATGCATATGAGGCAATTGAAAATACCATGACTTAGGTCAGGCGCATTTTAGTCTTCAAGGAGACATATTTGCTCTTCAGGACTTTGAAGAGGTCTTTTGCTGCAGATTGGCCCAGTGCCTACGCTGTCTAATATCTTGACTGTAGCTTCTAATGGTGTCGATTGTGGAACCAAATAATATGAAATCTTGAACAACTTCAATCTTTTCTCCATTTATTGTTGTGCTGCTTGTTGGTCCATTTGTGAGGATTTTTGTTTTCTTTATGTTGAGATGTAATCCATACTGCAGATGTAATCCATAGTCTTTAATCTTCATCAGTAAGTGCTTCAAGTCATCATCACTTTCAGTAAGCAATGTTGTGTCATCTGTGTATCACAGGTTAATGAGTCTTCCTCCGATCCTGACACCATGGTCTTCTTCATATAGTCCAGCTTTTCAGATTATTTGTTCAGGATACAGATTGAACAAGTGTGGTGAAAGAATACAACACTGATCCATTCCCTTCCTGATTTTAAACCACACATTATCCTCTTGTTCTGTTCCAATGACAGCCTCCTGGTCTATGCACAGATCTCTGATGAGCACAATCAAGTGTTCTGAAATTCCCATTCTTCTCAGCATTATCCATAATTTGTTATAATCCACACAGTCTTATGCTTTTGCATAGTCAGTAAAACACAAGTAAACATCTTTCTGGTATTCTTTGCTTTCAGTCAAGATTCATCTGATATCAGCAATGATATCCCTAACTCCCTGTCCTCTTCTGAATCCAGCTTGCTTTTCTGGAAGTTTTTTTTTTATCAATATACTGCTGCAACCATTTTTGTATTACCTTCTTCAGCAAGATTTTACTTGCATGTGATATTAATGGTATTGTTTGACAATTTCTACATCCTGTGGGATCACCTTTCTTTGGAATGAGTAAAAATATGGATCTCTTCCAGTCAGTTGGTCAGGTAGCTGTCTTACAAATTTCTTGGCATAGACAAGTTAGTGCCTGTAGCACAGCATTTACCTGTTTTTTGGAACATCTCAGTAGGTATTCCATCAATTCCTGAAGCCTTGTTTTTCACTAATTCCTTCAGTGCAGCTTTCACTTCTTCCTTCAATGCCATTGATTCTTGATCATATGCCACCTCCTGAAATGGATGAACATTGAACTGTTCTTTTTGGTACAATGCCTCTGTGTATTCCTTCCATCTTCCTTTGATGTTTCCTGCATCATTCAATATTTTGCCCATTGAATCTTTCAGTATTGCAACTTGAGGCTTGAATTTTTTCTTCAGTTCTTTCAGCTTGAGAAGTGCCAAATGTGTTCTTCACTTTTGGTTTTCTAACTTCAGGTCTTTGCACATTTCATTATAATAATTGACTCTGTCTTCTCAAACTGCTCTTTGAAATCTGTTCAGCTCTTTTATCTTGTCATTTCTTCCATTTGGTTTAGCTACTCTCCATTCAAGGACAAGTTTCAGAGTCTCTTCTGACATACCTTTTGGTCTTTTCTTCCTTTCCTGTCTTTTTATTGACTTTTTGGTTCTCTCATGGATGATATTGTTGATGTCATTCCACAATTCCTCTGGTTTTCAGTCATTGGTGTTCAGTGCTTCAAATCTATTCTTCAGATGGTCTCTAAATTCAGGAGGGTTATAATAAAGGTCATATTTTGGCTCTCATGGAATTTTGTTTAATTGTCTTCAGCTTTAACTTGAACTTGCACAGTCAGCTTCTGGCCTTTTGGCTGAAGATATCAAGCTTCTTCACTGCCCCTTGCCACAGATTTAGTTGATCTGATTCCTGTATACTCCATCTGGTGATGTCCATGTGTACAGCCACTGTTTATGTTGCTGAAAAAAAGGTAATTGCAATGAATAACTCATTTGGTCTTACAAATTCTATCATGTGATCTCCACTGTTATTTCTATCTCCAAGGCCATATTTTCCAACTAGTGGTGATTCTTCTTTGTTTCTAACTTTTGCATTCTAATCACTAGTGATAATTAACACATCTTTGTTGCATGTTTTGTCACTTTCAGACTGCAGAAGTTGCCATAGATCTTCAATTTCCTCATCTTTGGCTTTGGTGGTTCGTGTGTAAATTTGAATAATAGTAGTATTAACTGGTCTTCCTTGTAGGTGTATGGATATTATTCTATCACTGGCAGCATTGTACTTCAGGATACATCTTGGAACATTCTTTGTGATGATGCATGCCATGCCATTTCTCTTCAACTTGTCATTCCTGGCTTAGTAGATCGTATGGTTGTCTGATTCAAAATGGCCACAACCAGTGCATTTCAGCTCACTAATGCCTAGGATATTGATCTTTATACATTCCATTTCATTTTTGACAACTTCTAGTTTTCCTAGATTCATACTTTTTACATTACATGTTCCAATTATTAATGGATATTTGCCACTGTTTCTTTCCATTTTGAGTCATGCCACATCAGTAAATGAAGGTCCCAAAAGCTTTATTCCATTCACATCATTAAGGTCAGCTCTACTCTTAGGAGGTAGCTCTTCCCCAGTCATATTTTGAGGGCCTTTTGACTTGAGGGCTCATCTTCCAGCACTATATCAGACAATGTTTCAGGGCTATTCATGAAGTTTTCCAGTACTGTATCAGGCAGTTTTTCACTGCTGTTCATAACGTTTTCACTGGTTTCTTCCTTGAGAAGTGGGTAACCCCTTCCTTCTTCCAAGTCTGTCTTAATCTGAAAGTTCTCCTGAAACTTGTCCACCATAGGTAGCCCTGCTGGTATTTGAAATACCAATGCCATAGCCTCCAGCCTCAGAGAAACACACCAGACACCACAGTACAACAAACTGAGAGACAAGTGGTGGATAACAAGGTTTGTGGTTCAAATCCTCCAGCCTCTCTAGAGGAGAAAGATCTTCTGACTAGACCCTAATCAAACATCATGTCCCTTTTTTATGACTAAGCCAAACACATTGCCCTCAAGTCAACTCAGATTCATAGCAACTGTATAGAACTGAGTATAACTGCCCCGTGGATTTCCAAGGCTATAGTTTCTATGGGAGCAGACTGGCATGTCTTTCTCCTGTAGAGAGGCTGGAGGGTTTGAACCACAGACCTTGTAGTTAGCAGCTAAGCAATTAACCACTGCAACACCAGAGTTCCTTTCTATGTGACCAATGCCCTGTCATTTTTCAAGAACCACATGGCTTATTTCCACTTCCACATTCGTTTGCATTCTGAAGCCCTTCAATCAAAGACTGAACCTAGAATTTTGTTTGAATGACATTTATTTTTCTTTCCCAATAAATGAGCACATTTTGCCACCTTTCATACAATAACTATGATGATTTTCTCTGACCTTTGGTGTCAGGGAAGGTAAACTACCTCTGAAGCGTCCTTAAGAGAGACAGAATACCCATAATTTCCATTAAACATACTTGCGGATCAGAAAGCATCATGTACTCTTTGAAGAGTAAAAATAAATAAATAGTGAAACACACACAAAAAAAATCCCCAGTGTATTTTGACAAATAATATATTTATTACCACAGAATAAATGACTCAATAATCATAAATGGATGCACTGGAAACACAATTCTTTTTATTTTTTTTCCCCTCAAATCAGGCTTTATTTTAAGAGATAAGTAAACTACTTGTTATCCACTGACTTTGCCCTCATTTGCTACTGTGTTTCTGCTCATTGAAAATGATAGACCTTCTTCCTTTTCCCTAAATGATTAATGGTTCATGCTAATCAAGGCTATTTTTGCATAGCTCATTGCAAGTGTGAGAAGTACTGTCAGAAATTAAATGAACCTTTGGGAGTTGACTGATTTCTCCCAATTTTTATGATTTTACCCAGGATCTAAATGACAACATTATAAAAAGAACAAAAGAAAGAAAAGAAGAAACTTGCAGTTTCCTTGCATTCCCAAGAAATCAAAACTCAATCTAAATTAATAATTGTTTTCAGAATTTACCTGGTAAACTCTCTTGCTTTTATGAGGTTTCATCAAAATATATCACAAAGCAAACAAACAAAAATTATAAACCAAATTTAAATTTCTCTTTTCTTAGCATTGCTATATTTTCTGATTGACCCTAATGTGAAGAAAGCTATGTTCTACTCAACCTACTTTTCTTCAAAATGCATTGTATTAGTCAGACAACAGAAGGGATTTGCTGACAAATGTAAAATATCACATATTTTTAATATAATTAATATTATTGTAATTGCTAAACAAGAAAAGAATGAGTTGTTGAGTAGGTCATGAAATTTATGAGTATATCTAATTGGGAATGTTAAAAATAGTTGTTGTTGTTTTTTTTTTAATCCACACCATATATGCTTATTGAATGATTAGTATGAATATTTCATCGATATTTTAAACTTACACAAGAATATATTATGTGTGCTCATATAAATGTAAAATGTATATTTTTAAAGATCAATGATTTGGCAAAAGAGTGAAATTCATGGATTTCCCATGTGCTTAACACTAGGATTGACAGTAAACTGAAATTTTAGGAAAATAGTGTCTTTGGGATTGAAGTACAATTCTTTGATGAATTAAGAATTTTTTGTTTTTCTGTTTTTTGGTTTGGTTTAGTCCAAGACAGATACCTCTCACTAGAGGAGAATTAAGACAGCACAGTATTTAGAAAAGTCTGGGTCTTCAGACCTGGAGAGTTTGTGTTTATAGCTCATCTTGCCCTATCACCTTGGACCAATTAGTTTAGTCAATTAGGTCTCAATATCTTCATTCATAAAACAGTTGTTGTTGTTGTTATGTGCTGTCGAGTCAGCCCCGACTCATAGCGACCCCTCCTTGGGTTTCCGAGGCAGTATCACTACGGAAGTAGGATTGCCCAACCTTCCTTCTGAGGAGTGGCTGGTGGGTTTGAACCGCCAGCCATCTGGTTAGCAGACAAGTGTCTTATCCACAGAGATAATAATTATCAACTCAAGACTGGTGAAAGACTATATTAAGTGGTGCAGTTAAAGCCATAGAGTTCAAAACTAACCACATAAAATGTTAATTCCTTTCTCGACTATAGCCCCTTAATCTTAGCTACTAGCACTTCGGGAGCCACAATAAGAAAACCAACATAAAATGGAATGGAAAGGCCTAGGCAAATCTTTTTCATCTCAAGTGATGGCTTACATGAGTGAGATCTTAACCATGCCCTACTCTCGTAGTTGATACTTTCCATCTGGTTGGTGTTGAAATCTAGATTTCCATGTATCTGTTAGCCCTGACACCATTAGAATGGACTGATAAAATGGATGAAAACATAGATAACTTTTTAATCTCATTTATTTCCCTCAATATTAATGAAGCATAATAAATACACACACACACAAAATGCACACAGTGATGAATTTCTACATTCTGAACACACTCTTACAAACCTACCTTCTCCAACATTGTGTGAATCCTGGAAAGCCCCATCTGCTGCACTCTAGTCATTCATCCCCTTGTCTCTCAGTTAGAAGAACCCCTCTCCTGGATTCTAATGACAGATATTTGTTTTGAGAATATATTTACTTTTAAAATCATTTTTCAGTTTATTCATTCAAGACATTTATTTATCAAATAATTATTCATTAGCTATGGGTCAGGAATTGTACAAGTTACACCTTAGTGAATAAAATATGTATTTATTTTATTTCATGTCCTCATGAAATAAAACCTAGCACTTGATCCAGTAAGAGTTAGGAAAAACAGTGGGGACGAGAGGGATAATTTACCCAAATCTATGAAGTTGGTAAGTTAAGCTCCGATTTTATTTCCTAAGAGAAGGATACTTGCCAAGTGGTATTAATTTGCAGTTCCCACCACAAACCTGATTTTAAGGCATCATCTTCCTCAATTCTATTCAGGATTCCATACAAAAGTTAAAAGCTTCAATAATCAAACAAGAAAAGATGTGAAGAAAATCAGAAAATTGTTATGTCATAATTTTCATCATATTCATTTATGTTCTATCAAATACT
The DNA here is from genome assembly GCF_000298275.1 of Orycteropus afer afer. Taxonomy (NCBI): domain Eukaryota; kingdom Metazoa; phylum Chordata; class Mammalia; order Tubulidentata; family Orycteropodidae; genus Orycteropus; species Orycteropus afer. The sequence continues at coordinate 14,974,474 of NW_006921590.1, read as the reverse complement.
AACTGCATCAGATGTTAATAAAAATTCTGCAATAATTTTTCAGGGTCTTATTAGGTTAGAAAATAGTGGTTTATTAAAGAGATAAGCAGGTTTTATTTTTAATAACTGATGGAATTTTTCACTCTTTAAAATCATTTCTGATTGTCCACAATTGAGGAGTATAATATGTACTATTTTCCAAAAATTAGATCATGGAATAACTTTTCCACATGAACAATCTTACCAAACAAGTTACTAGGAGGAAGATAACATAACATAATGTTTCAGAAAGAGTTGTGATATGTAATAGTTCTGTACTTGAATCTTTCATGTAGAGCAATGAACTAGATGTCTCTTAGCTATGAATCTTTCATCAATGAAATTGAATTAATTTAATTAATGAAGTCTGCTTATCAAGATAAAATGAAATACAATATATAATATACTTTGTATATTCCTTGTCCCTGTCACAAATGTATTAGTGTGTGTGTGTCTGTGTGTGATAATAAATACATTGATAGACCACCAATAATTATGCACATCAAATCTCCATGTCATGCAAAGAAATCTGATTTAACCCAAGAATTAGTAAATATACTTGGGTACCATAATGTTAAGGAGCTCCAGTGGCACAGTGCCTAAGACATTTAACTGCTAACCAGAAGGTTGGCAGTTCAGATCTACCAGCCACTCTGCAGAAGGAAGACTGGGCATTCTATTTCTGTAAAGATTTACTGCCTCGGAAACCCAATAATATGGAGAAGCCAGGACCAAATTTTAGATATAAAGTGTTGTTTTAGGCTACCCCCCTATTTTCTTTAGTCTTCTTTCTAACTTGTCCACTCCCTTGTTACATTGTCTGTCCCCACCCCAAGAAACATTCCTTCTCTATTCCTTCCCCTTAAACAACTACCAATGATGCTCTGATCTCCCATTCTTAATTTGGAATTTAAGTGTTCATTATCAATGACATATTTACTCATAATTTCCTAAAGAACAGCCTTCATTGGGAAATATATTTAAGAGAAACTCATGAAGATTCAAAGGATCTTAAAGAGCCAACAGAATCAATCTCTCATGAGAAAATTATGGGAATGTATTTGCGGATTGGGAGATCTTTTTATCTTCCCTATGAACCTACTGGTTAAGATTATAAACACAGATTTCTGTGTATATTTGATTCTTGTTTATGATTGTTTAAGCTAAGCTGTTAATACAGCCCAAGGATCAGAGTCAAGGCAAAACCTCCCTTTGTACTCAACACCCACTCCCCACACATACACACACACAATTGCACTTTCACTGCCTCCATATTTTGAAGCAGTTCATAACTAGCATAGTGCTTTGGGGACAGTTTTTATAACAAATGAAAAAATTTCTCTAGGAAAAAGGCACCCTGGCCTCTGAAATGCTTCTGCTGCTGTTGGCTGTCAGTTAAGTCATAGAAAACAGTCTGGTGGCAGTGGACACAACTGCTACCCAACACTCACTTTTTTTTTTTTTTTTTAATTTTTATTGTGATATGGGTGCAAATTTAGAAAGCAGATTCATTTTACACACAACACTTTATGCACATCTGGCCTCATGACCCCCTGATTACAATTCCTAACCATAAAAAGCTCTCCTCCCATCTCCTACCTATAACTACCCCTTCCCTTACCTGTGCATTCCTGTCTGTCCAGCTTTCCCTCTATCTGAATGCTGCCCTTCTGCTATCTCATGGTTGATTGATCTAGGGAGTGCATCTCCCTAGGGTAGGTGTGTGCATCTCCTTGGGGTAGGTGTTCTGGCTATAGGTCTTTCAACTGTTTGGCTGTAGGAAGAAATGGGTCAAGTTTCAGACCTAGAGGATAACTCAGGACCATAGTCTGGGGGTTCCATCAGCCTCTATCTGACCAGTAATTCTGGTCATTTTTGTGTTTTTGAATTTTGTTCCACATTTTTCCTTCCACTCTACCTAGGATGTTCAATTTTGATACCTTTCTGAGTGATTGTTTTCAGTAGCTGGGCACCATCTAGTTCTTCTGGTCTCAAAGTCATGAAGGCTGAGGTTCCTGTGGTCCATCATATTCTTGGACTTATTGTTTCTAAATGACTTTGGTTTTCTTCACTCTTCTTTGCACCAGATGAGGGGAGACCAAGAGTTGCATCTTAGATGGCTGCTTGATAGCTTTTAAGATGCCAGTCACTACTCACCAAAGTAGAATGTAGAACAATGTAGAATGTATCTCATGCCAATTGAGCATGGGGTCCCCTGAGCCCACAGGTCCAGTGACTCTCCCTCAAGGTGTTTGGTTGTCTCTGAGAAGCTACAGCAACCTTGTCCCCTGTTACTTCTGTACAGTATATGGATATTTCCTATACAACTATATGTATAAGACTAACTTCAACCAAATATACCCTTGGTCTTGGGTACATTCCTGTTTACCTACCAACAACTGATTCCCTCACCTATCTATGGATTCATCCATAGCCACTTTTTAATGGTAGACAAAATTATTTTTTTCCATCCTCCTTTCTCTTCCACCTTACCCACCATCCAAATCCTGGGATTTTCAGTAGAATGGGTACATTCAGCTTGGTATAACATCTCTGGCAGTTGGGTACTATCTAATGTAAATATCAATTTTACTTTCTCTTCTGAATAGAATATTTATTTAAAATGCCACAGCCTCATAAAACATCTAATTTTTATGATAAACAATGTTTTCTCTATTCCAAAATGACAAAGTATTATTAAATAAGCTCAAATTATACCAATCTTGTAGATTTTCTGAATTTTAAATTATATGATATGATGGCATACAATGTATAGACATTTCCATGTGTTTCATTTACTTTTTTTTTAATATAGTTTAATATTTTTCTGCTACAATTACATGATAGCATCAAATGTTACTGGAAAATGGGAGATAATCATAAGGAAAGCTGTGGGAGTTTTGAAAGATCTTGAATATGAATAATAGTTCTTGATATTTATAAAACACTTTTCTTCTAAAAAACTCAAATTGCTTTAATGGTGTTACTTTACCATATCTCTTTGTTGAGTGTAGGGAGCAATATTACTTATTCATTTGTTGAGTTAGACTGTAGAAAATAAAAGGACCATTTCATTGTCCTGTAATTCAAAGGTGAATAACACACATAATACTAGAATTGAACTGACCATGACTCCTCTGCTAGTTTGAATGAATTTTATTTCATTTATTGACAGTTAAACTTGAACTCCTTATAAATGCATCTGGAGATGGCAGGTTAACCCGACATAGTGTTACTGTTTTAAGGCCATATGTGATATTGCAATAGCAAAAAATAGTTTTGTTTTCCAATGCAAATTCTTTTTTGAGCCTTCAGACTAGATGCAAAAATATAATATGTTCTTTTTGCAAAAATAAATATAACAAATAATAGAGAGGTACCCTCTTTGATGATACAAATAATGAATGGCATTCATTATCTCAGAGACAAGCCATATGGAATTAGTCTGACTAAGTAGAACCTTAGAAAGATAAAAAAGAGAGCAATATTCAGAGAAAGTTTTTATTCTACATTGTGACATATTTAGAACAGCTGTTAACAGTGGGGTGCTGGTAAATGTTTAACAATAGGCATCCCAAAAGAAAAAAAGTCAGATTTGCTTATTTGTCAGTTATTGTGTGGTCAATGTTCTTTTCATCATGCCAATTTCAAGTTTCCAAAATGGAGTCACTGAACAAGGAGTTAGGAAAATATCCACAGCTGTTATGACCTGGCTCCAGCAAACCACCGGATGTTATATTCTATGCCATATTTTTCTTATTAGTTGTGATGGCTGCAGTAATGCACATTTAAGACTTCCAATTACTGGAACTATAATTAATCAAAGGTCTAGAAACTGTGCTCTAAAACTTGCACATTTGTGTTGAGGCTAGGCCTCCCATGGGCAGCTCCCAGACAATGGTAGCACATCAAGGATAGTAAGGTAGGCCCATTCCTTGGATACTTAGGTCACCGCTGACAACAGACCTTGTCTCAATGAGTCCCCAACATCCTTGCCAACCCCTTAGATTATTCAGCAATCTGGGGCAGTTCCATTCAATCCTTCTTTCCTTTCCCCTAGCTCAGAGTCTCACAGCTATCTCAGCCTTTCCCATCCCCTCATAAACTCCTTGCACATTCAATTCCTTCTTATCTGTCTTTTAAAGGACTTGAGGTAACATGCTGTTTGAGGAGGCTCATTATGTAGCAGAAACTATAGTTACCCCATACTTATGTCTTTGGTCCTCTTGGGAGCTACCTGCAGTTGCAAAGGAAAGTTCCCGTAGGCACCTATGGCTTCCTAACACAAGCAGCACTTCTCGTAGGTTCAAGTGGCACAGGGGCAGGCTTGGTATGTAGGGGAGTTAATGACTACCAGAAGAGACTCTCAACCAATGAAGGATGAGAAGTGATGAATAAGTGTTCTATTTCCTTGCCTCTCCATGAGACAAAGCTGAGGTATGTTTTACAGAGTCTCACAGGTGAATCCCAAAGGCTCTACACAATAGAATGCTTGCTAACATTTTTTTTTTCCCCCCAATCATTCCATCCACATCTCTATTCCTTTCTGAGAGCTTCCTGGGATCACCTCCTGTGCTGCAGTGAACTTCTTAGTATGGCTCTTCTTGCCATGGACTTTGTGACTCCCACCAGATGACTGGGTGGACTATGCAAATGTGAGGTACTTGTGGCCCACCAAGGGGATTGGACACCTTGCTAGCAATGCAAATAAAGTACATGGCACACTTTGGGGATTGTTTTTTTTTTGTTGTTGTTATGTACCATAACAACAAATAATGTGTATGGAACCCTAACATGGGGATTCATCAATTTTACTGTTCCACAGGCTTGAAATGAGCCATCCCAGAGATGGAAAGGAGGATCTCACTACCAACAAGATAGAAAGCGTAACCAGGAGTGGAGTACATCCTTGGATCCAAGGTCCCTGTGCTGGTCTTCCTTGGAAGAAAGATGACAGATAGATGGTGGCAGCAGAGCCAACAGATACCAGAGGCTGGCATGAGACAGGGCAGTGAGCTTGCCAGCCCAGGGAGCAAGAAAGTTGAGTGCCTTTGGGTAGAACTTTCTGGTGGAGTGGAGTTCACCTATTGGCAGAGCTAAAAGAGCTTTGCAACACTGACCCAAGGAATATAGAAGCCAGGCCGACAGGCTGAGGGCCAAAGAGAGGCATTGTATATAGACATGGCCAAGGGAAGTTTGCACTAATTGAAGAATTATATCCTGAGCATTCCTGAACCTGAATTGTAACCTGTTGCTTTCCTAATAAACTTCATTTATGAGTATTGTCGCAGACAGGACCCACCCCCAGAGGCAGGAAAGGGAGGGAATGCTGAGGATGACAAAAGCTGCAGGATCCAAGTAGGAATCAGGTAAGAGGGAGGGAGGAGAGATTTCCAACAGCTAAGGGAGGCAAACTTGTCTGACAGTTTGTCATACTGTGGTGGCTTGTACATTGCTGTGAGGCTTGAGGCTGTGCCACCAGTGTTTCAAATGCCAGCAGGGTTGCACATGGTCCATAGGTTTCAACACAGCCTATAGACTGAGACAGAATAGGAAGAAGGAAGAGGTTATCCACTTCTCAAAGAATTGGCCAGGGAAAACCTTATGAATTGGAGAGAAACACTGTCTGATTTTTACTGTGCAACTTTATGACTAACATGGAAACTTTGTCCAATACAATGCAGGAAGATGAGCTCCTTAGGTTGGAAGGCACTCAAGGTATGACTGGGAAAGAGCTGCCTCTTCAGAGTAGAACCAACCTTAGTGATTTGGATAAAATAAAACTTTTGGGTCCTCCATTTGCTGACATGGCACAATGCAAATTGAGGGGAAACTGCTGCAAGCATCCATTAAAAATCAGAACATGGAATGTACACAGTATGAATCTAGGAAAATTGGAAGTTGTCAAAAATGAAATGGAATGCATAAAGATTGATATCCTAAGCATTAGTGAGCTGAAATGGATTGGTGTTGGCTATTTTGAATCAGACAACCATATGTTCTACTATGCCTACTATGCTGGGAATGACAATTTGAAGAGGAGTGGCATGGAATTCATCATCACAAAGGATGTTTCAAGATCTGTACTTAAGTACAATGTTGTCAGTGATAGGATGATATCCATACACCAACAAGGAAGACCAGTTAATACTACTGTTATTCAAATTTACACACCAATGACCAAAGCCAAAGATGAGGAAATTGAAGATTTTTATCACCTTCTGCAGTATGAAATTAACTGAACCTGCAATCAAGATGTGTTGATTATCATTGATGATTGGAATGGAAAAGTTGGAAACAAAGAAGAATTACCAGGAGTTAGAAAATTTGGCCTTTGTGACAGAAATAATGCTGGAGATCACATGATAGAATTTTGCAAGACCAACAACTTATTCATTGTAAATACCTAAATACCTTTTTTCAACACAAATGGAGGCTATACACATGGACTTTGCCAGATGGAATACACAGGGATCAGGTTGACTACATCTGTGGCATGAGGTGATGGAAAAGCTCAATATCTTCAGCCAAAACAAGACCAGGAGCTGATTATGGAACAGACCATCAACTGCTCATATTCAAGTTCAACTTGAAGTTGAAGACAATTAAAACAAGTCCACAAGAGTCAAAATATGACCTTGAATATATCCCTCCTGAATTTAGAGACCACTTAAAGAATAGATTTGATGCATTGAACATCAATGACTGAAAACCAGAAGAATCATGGGATGACATCAAGAACATCATCCATGAAGAAAGCAAGAGGTCATTAAAAAGACAAGAAAGAAAGAAAAGACCAAAATAGATCAAACATACTCTGAAACTTGCCCTTGAGTGAAGAGTAGCTAAAGCAAATGGAAGAAATGACAAGATAAAAGAGCTGAAAGAGCAGCTCAAGCAGACAAAGCCAATTACTATAATGAAATGTGCAAAGACCTGGAGTTAGAAAACCAAAAGGGAAGAACACACTCAGCATTTTTCAAGCTGAAAGAACTGAGGAAAAAATTTAAGCCTCAAGTTGCAATACTGAAATATTCTATGGGCAAAATATTGAATGATGTAGGAAGAATCAAAAGAAGATGGAAGGAATACACTGAGTCACTGTACCAAAAAGAACTGGTCAATCTTCATCCATTTCAGGAGGGGAAATATGTTCAAGAACCCATGGTATTAAAGGAAGAAGTCAAAGCTGCACTGAAGGAATTGGTAAAGAACAAGGCTCCAGGAATTAATGGGATACCCAATGAGATGTTTCAACAAACAGATGCCCCACTGGAGGCACTCAATGGGCCATGCCAAGAGATTTGGAAGACAGCTACCTGGCCAACTGACTGGAAGAGATCCATATTTGTAACCATTCCAAAGGTGATTCCAGAGAATATGAAAATTATCAAACAACATCATTAATATATTAATCAAGTAAAATCTTACTGAAGATATTTCAAAAACTGTTGCAGCAGTATATTGACAGATAACTTCCAGAGATGCAACCTGGATTCAGAAGAGAATGTGGAACGAGGGATATCATTCCTGATGTCAGATGGATCTTGGCTCAAAGAATACCAGAAAGATGTTTACTTGTGTTTTATTTACTATGCTAAAGCATTTGATTGTGTGGATCATAATAAATTGTGGATAACATTGAGAAGAATGGGAATTCCAGAACACTTAATTGTACTCATGAGGACCCTGTACACAGACAAGGAGGCTGTCATTCAAACAGAAAAAGGTGACACTACATGCTTTACAATCAAGAAGGGAGTATGTCAGGGTTATATCCTTCCACCATACTTACTCAATCTGTATACTGAGGAAATAATCTGAAGCTGGACTATATGAAGAAGAATCATTAGCAACCTATGATATGCTGATGACACAACTTTGCTTGCTGAAAGTGAGGATGACTTGAAGCACTTACTGATGAAGATTGAAGAATACAGTCTGCCATATGGATTACATCTCAATAAAAGAAAACAAAAATCTTCACAACTGAACCAATAAGCAACATCACAACAAATGGAGGAAAGATTGAAGTTGTCAAAGACTTCACATTTCTTTGTTCTATAATTAATGCCAATAGAAGCAGCAGTCAGGACATCAGATGACGTATAGCACTGGGGAAATCGGCTGCAAAGGAACTCTTTCAAGTGCTGAAGAGCAAATATATCTCCTTGAGAAATAAAGTGTACCTGACACAAGCCTTGGTATTTTCAATTGCTTCTTATGCATGTAAGTTCTGTACAATGAATGACAATGGAAGAAGAGTCAATGCTTTTGAGTTGTGGTGCTGGCGAAGAATGCTGAAAGTACCATGGACTGCTGAAAGAACTAACAAATCTTTCCTGGAGGAAGTGGAGCTGGAATTCTCCTTGGAAGTGAGAATGGCCAGACTTCATCTCAGCTTCTTTGGTTATATTGTCAGAAGGACCACTCACTGGAGAAGGATGTTATGTTTGGTAAGGTGGAGGGTCGACAAAAGAGGGGAAGGCCCTCAATGAGATGGATTGACACAGTGGCAGCAACAATGGCTCAGGACCGGACAGTGTTTAGTTCTGCTTTGCATCGGGTTGCTGTGAGTCAGAGATGACTTGATGGCCCCTAACAACAACAACAATAATGATTATTGTCTGTGAGCCCTGTGTGGTCATTGCAATGAATTATCAATCCCAGCAAAGAAGTAGAGAGTGCCGTGGGAAGGATTGGTGTCAGAATTGGTAAAATGGTTGGATGGTGGCAGCTTGTCTGACGTCTGTCTTGTAGGAACCAGACTTAGGCTGTTGATCTTATTCTAGATTCTCTCTCCTCCATGTGAAGTCAGAAGAGGTCAGAAGACGCTGACTTCACATCTTTTTTGCACTTCCCCAATAAATTACTATGTTAGACTAGGTTCTCTAGAGAAACAAAACCAGTAAAGGTTATATATATATATATATAGAGAGAGAGAGAGAGAGAGAGAAATTTATCTTAGGAAAATGGTTCACACACTTATAGAAGCTGGCAAGTCCAAAGTTCTTGGATCAAACATCAAGCTGGAGGCTTTTCCCGACTCTTGCAGTTACAGGGGCTGAGGAGCTCAAGGTTAGCAGGCAGTGTACTGGCTGTTGACTCCAACGAATGATGAATCCAAGATCTCCAGGCCAAATGGTGGATTGTTCGCTCATGGACAGTTGTAGGCAGCACAACAGAATCTGGATTCACAGAGGAATGTTTCTTTTCCAAGGATGTCCATAGATATACTGGAAGCAGGCCACACCCCTAGGGAAACTGCCTTTCAACAGATTGGCTGCTCAAAACATAATCATCTGATCCCATCATGGGAATAACCACCTCACAGCAGCTTAAACCACACAGAATTGTGGTCCAGCCAAATTGACACACAGCTCTAACTATCACAATTACTTATACCCAAATGTACATCTTCGGTTCTGTGGAAACTGATTTACATCATCAAAATTATATTGACTGACATATGAAGTTGGTTCATTTAGGTAAGGATTTATAATTTCAAGTATACTAGAATCAAGGAAGTAAATTAAATGAGTGGATCTAGCCAGATGTAAGGAATCAGAGAGAGGATACTTCATCAACAGAGGGCACAGGCTCTGTCTAAAGGGGGCTAGTAACGCTTTACTTCATGACCATTTGTTATGTGTAAATGTAGACCTAAAAAGCCAGATCTGATTTTGAATGAGAATAATAATAATAATAAAATATATCTGTATTCTATACTCAGAAGAGGACCTCAAATGTTATATCAGTGATTAGAAACTCTGGACAAGGTTCTCTAGTGAATTTAAACTTGTACAAAAGCAAGAATAAATGCTACTTTCCTACTTCTTTGATGCCACTTTCAACAATAACTTCTTGATCTTCTCTTATACTGCTTTTTTCTACTCTTGAGAGAATTCCATGGCTTGTGCTTCATCAGATCCAATAAGAAAATAGGTGAGTGAACATGGCTTCAAGTGCCTTGCATGGCCTGTTTACATGAAGGAATCAAGAGACAAATAGTATTTCATTCTCCTCTGCCATGCATAAAGCCTCTGATGTTTCTAGAAAGAGAGACAAGTGGAAGAAGATTTTATTTTCTTATAGAAAATGTTGCTAACTTAAAAAAGGAACACTTGAAAAACAAATTTCCTTCTGATAACTTCTTGAAGCACATTAACCTTTATGTTTCTTTCAAATTGTATTTGCTGTTTGTGTTTTGTCACTCTATCTTTTTTAATGGTTTCCTTGCTACAAGAAAATTATAGCTCCTCTGTTGTCACTTCATATCTTTGACACTACAAACTTTCCTACTCATCTTTCCTGCATCCCTCTTTTCTTAACTGATACTCATCTTTTGTAAGCATAGCTTGAATATAAATACCTCCAGTGAAATCTTCCTTCCCTGAACATTTAGACAGAATTAGGGACACTAAGTTTCCAAAGGTACTAGCATAAATGTCTTTGATAATACTCATGATTATCATTTGTTTCATTGTCTATTTCTCAGGAAAGTCCTGCTGAGGACTTGGTCACATATAATTTTTTATTCCAATGTCTAGCTTAGAGTCTGGCACCTAGTCAGTGACCAACACATATTTTATGAATGGAAGAAATTCCCTGTATAGCTTCCATTCTGTCTTCCTCTCTGTGTCTTCCCCATCCGCTTCTCCTTTCATGTCAGTTGGGCTTATGAAGAAAGGAAATGGCATCACAAGGCCTATTGTATTACACCCCATGGATCCTAACATTTCTTTCTCTCCCTACTTGCATCTTGATGCTGTGAAAGAAGTGTGAGGGAGAGGAGGATGGGGACAGAAAAGGGACACAAGTGGAGGAGGTATTAATAAAGGCAAGCATACAATTCTCGGAAATTTGTACCCATTTATTATTGAAAGAGTAGAGTTATTTCCAATATTGAACATCATATTAGCCTCACAGAAATCCTTACAGATAAACAATAAGGATTATAATCTGTGTTTAGAGATAAGGATGTTAAGTTACAGAGTAGATGCATGATCCAATATGTTCTATTCATTCCTTCCCTGCTATTATATATTCCTATTGAGAATTTCTTCCAATTTAAAGGTCAAAGGGCCATTTTTTTTTTTTTCTTATAACTTCTATTCCACTGGTAGACTCTATGCAGTTCCCTTACTTCTGACCACCTTTCCAACTTTACTAAAAATCAAATCCGGTGACAACTCAGAATAAATGAATAGCCTTCTAAGAATGTTACACAGCTTCCTTTATGAAGGGAATTTGAGACTCTGTTGTCATCCATCTATTAAGACTGCTCAAAGTTAATAAAATCAAGTCTCCTACAGTATATGTGGATGAGATAGTTGACCCTGCACCTCCCATAATTCATGATAATTGATGGCTCAATGATAATTACATGAACAAAGATGCCACTTTGAAGTCTAAGGTACACCTAACCCAAGCCATGGTATTTTCAGTCACCTCATATACATGTGAAAGCTGGAATAAGGAAGACTGAAGAAGAATTGATGCATTTGAATTGTGATATTGGTAAAGAATACCAGAAATACCATGGACTGCCAAAGGAAGGAACAAATCTGTCTTTGAAGAAGTACAACCTGAATGCTCCTTAGAAGTGAGAATGGCCAGACTTTGGCTCTCATAGTTTGGCCATGTTGTCAAAAGCAACCAGTCCCTGGGAAAGGTTATCGTGCTTGGTAAAGCAGAGGGCAGAGAAAAAGGAGAAGACCCTCAACAGTGTGCACTGACAGTGGCTGCAATGATAGGCTCTAGCATAAGAAGGATGTTGTGGATAGCACAGGATTGGGAAGTGTTTCACTCTATTATACATAGGGTCACTGTGAGACAGAATCCACTTGATGGCACCTAACAACAACAACAAGATAATTATAAGTCCTTCAAGAGGAAGAAGTTAAATTACACCCCTCAAATGATGGATGCTGTCAAGAAACCCATTTTATGTACTTTAATTTCTCTCTGTGTCCTCTAATCAAGTATAGGAACAGCTTGTTTTATAAGTCAGTCTCTGTGGTTTCAAAATGCCAATGTGGGTCAGTTACAGGGAAAATTGCAAGAAACTTGAGGTGCCTCAAATCCCATATCTGCCTTTGACACTGCATATGGAAGTTTCCATATTTCTCCATAAGCAAAACTTATGTCAAAATACATTGCCTTTGATATGGACTGACTCTCCTTCATGGACCACTTGATAATTAAAATAATAATAATAATACATCAGTAGGGCAGGACCTCAGCTTCTTGGAAAATTAAGATGTGTTCTTCTTTATTCTTACTACTAAATACAATTAAAACTCTTAGACATTACATATGAAACAAACAGAAGAAGACTCTGAAAGGAGAGAGAAGGAGGTAGACTAGCTAAGGACTTTAAACCCAAGAAACAATATAGTGATGAGTTCTCTTGGTTTTATTTTTTCCTAATCTATCCCAATTGAAGTTGAAGAAGCTGACAATCCAGAAACACCAGTGGACACAGACCAAACAACAATAATAATAAAAGTCTGCTTTTCTATCCAAAGAACCAGAAAAAACAGCCTAGCAAGACAGAAAAGTTTTAGACAGCAGTCACTACTCTTCAGCCAAACAAGAAAAAGAAAAACAAACAAACAAAAACCTGTAGCCCCAGTGCTATCTACTTTTGCAAAGGCTGAATGAGGGGCTTAGACCTTTTTCTGATAATAACCATTCTGTTGTTGTTGCTGTGTCCTGTAGAGTCCATTCCAAGTCATAGTGACCCCATGTGACAGAGTAGAACTTCCCCAAGGGTTTGCTAGGCTGTGATCTTTATGGGAGAAGAACATCAGGCTTTCTCTGCTGCAGAGCTTCTGGTGGGTTCCAATCACAAATCTTTCAGTTATCACCTTAACCATTGCACCACCAGGGATCCTTATCATATCCTAAAACCAAACCCAATGCCATTGAGTCTATTCTGACTCAACCACCCTACATGACAGAATGTAACTGTCCTATTAGGTTTCCAAGGCTGCAAATCTTTCTGAAGTAGACTGTCTCATTTTTTATCCAAGGAGATGCTGGTAGGTTCAAACCACCAACTTTTGGATTAACAGACAAATGTTTTAACCACTGCACCACCAAAGATCCTCCATCATAACCCTAGTGGAGTTTCAGCTCTATTACTAATAACAAAAGATGGAAAAAATTCTAGTGTGCATCAGTAGATGAATGGATAAAGAAAATGTGACATACACATATAATAATAATGAATATTATTCAGCAACAAAGAGAAGTTCTGATATAGGCTACAACATGAATAAACCTTATATATGGAGTAAATAAGTCAGACACTAAAGGAAAAATATTGTTTGATTCCATATATATGAAATACCTAGAATGGGCAAATGTATAGAGACCAAAGTTTATTAGGGGCAGGTAAACCAAAAAAATGTATTGGCATCATTTGATTCTGACTTGTAGTGACCTTATAGGACAGAATTGCCCCATAGGATTTCCAAGGCTGTGATCTTTACAGAAGTAGACTGCCTCATCTTTCTCCCATGAAGCAATTAGTGGGTTCAAACTGCTGACCTTTAAATTAGCAGTGGAGGTACTGCAAGAGCTCCTCCTAAGGGCAGGTATGAGGAAATAGGGTGGTAATGGTTAAGGAGTATTAAGCTTCTGTTAAGGATTTGTTTGGGTTACCTCTGTGCTGCTCTCACAGAAGATACCACAAATGGGATGCTTGAACAAACAGGAGTTTATTCTCTTATAGTTTGGAGGCTTTAAGTCTGAGTTCAAAGTTCCAGGCTCTGGGGAGTGAGTGAAAGCCCCTCAACCTTGGGCTTTAGCTCTACCTCCTGCTCCCAGCCCACTGAAGCTACAGGCTTTTCTTCACTCAGACAGCTGCTGGCTGCTGAGGCTGATAAGCCCAAGGTTGACAAGTAAAAAGGCACAATCCTGATATTACCAAACCATATGGCAGGCCATGAATTCAAGTCCATTGGAAGTCCCAAGGTCAGCAGAGCATGGCAGACTGCTGAAAAATGACACAGCCACATGGCAGGCTGCTGAAAAACAACATGGCTACATGCAGGGTTCAAGTGTGCCATAAGCTAGAGACCATTCCCACAGCTGCTGCTTACATACAGGGAGTAGACCACATCCCTAAAGCAGCTACTCAGCTGCTTGTGGTAGATCCCACCACGGAGTTGTTTGCCAGTCTAATCACTGGGAATAGCTACCACCAGCTTCCCAGCCACTCAACCAGGCCCAACCAAGTTGACATACAAACATAACCACCACAGGATGAATGGAAAACATTTGGAAATGGATAGTAGTGATTTTGCACAACAGTATCAAGGAATTAATGTCACTGAATTGTACAAGTAAAAGTAGTTGAAAGGCAAATATTTTGTTATATATTGCAGTGTAGTAAATTACTTAGTGTGGCTTTTCTAACCATAAGTCTTTGTAAACTCCAAGGTGGGATTTTCTATGAGCAATTGAGGAGCTCCTGATTGCTGAAGTTGTCCACCTGGAGTATTTCTGTTGGGCGTGGCACAAAACAATGTTCTGGGAGGTGCCCACTCTCTCTCAGGTGCATAGAGTTCTGATGCTATGATTGGCTAGTTTGACCACCCTGCCCGGCTCAAAAGGAGGCCTCCTAGAGGCAGAACTCTCTCTCTGACTGCTGGCGGAGGAAGATGTGTTGCCGAAAGAGACACGTGTTGCTGGGAAAGAGACGCAAGAGACACACATTGCTGAGTGAGACACCGAGGGACCAGCACTGCTGGGAAAGAGACTGTGAGAAACTGTTGGCTGAGGGACAGTGGGCTGGGAGAGAGCCTGAGCATTTTTCC
>NW_006921590.1:14958476-14959148 GCF_000298275.1 Orycteropus afer afer | reverse complement strand
TCAAAATAGGACTGGGAAAGAGCTGCATCATCTGAGTAAACCCAGCCTTGCTCATATGGATAAGGTAAAGCTTTCGAGACCTCCATTTGCTGATGTGGCACCAGTCAAATTGAAGAGAAACAGCTGCATCTGTTAATCATCAGAATATGGAATGTGCGAAGTATGAATCTAGGAAAATTGGAAGTTGTCAAAAATGAAATGGAAAGCATAGGATTGATATCCTCAGCATTAGTGGACTGAAATGGACTGGTTTGGGCCATTTTGAATCAGAGAACCTTATGATCTACTACTGCCGGGAATAACAGTGTGAAGAGGAATGGCGTAGCATTCATCATCACAAAGGATGTTTCAAGATCTGTCCTGAAGTACAATGTTGTTAGTGATAGGATAATATCCATATGCCTACAAGGAAGATCCGTTAATATGACTATTATTCAAATTTATGCACCAACCACCAAGGCCAAAGATGAGGAAATTAAAGAATTTTATCAACTTCTGCAGTCTGAAATTGACCAAACATGCAATCAGGATGTATTAATTATCACTGGTGACTGGCATGCAAAAGTTGGAAACAAGAATCACCGGTAGTTGGAAAATTTGGCCTTGGTGACAGAAATAATGCTGGAACTCGCATGATAGAATTTTGCAAGACCAATGACTTATTCATTGCAA
>NW_006921590.1:14944428-14956851 GCF_000298275.1 Orycteropus afer afer | reverse complement strand
GGATGACTTTAGACACTTACTGATGAAGGTTGAAGAATACAGTCTGCAGTATGGATTACGTCTCAATATAAAGAAAACAAAAATCCTCACAACTGGACCAATGTGCAGCATCACAATAAATGGAGAGAAGATTGAGGTTGTCAGAGAATTCACGTTGCTTGTTTCTACAATTGATGCCAATGGAAGCAGCATTCAGGACTTTAGATGACGTGTAGCACTGGGAAGGTCAACCGCGAAGGAAATGTTCAAGTGCTGAGGAGCAAGGATATCTCCTTGAGGACTAAGGTGCGTCTGATAGAAGCCATGATATTTCCAATTGCCTCATATGCATGTGAGAGCTGGACAATGAATATGGAAGACAGAAGAAGAGTCGATGCTTTTGAGTTGTGGCGCTGGTGAAGAATGCTGAAAGTACCATGGACTGCTAAAAGAACTAATAGATCTGTCCTGGAGGAAGTGCACCTGAGATGCTCCTTGGAAGCAAGAATGGCCAGACTTCATCTCACCTACTTTGGTCATGTTGTAAGAAGGGACCATTCCCTGGAGAAGGATGTCATGGTTGGTAGGGTGGAGGGTCGACGAAAGAGAGGAAGGCCTTCAACAAGGTGGATTGACACGGTGGCTGGGATGATGGGCTCAAGTATAGCAGGGATCATGGAGCTGGTGCAGGATCGGGCAGTGTTTCGTTTTGCTGTGCATAGGGTCGCTATGAGTTGGAAATGACTCGATGGCACCTAACAACAACAAATTAACTAGGGAAGAAAGCCTATTTTTGTGGTGTAAAAATAAAAATGATTTTGAAGTTGTTGTCTTTTATTGTTACTTATGTATTGATTTGTTTCACCCTGAATTTGCATTTTACTGTATCTGAAAGTGTGGAGCAGGTGTACTTTTTTGGTTATTAACTTGGTTGTCCTATGTTGCTCTCCAGCTCTCTCTGTTTTGGTGGAATCACAGTGGGGATGTGAGTGCAGCATACAAGAACAACAGTACCTATATGTGTTGGTTATGTTTGTTGTGTCAACTTGGCTGGGCCTGGTTGAGTGGCTGAGCAGCTGGTGGCAGTTATTCCCCATGATGAGACTGGCAATCAACTCCATGGCGGGATCTACCACAAGCAGCTGAGTAGCTGCCTTTGGGATGTGGTCTGCTTCCTGTATATAAAAAGAAGCCTTGGGAATGGTCTCTAGCTTATGATACACTTGGACCCTGCTTGTAGTTGTTCAGCAGTCTGCCATGCTCTGCTAACCTTGGGACTTACAATGGACTTGAAGTAATGCCCTGCTGTGTGGGTTGGTAACATCAGAACTGGGTCTTTTTATTTGTCAACCTTGGGTTTGTCAGCCTCAGCAGCCAGCGGGCCAGGAACAGGAGGCAGAGCTGCAATCCAAAGTTGAGAGGTTTTCACCTAGCTCCTAGACCCTGGCACTTTGAAGTTGGACTTAAAGCTTCCAAAATGTAAGAGAATAAACTCCTGTTTGTTAAGACCATCCCATTTGTGGTATATTCTCATCAGAGCAACACTAAGTAACCAGAACACTATATTAAAAGATTAAAAGAAATATGTTTAATTAATTTCAATGTTTTATGTAACCTAAAACATGCAAAATATTATCATTTCAACATTTAATCAACATAAAGTATATTAATAAGATATTCTGCTATTTTTATTAAGTCTTTGAAATCAAGTGTATGTTTTACACACGTAACTCATTTTAATTCAGACTAGCCATATTTCAAGTGCTCAATAGCCACATGTAGCTAGTGGCTGTCATATTGGACATAAATGTAACCTTAGAGAACAAATGGCAAATGTTTTCTTTGTTCAAGAGTATTTTATGTACTGATTATAATATTGCTTTAGTGTGCCTACAATCATCATACATTTCTAGTGTTATACTAATTTAATAGATTGTTGTTGACCTCATTTATATGAAATATCTAGAATAAGCAAATGAATAGACACCGTTTATTAGTGATTACAAGGGGCAAGTAGGAAGGCACTCTGGTGTCGTAGTGGTTAAAGCATTTGAGTGCTAACAAAAAGGTTGGTGATTCAATCCCACCAGCTATTCTGTGAAAGAAAGTTGTGGCAGTCTGCTTCCATAAAGGTTTACTACCTTAGAAATCCGATGGAGGTCTCTATGAGTCATGTTCAACCCTATGGCAATGAGTTTGAAGTTTGGTGAGCGGGGCATGTAAGAGGGAAAAGGGGAATTAATGGTTAAGGAGTACTGAGTGTCTATTAATGGGGAATGGAGAAATTTAAAAAATGGATAGTGGTGATTTTTGTACAGCAAAATAGTAATATACAAAAGGCATATTCAAACTTGGTTTATTTTTTCATTAGGCCTTTATTTCTTCTTATGCTCTAAAATTGGCTGTCATCATCTCAAAAATAAGGAACAAATGGCAACATTTTGAAGTAGCCATATAGAATAATATAATAGGTCACATTTATCAGAAATGAAAAGATACCTTCCCAAATTTGTTGAGTGCTCCTAAAAGACATATCAAAAATAGTCAAGGTCTGTTACCAAAATAAGAAATTATGAATTATTAGACAATTCAGAAATAAATCATTTAACTGATTTGAAGTTCTATTTCCAGGGTAGTGAAATTGTATTTTGGAGATTCCCAAAATCTGAGAAATGTAACCATTTGCCTATGCAAATAACAAATAGAACAAATGGCTGAAAAGAATACAGACTTGAATTTTCTTTTCTTTCTTTCTTTTTTTTTTTTTAACTTTTCCTTTTATTTTAATCATCTGTTGACTTGGTGTTTTGATAGTCACAGAAACTATTACTTCTCCCACCTTGACTGCTGCTACCATGGTCTGAGCCACTATCATTTCTTGTCAGCACTGCCATAGTAGCCTCCACAACACTCTTCCTTCATCTGCTTGTGCCCCTCTATAGTCTATTATGAATGCAGCAACCATGGAAAACCATTAAAGTATAAATCAAAATAAAAAACTCACTGCAATCGAGTCAGATCTGACTCATAGCAACCCCTCCTTGGGTTTCTGAGGCAGTATCACTATGCAGGTAGATTGCCCAATCTTCCTTCTGAGAACTGGCTGGTGGGTTTGAACCACCAGCTTTCTAGTTAGCAGTCAAATGCCTTAGGCACTATGCCACCAGAGCTCCCATAAATAAGATTATATAATTCCTTTGCTCAAAACTTGCAATGGCTTTTTTCCCCTTACATTAAACGCAATAATAGCCCACAAAATGGCCCCTTGTTCCCTCTCTGCTCTTAAGGTCTAATGTTCTTCTTGTGTCTCACTCCACTCCACTCACCTTGGCTTTATACGTGTGCTTTGAAAAAAGTGGCAAATTTCATCATTAGGTTCTTTATATTGGTTATTCCCTATGCCCAGAGTGCTTTTATCCTAAATATCTATACGGCTACTTTTTACTTCCTTCCTCTTTCTGACTCACTTTTTCAATAAAATCTATCTTGACCACCATATTTTAAATTGCAACCCAAGTCTATCCTAACCTCTCACCTACCTAATCCTTTTTTTCTCTCTCTCTCTTTCTCTTTAATATTTATCATCTTCTAAGATTCTATATAATTTATTTTATATATATATATATATAAATTTATTCTTGGCTTCTTAATAATAGAACGTAAACTCCACCAGGGTATAGATCTTTGTCTTCTTAGTGTGCGTTGTGATATTTATACTTCTGCATAGTAGAAATATTAAATTGTACCTTTTATCTTTCACATTTCCTTTTCCTTTATCCTGCTTAATATTTCTACATATCATTTATTTCCTTCTAACAGGCTATATATTTTAGTTCACAGTGTTTAATATTTCTGACATATATGTTCCCTGACAGTAGGAAATGTGTGTTATTCACTGTTGCATCACCGTACCTAACAGAGTACATTAATGCTATGACTGATACTCAATAAATGCTGATTGGCTATATGAATGAATGGCAGACCATCAATTTTATACTTCAGAGAGGTATCTGGTGCATTTGGGCTGCTGATTAAAATCAAGAGAACTTTCACTTCTGAGTGAAATCCAGGACATTTGCATATCTTCATGGTCCATCTTATTTTATTCATTACATTCTTGCCAATGAGTATTTGACTTTTCACCAGGGTTCTATATACACAAACTTGAAATTGAGCAGTAAGAAAAAAATAGCTGAAGTTGGCATCTTTG
This sequence comes from Orycteropus afer afer, assembly GCF_000298275.1. Taxonomy (NCBI): domain Eukaryota; kingdom Metazoa; phylum Chordata; class Mammalia; order Tubulidentata; family Orycteropodidae; genus Orycteropus; species Orycteropus afer. Next base: position 14,952,662 of record NW_006921590.1, on the reverse strand, counting down.
AATAATGAACTGAAGATGTTTGTGTGGTTTTCATTCAGGCACAAGGCACCAAGTAGCAAGAAAAGAGAGTCACTTCATTAAATTGTTAAGATATCCTGTAGATTAGAAGACCTACAAACTGGGTAAAGCAAATATTAGTACAAAGGGGAAAGAAATAATATTTGTACAGAAATAATTCTTCTCTTCTTAAATCTTCCTTGGATGATGGTTTATCAACACTTTATTTGGTTTGTTAGGTAATTGTCTGGCAATAATTCACATACATTTGAAGCCAAAACCTTTCATCAAAGTGTGAGGTTTCTTCATGTCTGGTTAGTGAGGAGAAACAGCTGCTGCAGCATGTACACACTCAGAGGACACTATGTTTTTCTTACACAATGCTTTGAGTTGTTTTAGAGAAATAACAGCAGATCCCAGTAAGTAAACCCAAAACCAGTTTGTGGAGTTTCCTTTGGTGCTTCTGCTTTAAGCTAGTTGTTTTGGCTTTTTCTGTCTTCCTTTAAAGCTGAAAAACTCCTTCCTATACATTACAAAATGTCTGGGAACATATTGCTATATATGTTTGACTGCCTTATTTTAGATATCAACAAACACCCACTGTATTTTGGATAATCAGTCAGAAGATTATGAGGATGTAGGTTTGCTGAAAACTTCAAGATGCTTTCTCAATTAAATATGTATAACATTTCATTTGTTACTAAATATGTCACTTTTAAAGCATTCTCCAAAAATAAATATCCTTAAAGCAATTATGCTAGCCCAGAATTTTCCATTTTCTCCACAATGGAATCCTGAAGGCAAAGGCTGGATTTATATACAAAGAATAATTATATGAATAATATTAAGTAAAATTTTTTGAAATCTTGCCCTTAAAAGAAAGAGAGAGAGAGGGAGAGAAATATTATGAGTGTTTTGTCTTGAGTATTTGAATAATTACTTTTTTGTGCAATCCACTTTTTGTGGGGACTCAAAGCTTAAGTAATAGATGGGAAAATTGGTCTATCATGGCTCCACAATTTAAGCACCATGATTCAGGGTGACCAAAGTGCCTTCCTGGAAACAAAGATATTGCACTGTTGACATGTATTATCTGCCATCACATGAAATTATCAATTGTGTGCTTAAAATATGTGTGCTCCAAATGTTATGGATATAGGATAGAGATGAGAAGAAACATCAGCTGTTTCTGTCTCTCACCCATGACTTGGTTACTACAGTGATTTAGAGACCACATTATCATATATACAAAGGTAAACCTTGTAAAATAAGGATTTAAAAAGTATAAATTAACAAACCAATGAAACTACCTTGATTGTATAGATGAGAAAAATAATTAATAGCATATGAACTAATAGAGCAGATTAACTAATGGAATCTACTTTAGTTGTTATTTCTTAAAATTTGATTGTGTTTGTCTATGCTAGTCATTAAGTTATTAGAGCTTGCTATTAAAAGAAATTGTGATCAAATTTAAAAAATAATAATTAAATTTCCTGAATTACACAGTAGGAGCTAGACAAAGTACATATAATGTTAGAGTATACATTAATAAGTTTTTTAAATTTTCTATATATTAAACTTTGATGACTGTTGTTTTTTGTTTTTTGTAGAGAATTATATTCAGAAATCTGCCAACTAACATAACCCAAAGATATCTTTCTTTTTTTTTTTTGATTTAACAACATCAGAGGAAACTAATAAACACTAGAATCATATCGATTTAAACCAAGTGCACTATTTCTCATTTTTCTTTAAAAAATCAGTTGAAAAAATAATTTTCTTTGCTTAAATTTACCCATCATTTTCCCCCTTAACGTACTTATCAAAACTATTCAAAATCTCTTTCAAAATAAATGTGATTATCGTCATCAACATTGATAGTGGTACTACTTTATATTTGAGTATAATATAATGTACCCAGGCTATCTTTCACAAAGTCTTCCAATTTGAATTTCAGAGAAGAACTTATTGCTATGTAGCTATAAGTATCCTGGAGTATATTATGCCTTTATTGTAAATAAGAAGTTATAACCACACTTAAGTGGTAATTAATTATTAAGTGTCTGCTTAACCATTTTATGGATTATCCAAGTCCTTCTTCTCTCATTAATTCAAGGTTCACTAGTCCTTCTTCAATTCAATGGATGGGTAAATAATAAGGAGATACTCCTCAAAGTTGCCTTTTTTATGTGAGGAAATCAATTGTTGTCCAACAGGAAGCCTGAAATGATCTGTGGACTCTGTCAGTCATACAATGAGTCACTTAGCTGTCTATATGAAGTAAATTAAAGGAAACCAGTCTAGGTATTGCTCGAGGTACTCAGTGTATTAGCCTCCTGTTGCTGCTGTAACAGATTATCACAAATGTAATGACTTACCACAAATTTATTGTCTTATAATTCTGTATGTCAGAAGTCTGATACGGATTTCACCAAGCACTAAATTAAGGTCTCACTGAGCACAAAATCAAAGTTTCAGCTCAGATTTCTAGCATCCAAAATTGTGCATTACATATGGAATCTCTAGGGGGTAATCCATTTCCTTGTATTTTCCAGTTTCTAGAGGCCGCATGCATTCCTTGGCACATAGTCTCTTTCCACTGTCTTCAATGATAGCAACATAGCATCTCTCTGATTGTTCTTCCATCATGTCATCTCACTCCAGTACCAATTGGAATAGGTTCTCTATTTTTAAGGATTCATGAGTAAAAATTGGCCCACCAGGATACTCTCCTTACCACAAGGCCTATACCCTTAATCACATCTGCAAAGCCCCTTTTGTCATATGATGTAACATATTCACAGATTCCTGGAGATTAGGACATGAAATCTCTGACAGGTCTTTATCCTACTATCATACCCAAATTTCACATTCCTCTTCTTTTTCATTTTCTAGATGAAACTATGAATGACCCTACAGAAATACAAAAGTAACTTGAAAGTTATAGCTTCTATTTATTGAGTGCTTATTATGTAGCGTAGTGCCTAAGGCACTTGAGTGCTAACCAGAAGGCTGGCAGTTCAAACCCACCAGCCACTCCTCGGAAGGAAGATGGGGCAATCTACTTCTGTAGTGATACTGCCTCAGAAACCCAAGGAGAGGTTGTTATGAGTCGGATACTACTCGGCGGCACATAACAACAACATTGTTTTTTAGGCAATGGGTTAAACCGTTTTACAAATAATATCACATATAATTCTCCCATGAAGTGTTGTTATTTTGTTAGATGCTGCCTAGTTGGCTCCAACTTAAAGCGACCCTATGTACAACAGAATGAAACATTGCCTGGTCCTGTGCCATCCTCACAATCTTTGCTATGCTTGAGCCCATCATTGCAGTCATTGTGTCAATTCATCTCATTGAGGGTCTTCCCCTTTTTTGGCTGACCCTCTATTTTACCAAGCATGATATCCTTCTCCAGGAACTGATCTCTTCTGACATGACCAATGTAGGTACAGGGAGAACAAATCACACTACTAAGGTCCAGCACAGTGGCAGAACTATCATTCTGTTCTAGGTTTTCCTGCTCTAGACTCTACTTCTGACACACTGTTATTTTGTAAGTTGTTTTCAGATATTTACACCTTTACTTAAAGAGCTTTACTGGGTGAATGCTATAATGAAAAAGGAAGATAGTGGCCTAAAGGAATGGCTCTCAGACTTTAGTGTGTAACATAATCATTTGAGGACTTGATAAAATGCAGATTGCCTGTCCTCAACCCTAGAGTTTCTGATTCAGCAGGTGTGGGGTGGGGTCCAGAAATCTGCATTTCTACAAGTTCCCATGATGCTGCTGCTGCTGCAGCCTGCCTAGGTGGTGAAGATCACTGGCCTGGTGAAAGGAAAGCCTAAGCTGGAGCTTTTCCTGAAGAAGAACTGAATGCTCTTGGCAGAAAGTGAAACTGAAGAAATTGAAGGAAAGGCTCAAAGGAAGATCATCAAATATTATAGAGTAGAGGGATCTGAAGAGAGAAATCTAATAAACTAGCCCATCCCCTATCAAGTGGAATAATTTGACCAGTACCGTTGGTTTAGTTAGTAGCAGAGCTAGGACAAAATCCCCAGTCTTTGCAGATACTGAAAGACTGTTAAAAGCAAACATCACCTATTTTTAGCCTTTCTGGTGTTTGGTCCTATAAGTGGATTTAAATCTACTCTGTCTCCATTTTCATGTCAGGAGATAAGTGGAAGCCTGGCATCTTAGGTCTGTTTATCCAACTGCTTTGAAAAAAAAAATCCTGGAACACATGGGATGTAAACAAATAACAAAATATCTTTAACAAATCATTCTATTAATTTAGGCTCTGCCTCATAAAATACATACTATTTGAAAATCATGACTATTTTACTGATTCCTCCCCCCCCACACACCCCAAGAACATCATTTTGGAACAGGGTGCTTGCTGTTCCTCGTGTTTCTCTCTAAAGTTCCCTGGCAAGGCACATGCTAACAGCCTGGCTTGTCTGAGTATCTGGCTGGCACGGGAACAACCCTAAGAGAGACAGAAGGCCTCATTCTTCATCATCTTTTCAGAAAGGCTTTCAACTCTCCAGAGATTGGTGGAAGTCACGTCTTTGCCTCAACATTTTCTAACATTGGCATTCCTTTTGAAAGTCAATTTATTGAGGTTTCTGAAATGTCTTCTCTCACACCAAGTATGGTCATCATCTGACCATAAGATAATCAAAAGAATCTGGGAAACATTTGGACTCAAATATATGGCATGCCTTAGAACTGAGGCGAAGAGAGAAAGTGAGATGAGGCAGATGTAAGAGCTACAGCTTATGCTCTGCATTTCTAGATGTCAGCAATGTTGAAATATGTAGCTTTAAGCAAGTGTGGATCAGCAAAGGCCTGGAATAGAAATAGCACTCTATTTCCTGAGATGATTCATTCAAAGAGGTTATTTATTGCATGCATAGTTTTAAGATCAGGTGCCCATTTTTGTCTATGATTGTTCATACATAAATATATTTTTCTGTCTTTATAATTAGCCTGACATTACCTCAAAAAAAAAGTCAGATAAATATCAAAAGCACACAATGTCAAGCTTCAAACATGCTCAGTTATCGTAGAAATGATTGATGTCTTTAACAAGATGTCATCAATGGATGGTAAGTAGTCCTTGGTTTTTAACTTGTGCCCAAGATCAAGTGGTACAAAACTCCCAGACCAAAGATTCATTGCAAGGGATGAACGTGTTGAGACTGTTTTTCAATCATAAGGGGATTTAAGCCCAGCACTTTTAGCTCAACTGGAATTCTTCCATTTTGTTCATCTGGCAGAAATCTGCCTTCCAATTCTCTGGGCACTGCCTTTGGTGCTCCATATGGTATTCATCCAGGGTTTAACTTCACTTTTGTGGTCTTGGGTAAGAACTTGAGCCAATTTAGTGGTTATTGACTTGCAGGCAAAGCCACTTAGAGAGAGTAGCCAGAAGTCATACCATGGGTTAAGTGTGTCACTGGATATTGCCAACATGTCTACCAAGCCCTTAGTTAAGGAATTAAATAATATCTTCTCAGTGACATTCAAAAATACTCTTAATTCATTAGGTTTGTTTTGCCTTTCTCTTTTTTATGCCAAACATATTGTCTCCTGCCAGGCAGGAATATTTCCAAGAATCTATTCAGGATATTTTTATTAGAAGGCCGTGCAGCAAATATGTCCTATCCTCTGGCCCTCTGATACGCCAAGGTAATTTCTCTCCCTCTTTATGTTTCTACGCTTAATCGTTGCAAACACTTCAAATGGGTCCCTGCTGCCCTTTCGGTTCATAAACAAGCAATGGGTATAACAAGCATATAGATCTTGCATTCCACCTGTAAGCTCATCTCTGAGGATCCAGAGCATTTTAAAATGCCATTCTGAACACAGACATAAGGGTGATGGGGAAGCTACAAAAATAAGAGTAATGCAGGTGAACATAAATTTTAAATAAAATTCAATTTTACTAGCTCTAGTCTCAGGAGAGCAATTCTTAGAGTGCTGAAGAAAATAACTCCATCATTATAGGGCTTCACTGAGGTCACAGAAAGTACATTCTGAACAAGGTTTTCTAATGCCTCTTCTTGGGGTTGACAGAGTGTTTATGATGATGATAATGTTTTGTTTGTATTTTTAGGCTTTTCCAATTGAAATTGTGGTTAGTAACCTTTTTAATGTTAGATGTTAGAATATACAAATAGAACTTTTCATATAACTCTAGAGCTTCCAAAACAGATTATTGTACATTGTTACATATTCTACATGTGTCCTTTAAAATAACCTTGTGAGTTAGCAGCTCTGGTGACTTAGTGTCTAAGGCATTTGACAGCTAACCTGAAGGCTGGTGGTTCAAACCCACAAGCCACTCCTCGGATGGAAGTTTGGGCAATCTACTCTGTAGAGATACTGCCTCGAAAAACCAAGGAGGGGTCGCTATGAGTCGCAATTGACTCGACAGTAGTGAGTGCGTTACAATGAAAAATCTGAGGCCAAACAATTGATGTGGCTTGCCTAGGATCAGACAATTAGTGACAAAGAAGACCTAAATCTAATGTTCTTTTCATTGCACCAGTAGTTCCAAATCCTGTTTCCATAGCCTCCTATTACAAGCACTTACAGAGTTTTGAGAAAAATACCAGTGTCCAGGCTTCAAGCCAGCACCCACCTATTCTATGGAGATACACCCCTTGGACCAATTGGCCATGGGGTATCAAAGGGTCAGAATTCATATGGAGGAAAAGCTGGACAGACAGGAGTGCATAGTTAATAAGGACACAGGGAGGGGGCTCACTGGGACAGGAAGGGAGGAGAGTGGTTTATGGTTGGGGATGGTAATCAGGGTGTGAAATCAAATGTACACAAACAGTGGAATGTAAAACAAATTTTACTTTGTAAATTTGTACACAAAGCACAATTAAAAAAAAAAAGTCATCTAGAGGTTAGTGGTAGTGGGGGACTATAATTTAGTCTGGGAGAAGCTAATAAATCCAGAGAAGGGTGATAGATCCATCATTCAGTCAAATTAGTGACACTAGCTAACTTCACAAAAAGATTTTCCTCCCAAGTGTCAACAGAAATTATCAAAAGCAGAAAAATAATACTTAAGAATATAAAAATACTCAAGAAGAACTTTATAATGTTAGAATGATAACAAGGATAATAGAGCAAGGAATAATGCCAAAATAATACAGCACAGTGATTAAAAAAAGAAAGGCTATAAGTATGAAGTAAATTGGAATAATGTTGATAGTTACAATGGAAAGAAGTAACGGTGAAAGTTATTTAAGTAAAGTCCAGCTTTCTTAGGAGCCGTGTCCTATACAGGCCTGGTCTAGAGGTCTTGGGCTTCCATTTCAAGTGTCATTTGCTTGTGAACTGCAGGTTGCTGGAATTTGAATTTGAGTCCTTTTGTGGGTTGGATAGTCCAGGCGGGAGCCACAGACCCTTTCAGTTGAGAGGGGTGGATTCAGGTCTTGACTTTCTGTAATTTGGCAGCACAAGGGTTTGTTAGAAAGACCAAGTATGGCCCCTTCTCTTGAGATTTGAGGAAGTATTTTAGCTGATACTTTTTCCAATAAATATAATCTTCATGTTGAATATCAGGTTACTGGTTCTTGGCTGTCAAAAGCATCTGTAACTTTGTAAAATACTCTTTGGGATATTGGATCAAGGATTTATGATAATTATAGGACAGCCTATCGCCCGCCCTTATTAGGCAGCCTCCCCTGAACAAATCTAACTCAGTATGATCTATTCTATAGAAAATCTGTGTATTTATCATATCATTCCTGCTTTTACTATATATTAGTGTTATTTTAGGTTTTATGAGTTATTTGTTACTATTTAGTAAGCTATTTTTTTGGATCTCGGAACAGTTGGAGATTTTTCCCATATAAATGAATGGCTTCTTCACTTCATGTCATTTCAGCTTATGAAAAGTTTCATAGGAATATTCTCCTTTCAGATGGGGGGGGGAACCTGTACTTATATATCTATGTATCCAAACATCTCCATATATGGTTATAAGCTGAATATTCTGCAATCACAAGATGTGACTGATAAAACAAATTATTAATATTGTGAAAAAATTTCTCCTTACAACGAATTAAATTTTCAAAATATTTCACTAATAAAGCCATGTATCTATCTACCTGGCCAACTGACTGGAAGAGATCCATATTTGTGCCCATTCCAAAGAAAGGTGATCCCACAGAATATGGAAATTATAGAACAATATCATTAATAT
>NW_006921590.1:14916682-14943243 GCF_000298275.1 Orycteropus afer afer | reverse complement strand
GTGGCTGCGATGATGGGCTCAAGTATAGCAGGGATTGTGGGGCTGGCACGGGATTGGGCAGTGTTTCGTTCTGCTGTGAATGGGGTCGCTATGAGTTGGAAACGACTCGACGGCACTTAACAACAACAACAACAATGCCATTGGTTCTCTCAACAAAACCAGAAGACTGGTAGTGGTAAGGACAATTAAGTGTTTGAAAGATAGGGAAGAATTTGCATATTTTTAAAATTATTTGTCCAGTAAATTGAGTGCTTCAAACACTGTAGAGGACTCTTGGGGTCTCATAGGTAGGGATAATGTTTTCTAAAGGGTGCTTGGCCACAAAGGCAGTGGTAGCTTGACGACTTGGGAAAACTTCCACTCAGTGATAAAATCTACAAGTAATTACTAATAAAAATCTCTGACAATTCAAGGGTGGAATATGAATAAAATATGCAATTTAAAAGTAAGCCTTGAAGGTAGAGGGACTGTCTCAAGTGGGAGGTTAGAAGCCTTCCTTGGATTAAATTAGCAAATTGGACAATGAGAGTCCATCTGTTCAGCAGCTTCAAAAAAGCACCCCAACCAGTATTTCCTTAAATTTTCTATGTTCTTATCTATTCCCAAATGGATGTTCATGTGCAACATTTCTAGAGTGGGATATACAAAGATATAGGGAAAACTAAATTTTTGTTGAGTCTCATGCCTGTCCCAAAAGTAGAACATTGAGAACAGCCATGTTTTTTCTATTTCTCAATCTCTTCAATGTTGGGCTGATGTTCAAATAAATCTTTTAAGGTCACTCCTCCAGGTCCAGAGGAATTTTCTAGAATCATGTAAATGAATTGTTCATAATCTAAACTAGTGCCTCAATTTGAAGAACCATACAAAATTGTTTAAAGTTTGTCAGGAGCATTAACATGATTAAAACAAGGGGGATGTGACCTTTAAAACTGAGAAACAGCATGGTCTATAGCAGCTGAAAAACTCCCCACCAATGTGTTTCTAAAGTTCTGATTAATTTACCTGTAATTATTCCTATATTATCATGCCAGAAATTTTAAACTATAGGGACGGGCAAGAATTCTGGCAAAACTAGTTTTTATTAGGCTTAATCCACAGTCCAGTGGTTAGGTCCTGATGACAGTCACTTGTAGGGGTCAATTATTGATATTTGAAAAGTGACTTTGAAATTTCTGTTTGCTCAAACTTTGGTGGGTAACATTTTACAGTTGCCATGACCATTTTATTATTATCAATCATTTTTTTTTCCTTTTCATTATGATTATGAATGAGATCCTCACAGTCATGAATGAAGGTGCCCTTAAAAAGTAACTGGAAAGTGGTCTATTTAGCTGCTGTCTGAGCTATGTTTCTTTTAATTTCCTCTGTTTGTGGAATACCTTTTGGTTGATCGCCTGAATTGTAATTACAGTGATCTCAGAGGGGAGGAATAGGGGTTCTAAGACATCTTCCACTAATGGGTGATTTTTAGTTTGAGTTCCGGAAGAAGTCAAGAATCCCGTCTGTTTCCATAACATACCAAAATCATGCATAAACTCAAAACCATACCTTGAATTCATAAAAATATCTTTTGATCATCCAGAAACAGTTTTGTGGTCCTTCTGAGTGTGATCAGTTCAGTTTGCTAAGCCGAAGTGACTTTAGGAAAGGCACCACTTTTGAGGAACTTAATGGAGATGAACATGGCATGTCCTATCCATTAATGAGAGCTGGTTAATTAGGGTTTAAAATATGACTCATCATATAGTAGAATTAAATCAGATTTAATAGTAGGGTATTCTTTCAGTCTTGCCTAGGAGACTATAATTGTTCAATAAGAAATAATCTTGGGGTGGATGGTGATCATCATTAGGTAGAGGCAACAATATAGCTGGATTCAGCTTTAGTTTTTTTTTTTTTTCCTCTTTGGCTTACTGTTCTAAAGTTTGCTAATTTGTGGAATAAGGTGGTCAGTTATGGGTTGGGCATATTTTCCCAATTTAGGCAATGTCATTAACCAGCCCAGCAATCTCAGGGTAGAAGGCATTACAAAATGTGGAATTAAAGACGATATCTGCTCCAGATTCTTTGAGCTGAAGCAGGAATGCTCTTGGAAGAGCTTAGTAGCCAATCCTAAAATTTTAAACATTTTTGCCCTTTCCTTGTTTGAAAATTTGGACTTTACTCCAATCAACTTTGTGGGGAAGCACCTTCAGAATAGCTTTTAATAAATATCTACTAACATTTCTTACTTGATTTACTAGCCTGAGCCCAGCTCTTTTTGCTCCCATAGCTGAATGTTTTTCAGGGTCTGTCCATTCTGCTGTATCCATCCATAGTTGGACTCCCCTGGATCCAACTAACATACGAAGCAATTGGTATAAGTATGATAATGCAGGTTCGTGAGTTTTTATCAATATTTTAAATTCATTTTGGAATTTCAGGGGGCCTTTGTGTGGTTTGGGAAACTCTTTATCAATAGCCTGAAGTTATGCCTTAGACCAAGGAGAAAAGTTAACTCAAGGAGATTCCATGGGTTCTTTTAGGTATTTAATTTTAAAAGGCATTTCAGGTATAAGTGTAGTTTCTCCTCTGGAGATTCTTTAGAGTGATCAGGAAGTTCAGAAAGGGTGTCCTCAGTAGAATAGGATTGTAAAAATAGATGAAGGGAAGAAGCTGCTAGAGGGGCAGAAGGCATTGTAGAGATCATCTACAATGTGGCCGTCAGGGTTAGAGGGCACTGACATTGTAATCATTTAATCTTTAATTCTTTAATCTGCTGTCCATTTTGAAATTGTATTTTATAAGGAGGGAAATTTACCAGATTAAACAGTCATCCCATTGTTTCTGTTTAATGCAATAGCATTGGTGTTCAAATCTGCTGTGCAGAAAATGGATTTGCTTGGTTTAAATAACCCCAGTAATAGATATTTATTTTCTAAATTTCCTTTAGTGAGTTCATGACAACCATCCTGATGTAAAACTGAGCAGGGACCATGATTTTGAAACATACAACCATGAGGAGTCCCTGAAAAGGGGGAGCGTGCCACTTTACCATGCCTTGATGTGGCATTCTCCATCTTCTCACTAAATATGCTTGCAAGCAATCAGTTCCCAGCAGCATGCAGGTGCCCCTACTGGAGAGCATGTAGGCAAGCACATTGTACCTTTAGAGGCATCTGTAGGAAAAAGAGAGTTCAACAAACAGGCTGAGTACCAGGTGTCAGTCTCACCTTAATTAGGCATTGAACTCAACCATAGGCTCATAAGATGAGCGAAAAAAGAAAGTAGAGAGAGCTCAACAATTAGAATGGAAAAGAAAGTAAAAAGGGAAAGGACAGCCAAAAAATCTCTCAAAGAATTCTACACACAGAGAGCAGAGTTTGATATGAGAAGGATTACCTGGGATGACTCCATGGGTGTCCTCAAAGATGGATGAACACAAAGGATTTGTGCTAGTACCGAAGCTCTGAGTTTCTGACTCCAGGGCCACTGCCAGTAAAACACTTTCAGATCCTGTTGACTATGCTAAACAAACGTCTAATAGTAAGACTCAATCTCTGAAAAATTCTAATTAAAGAGAGATTTACTGAGAATAAAGGCAATTAGATTTGGAGAGGCAGTTAGTCTCACAGGGTAAGAGCAGTTGCTCTGCTGAGGCACGGAGTGACAAGGGTTTATAAAGGCAAAAGCTACGGGCACCCGGGGTACACTTCGCTGGTAGGTGAGTGATCAGAAAATTGAAGGCTGGATACAACAAAAGCAGAACTTGTCTCAGATAGGTTCATTACAAGTATATTTTCAGGCAAGGTTTAATTCAGGTGGGGAAGCCAAGGTATTTTTCTGAAAAATCAGCCGACCACACCAACTGTTTGTGAGTACAGCTGTTTCCTGGAATATATGAAAAAAATCTAACAGAACATGCTTAGAAATAGGTCAAGATGGAGTCACCTTGCTCCCTTTACATGAGTCCCAGCTAAACCAAAAGCTTGTTGGGGCTTTCTCTTTGTTATTCCCTCTTTATGATGAGGAATTTTCTCAAAATTAATTGATCATTATCTGCATGGACTTATGGCAGACACTGTCCTTAAGAGGTACTGAGCAGGTATCCTAGATATTATTTCAAAATGTAGCTGAGCAACATTACACTATTGGTGCTATTACCTTACTATATGTAGGGTCTCGTCTTCAGATATAGCTGGTTTGGGATTGACATCCAAAAAATCAGCCATTCAAAACCTAATGGAATACAGTTCCATAGGAACATGCTATGGAAAACCTGACACACATGAGGTTGCCATGAGTTGGAATCGACTCAAGAACAACTGGTTATCCCAATTGTGGGTCTTGAAAGATTGACCAAAAACCAAACCAAACTCACTGCCATCGAGTTGGATCTGGCTTATAGCGATCCCTCCTTGGGTTATCAAGTGCTTGTCTCCACATGTGGCTTTTGAAGGAGAACCCTGTATTTTCATTCATTCATTCATTCACTCGATAGAATTTATTGAGTGCCTAGCCTGTACTTGTCATTAATTTATATGATAAAGATAGAGCAACAAAGGAAACAAATGGAAATCCCTGTAACATGATAGCCCTGCAAAGCTAAGTAGAGCAGCTTGGTGAGGCAATTTTAGTGTTTACTCTGCAGCCTCACTGAGTTCCCATGTGGTAGCAATAATGATAGAACAGAGGCAGTTTGTTAGAATGAGAACTTAAATCCAAAAGAAAGATGTGTTTACTGAAGTACTCAAGCAAAGAGAGTAATCCAGAGAGCCTGAACTGCTAAATTAGTCTGAGACTACTTAACTAAACTAATACATTTTTTTTTTTTAATTTTCTCCTCCCAATGGCAGGCGACATTCTAGAGTATAGATCAGTTTTTTTTGTGTGTGTATACACTACATTTCTTAACACACACGGTAATTTACAATTTTGCTCTAGGATGCAGGGTATTTCTGGGATAAATTGTCATGGCTTATAGTCAACATTAGTAAACCTAGGAGGCTACAGGGAGTCAAGATCATCAAGAAATTGAGGATTTGGAGAAATAACACATGGCTGTTATGCTTTTGTGCTGAGACGTTTTCTAATATCCTGGTAACCTGACAGCTAGAGCCAAGTCCCTAGTTTCAAAGGTAAACTTCCTAGGATAAAGTGTAAGGTAGATAAACTGCAATTGAAATTAGCAAATGCCACACTTGGGAGCATTTGTGTGTGTTTGTATATTCTAAATCAATGAAACAGCTGCTATAAACTGCTACAAATTTCAACAAACTATCTTGATTATGTGGAACCCTCTTATACAATGTGAAAAGAAAATATGTGGGTCTTCTGCCTAAGTTAACAGTCCCTGGGTAGGGCAAACAGTTAAGTGCTTAACTACTAGCCCAAAGTTAGCAGTTTAAACCCTCTCAGAGACACCTCAGAATACAAACCAAGAGATCTGCTTACGAAAAAGTCACTGCTTGAAAATCCCATGGAGAATTTCTGTTCTGCACACATGTGGTCATCATGAATTGGAATTGGCTTATAAGGAACTAACAACCATTGTATAAGCATTATGGTCTATATTTTTGTTTTCATCCTTTATTAGATAAACGTTTAGAATGCATTTTTTTTTATTTTACTTTCATTAGACCATCATATTCTTCTGTAATGTCTCTAAATGCATGATTAATAACTCTATAAAGATATATGTTGTTGTTGCTGCTGCTTGCCGTCGAGTTGGACCTGACTCATAGCAACCCCTCCTTGGGTTTCCGAGGCAATATCACTATGGAAATAGATTGTCCAACCTTCCTTCCAAGAAGTGGCTGGTGGGTTTGAACCATCAGCCTTCTAGTTAGCAGTCAAGTGCCTTACGCACTATGCTAGACAGAGCTCCTATATATATATAGGTTATATAGGGTCTGAGCTGAGATCTAAGGACCTTAGAAGAATGCAATCACTTTTAAAAATATTCTGGCATAGCAAGAAAACTTTCCTTTTGCCCATTTAGCATCAGTTACATATCTACAGTGCTTGGCATGTTTCCTAAGTATAGGTAAAAGCAATGAGATATTCAGTGGTATCTGACCATGGCCACTTAATTTTCTACTTATACATTCTGAAAAAAGCCTGAAGTGTGAGGCAATGGGTACAATGCAAGCAATTCAGTGGTAATGATGATGAAAGTAAGCAATTCCCCTCCAAGGAAAGATCATCTCTCCTGGTTCATTAATTGGTTAAAGACCTTGGATCAGCATAAAATGCTTTTAGCTGGTAATTATCATGCAAATAAGCACTCGCCCACAGGCCCAGGACTTAAAAAAAAGAGGCTGGGCTTAAAAGGAACACTGCAGGCAAGCATATTTTAATAAAAATAAAAATAATCCTTCACACTTTGGTAATATTGGCTTTATGATGTTTTCCTTTTTAATCCTGTGGACTCCACCTTGAGAGATGACACTATTATTAAAATTTACCATTGATGTCACTGGAATAAATTCTTTGAAAAATAATTCTTAGAAGAGAACATGTAGCTTCTGGGGAAGATCTGTGCGTTTCCATTAGGAAGCATATGAATCATTACTCTCTGGCCCACAAAGCTAGGGTATTATACAACAGGATACTTTATAAAGCCTATAAAGTTTCTGTATGAATACATTGTGAACCTCAATACCAACCCCACTATTTCAAAACTAGCAAATGCCCATTGTATGTTTCAGAGCAAGAGACTATAATAAAGTAACTTCAAGATTTCAGTGACTTAACAAAACCAGTATTAATTTCCTGCTGCAGCTACATTTCTAATGCAGGTAGACAGGACAGACATCTGCTGCGCAGAGCTACACAGGGAACTTGGTAGATGGCAACACAAGGCAACTACTGCCATGGAGTCGGATTTGACTCATACTGACCCCTCCTTGGGTTTCTGAGGCAGTATCACTACAGAAGTAGATTACCCAACCTTCCTTCCTAGGAGTGGCTGGTGAGTTTGAACAACCAGCCTTCTGGTTAGCAGTCAAATGCCTTAGGCAGGAAAAGGGAAGAGCTGGAGCATTGTCATTGGCTCTTGGATGTTTCATTCTGGAAGTGAGACTTGTTCTGAGCCTGTTGTTGTTATGTGCCCTCCAGTCGGACCCGACTCATAGCGACCCCTCCTTGGGTTTCCGAGGCAGTATCACTAGGAAGGAGCTCTAGTAGCATAGTGCCTAAGGCACTTGACTGCTAACCAGCAGGCTGTCGGTTCAAACCCACCAGCCACTCCTCAGAAGGAAGGTTCGGCAATCTACTTCCATAGTGATACTGCCTCAGCAACTCAAGGAGGGGTCGCTATGAGTCGGGGCCGACTCTACGGCACAAAACAACAACAATAATCACCTCGGAAGTAGATTGCCCCATCTTCCTTCTGAGGAGTGGCTGGTGGTTTTGAACCGCCAGTCTTCTGGTTAGCAGTCAAGTGCCTTAGGCACTACGCTACCAGAGTTATCTGCCTCTGCCTTACCAGAAAAACCAAACCCATAGCCATCGAGTTTATTCCAACTCATAGCAACCCCCATTGGGTTTCTGACGCAGTGAATCTTTATGGAATGAATTGCCTCATCTTCCTTCCACAGAGCGGCTGGTTGATTTGAACCAACAGCCTTCTGGTTAGCAATCAAATGCCTTAGGCACTGTGTTACCAGAAGAGGCTGAGAAATATGGTGGAATATTCAGTGAGCATTACTGCAATCTTCATGTCCTGTTTTACAACATCAAATTCTCTTAAGTTCAGGACACCAAAATGCTTTATTTGAACATGAATTAGAAGAAATTGTGGACAATTGTATATAATGATGATGTGACACAAATGACTGAAGGAAGGGTTGGAGAGCACTGACCACTTTTATATAGTATTTTAGGTGTCACTTGCATTGAATTCTACCAAGGCACTCCTAGATTTATGTTTCAAATTCTTTATCTAGGCTAATGTTTTTTCCATCGTTTTTGTTCATTACCTCCCAGAAGGCTTTTTAGACATTTGTTTTCCTAAAAGCAGCCCTCATGAAATATGAATACCATAGATATATTAAGAATCAAAAACTCACTGCCGTTGAGTCGGATCCAACTGATAGCGCCCCCTCCTTGGGTTTCCAAGGCAGTATCACTATGGAAATAGATTGCCCAATCTTCCTTCCAAGGAGTGGTTGGTGGGTTTGAACCACCAGCCTTCTGGTTAGCAGTCACATGCCTTAGGCACTGTGCCACCAGAGCTCCTATAGATATATTAGACTTCTGCTTGTGTAGTACATATTTTGTTCCAATGAAGGTAGGCAACACCTCTGTTCCACATAGTTCCACAGGGATCTAAGAGAATGGAGGCTCTGAGAAATTACATATATAAAGAGTAAGGCTTTTTGTCCCCCAAGGGTCAATTTTCACTCTCTTGGAAGTAATAACACCCCCCACCCTCACACCCTTGGAATGAAGGATCTAAATGGAAAACTTAGAAGAATAAACCCATAGAAACATGACTAGAATTTATGTGGCTTTTTTTCCCCCTGTATTTTGGATAGCTTGATCATAATTTCTACAGATATATATATTCGGAGTCATGGGCTTTTACTCCCACTTTCCATATTTTTCCCTAATACTATGAAAGCAGCATAATTTAGTTATTCAGAGGACAGGCTCTGGAATAAAATAGCATGTTTTCAAATCCTACCATCTTCACTACAAAAGATCTTTCATCTTGGACAAGTTGATTAGACTGTTTCAACTTTAGGTTTGTTTGTTTAAATTAAAAATAGATTCTAGAAGAACCTATACTATAGAGTTATTTAAGAATAATTGATGCCAATATTTTTATAAATTGTCAGAACCTAGCATACCTGTTGACATCAAGTTGATTCCAACTCATCACAACCCTATAGGACAGAGCAGAACTCAGAGGTGTATCTAAGATATAGCAGGTATGGCACATACCCTGGGAACTTTTTAAGGTGGGGCGCCACTCAACAGTTTCTAATAACCATTGAAGTTTTCATTGCCAGCTGTGAGAGATCATTCAGCATGTGAAAACTAATACTTTTGTATAGGGCATAGTGCCTAAGGCATTTGACTGCTAACCAGAAGACTGCCAGTTCAAAATCCCACCAACTACTCCTCAGAAGGAAGGTTAGGCAATCTACTTCTGTAGAGACACTGCCTCTGAAACCCAAGAAGGGGACACTATGGGTTGAATCTACTTGTGAATCTACTTGATGGTAATGAGTTTGTTTGTTTGTTTGTTTTGTGGTCAAGGCAGACTGTGTGATCTTGCTCTGCCGAGTGTAGAAAGTGTAGAAAGAGAATAAACTGAAAAACAAAAATGACTTTGAACACATCATAGACCAAATTCATCAGTGAAAACAAGGAAGGTATAGTTGTAGTTTTCAATGTAGTGCCATAATATGTTAAGTAAAAGATTAAGAATCTCTACTTGTACTTCTCAGGTGATATTGTGGTAATGTTGCCTAAAGGATGGCTGTCATATGTTTGGACAGAGGCACAAAGTCTATGCTTGCCATAGGCATTATTTTCCATAAATACATTTCTGGTAGAAATGCCTTATAAGATTTTTAAGACTGTAATCTTTATAGAGGCAGACGGTCAGCCACATCTTTATCCAAAGAGCAGCTGGTTGGTTTGAACCAACAACCTTTCAGTTAGTAACCAAATGCTTTAACAATAGCACCACTAGAGCGTCTTTTTAGAATACACAACACACACACATACACACACACACACACACACACACAAACAAGCTCAGAAGACAGGAAAGGATAGGAAAGAAGGACAAAGGGAAATAGTAAACAAAGGGAAGAACTGGGAAGAGTGCTGTTGCATTGTTGGGATTGTGATGAATGTCCCAATACAAAATGTGTATGGATTATTGAATGGAATACCAATTTGCTCTGTAAACTTTCACCCAAATCACAATTGGGGAAAAAAAAAAAAAAAAACTTTTGCCATCAAGTCAATTTTGACTCAGAGTGACCCTACAAAAATAAGTAAAACTGCCCCATGGGTTTCCAAGGCTACAGTCCTTATGAAAACAGACTGCCACATCTTTCTCCATGGAACAACTGGTGGGTTCAAACCACTGATCTTGTGGTTAGCAGTCAAGCAACTTAACCACTGCACCACTGGTGGTAAATATTCTTATCATTGTTGTTGATGCTTTTATGTTTATGTGGTCCTAATCCAAAGCGCTCAACTCAGAATTTCTTAGTAAGAGCCAATAAACTGCAGCTTGAACTCTGTGTCACATTCACCACGGGCTTGAATCCTGAATTTCCAGCTGGCAATGCTGCCTTCCTGGCTTCTAGACCTCTGGGTTACCTGGATCTTTGAGTATTACATCCTAAACATTGATTTTGTCTTGGGAAGGGCCCAAATATGTGGAAGGTCAAGTAGTTTTCTTTATATTGTTGGACCAAATACTCTGAAAGTATTAAGCATAAAGGTTAGGAAACTCACCTAAGTCTTAATGAAACAGCATCCTAGCAGCAGTAATAGCAAAGGGAATAATGAATTACAATGTCTGCTATGGTTTTTCTAAATCTTTTTACAAGAACCATCTGTGAAGTAGAGTGGAAGGAACATAAACTGAGCATAGACAATAAAACTTTGGATCAAATCCTTGTGGTACCATTTTGTAGCCAAGGAAACTTGGGCAAATCACTTAATCCCATTGAGTTTCAGTTTCCTCATCTATAAAATGGAGCTCATAATGCACATCTCATTAAACAATCTGTTTGCGGTGCCTTTGGCACTTGATTACTAACCTGAAGGTTGATGGTACCATGGAAGAAAAGTCTGGCCATCTGCTTCTGTTGATATTACTGTCTATGGAGCAATTCTACTCTGTAATACATGGAGTCACCAATCTCATTGAAGGATTTGATTGGCCTCAAAAGAGTCAATATTGATAAGGATGCTCTACAGAGACAAAGACTCTGTAAATTTAAAAATTATAATCATCTTCACCTACTTTCATCCATGATTTTTTCTAATAACTATTTTTTTTCTAATTATGGTGGGAGAGGGTAGATGATTTTCTTATTTTCTTCCCTCTATGTATATCCTAAATTATGACCCCATTCAGTTAGAAAAAGTCATGCTATTGAGTTAAATATATATTACTTCTCTGATAGTCTGATTGAATTAATATATCACTCCTGTAACAGTGATTAAACTAATCAGTTTTTTTTTTTCAACCCTTCCAGTAATCTCCAAGATGAGATGGATTTGAATGGATGGAAATCCACCTCTTCATTCCTTTTTCCTTTTCTTCCTAACAAATGGAGTGAAAATCTATTAAAAAGAATCCAACTGCAAACCTTGGGCTCATTTTCAGCTCTCTCAGTAAGTCCATAAGAAGGAAAGTAAATTGAAGACCTCTCAAGTGTGGCATGGAGCACCAGCATGTCTTTTTTGGGCAGATGCTAAAGATCATAAAATTCCAGGCATTCATAGGAACCAGATAGAATCAGAAATCTCTCAGGATAAAGGCCAAAAGTGGCATGTACATGTCACCTCACTGGAATGTTTTCTTGTATCCCTCCTTGCACTCCTCCCATTACTTCAACATGCAAGTGATTGATCAAAGAGGCCTTAACGTTGTTGTAAGGATCTTATGACAGCCTCTCAAAATCAAATATGATAAGGGATATTGGGAACTTCCAAGATATGTGACATCCACAAGGGGAATGAAAAACACCTAAGCTTGTGCCAGCCTTAGGATTCAGGTAGTGACCTGGAATATGTCTTTGTTTAGCTGAAAAAAGTACACTAGATTTCAATTCTCTGTTACATACTACACCTAGTTGCTATTGAGTCAGTTCCAACTCAGGGTGACTCCATTTGTGTCAGAAAGAGCTGTACTCCACAGGGTTTTCAAGGACTGATTTGATAGGAGTAGATTGAAAGACCTTTCTTCTGAGGTGGCTCTGGGTGGACTCGAACCTCCAAATGATGTTAGCAGCCAAAATATAGCTACATTAACACTCTCCTCTCTCTATTAAACTGAAACCAAGCTCACTACCGTCGAGTTGGATCTGACTCATAGCGACCCCTCCTTGGGTTTCCCAGGCATATAGCTACGGAAGTAGATTGCCCAACCTTCCTTCTGAGGAGTGGCTGGTGGGTTTGAACCGCCAGTCTCCTGGTTAGCAGTCAAATGCCTTAGGCACTATGCCAGGGGATATGAACTGTTTTTCATAAATGTTGAACAATAAATGCAACTCAGTATATCATCAGTGTTTAATGAAATATGCAACATCAAGTTTAACAAATAGTATTCTATTATATGTGTGACTGGGAAACTGACTTTGGTAACTTGCTCTTGCTATAGCATCTCCTTCTCTATCTTCTCCATGCTGGCATGTTTATAAGGGCAGATACCCAAGACATGGGTCAGTTGTGACTCTACACAGAGTTTATTTCACTTACTAAAAAAATCCATGAAAGATCTAGAGCAGCTAGTGCAGAGTAGCAGAAAATTGGGACATTGCACATTAAACACAGATGGATTTAATAATTTACACAGAATTAATAAGACAGTGGGTTGTTTTTAAGACATAGATCGAGTGACTGTTACACATCCTCTTTACAAAATTGATACTTTGCTGGAAGACAAACCAAGTTTAGTAATGTAATTAAATAGAAATTAAATTTGGGAAAAAGCATAATCATATTCTTATTAATATGTTAACTTTGTAAAGATTATTTGCGTATTGCAAGCATTGAGCAAAATAACTAAGGCAAGTTAATTAGATTTCAAGTGAATTGCCGCCATGTTAATTCATATTTTATAAGAATAGTAATTAAAATCCAACATGTTATAGCTACAGTATGGTACTTTATTATATCCCATACCAACATTTCCTTATAAGTAATTTTAAAATACCAGCTTAATGGATTAGTAAAAGTGCAATAGTGTAACTGGGCATTTATTGTTAATGGAATCTAGATTATAAAGTGAATTTTTATTATTCTTAAAGTCATTCACAGCACAGTTTTAATGATACAATACTTACATTCCGCCAGTGGTTCCCTTTCCAGTCACTTTGTGCTGAAAATGACTTTTTATATGTACATTTATACAAATATGGGTTTTACATTCATTTCACTAATCTTATTTTATTTGTATAAGAAAATATAATTGCTATGGCTTTGGGATTTGAATATCAAGTAGCAGTAGATACTATAACACGCCACAAGTTTATTGGGCTGGGATTTATTTGGTCACACCGCCATACCAATTTGTTAAACATTTCCCAAATTTGAACAAGGGGAAGAATGCTAAACGTGATTCTTCTTCCTTCACTGTGGAGTAATTTTAAGAAGGATGATGAGATAAAAGGCTTTTAAAATGGGTGAAGTTTGTTCTTCCCACTGTCCAGTAAAATATCCTCATGGTTGTCTGCCATTAAAGAGGAAAGAACTCCAGGCTCTGTTAACTCAGAGTCTCAACAAGCTCCCAGTATCTGGTAGGGCCAGTGTGTGTCCACTGAAAACTATGGTATAGAAACTAATGAAAAATTATAACAATGGATTATTAATCACCAGATTGAAGTGGATCTATCTTAGTGCAATATGGCTTATAGTCCCTATATTGTTGGTTGAGAGGACTTCCTCTCCTTCTTCCTAAATGCTTGAGGTCAATGAAGAGATAGAGTTTATTTGGCCAAGGAAAGCATCTCACTCATGTTTTTAATAACATTGTTAGCAATATATTATTGTTTCAACTTTCCAAATGAGGAAACAGAAGTGCACATATGTAATTGTAGTGCCTAATATTTCAGTTTCCTGGTGAGAGATGCTGGCTGTATTTCATTGTAATTGCTTGACACCAACTACTACAGTCAACACAAATTTCAACCT
The DNA here is from genome assembly GCF_000298275.1 of Orycteropus afer afer. NCBI lineage: Eukaryota > Metazoa > Chordata > Mammalia > Tubulidentata > Orycteropodidae > Orycteropus > Orycteropus afer. The sequence continues at coordinate 14,929,368 of NW_006921590.1, read as the reverse complement.
CTTATTACCATTTTACCTTCTGTGGCTTTCAGGCTCTCTGCACTACTCTATCCAAGTGTACTAAAAGCCCTGTGGTGGTCTCTGCGATAAGTTGCCCAAATCACTATTTAGGAATGAAGGATTTAATCTGCCAGCTGCTGGAGCCTCAGCCTTCCTCAGTACTTCCTTAGTGCAGAGACCAGGTTCACCCAACTCACATCCCCTTCCCGGGATAGCTTGCAGTCAGTAACTGTTTACAGGCCAAAAGGCCCAACTCTGTCACCTTTAAATGGGGAAAGCACGTTCCTCTGTGACTTCCATAGACACTGTATTGCAGCTCAGCTTCTTTCTGTACTCAATCCTGCTTCCGTCCTTTCCTTTCCATAGGTTGGGTTCCAGGAGTAACTCCTGATAAACTTTCTGCAGGCTAAACTCAGAGTCAGCTTCCCAGGGACTAATTGCAACAAGCCTGTGCTGCTTCTAGATCTTGGATACACAAATTTACTTCGGAGATCATAGAGTTAACTCTAATCCAAAGCCCTATCCCATTTTGAATGCAAACTTCCTGAATGACTTAAATAAATGAACACAACAGTTGAATCTAGATGACAGGGTTAATAAAAGAGATTGCATTTATAGGATTTAAGAGGTTCCCTAGCTTTAGAGGGCTTTAGATAAAACAAGGGACTCTCACTCACAATGAGAGATAATTAGATTCAGATCTTGAATACATTCATTAGAAATTAGGGATATGAGTTTAAGTGATTGTCTGAAAAAAAGAAAGAACATTTCCTCTGCAGTCTTCAGTGTTTGATAATTAGATAAAGGTCCCAGAGGAAAGTCTATTTTTGCCTTTGAAGCTTCAATCATTGGATAACTATTGGAGCAAAGACATCAAGTTTTCTACCAGGAAAGCTGTTTGAGCAAGTGAGGAAATTTTTCTTATAGATGCTACCAGTGTAGAACACTTAAGCTCATTACCTATTATACATCATGAAGTCATTTCTTGAACATCTTAAATCCCCCTTGGCTGAACATATCCCAGGACAACCAGTATGGAGCAAAGAGGAAAACAAAATTAATTCATATTAATAGCACTTTTGAAAACATTTCATAGAGTTTCCAAATATTTGAAAAGCCCTAAAATAAAATTTCATATAGTGTTTTATTTTAACATTCAGGTACTTTCTAAGCAGTTCTGTAACATCTACCCTACTCTTAGTTCTCTCAGTGTACTTCCATTCTCAGTGAATTTGTTTTGCAAATGATAGCTATAAATGTCTCCTATTTTCCTTGATCTTTTGAAACTGAAGAAATCTGTTCTTTTTTTTTTTTTTTTCCCCCCATATCTTCTTGGTGCTTTTAAGTCATGGCATCTTTGCTCCCTGCTCCGTCCCCCCGCCCCCAATAATGTTTACTGGCTTGGAACTTCAGGGTCCCTGGATGGTGCAAATTGTTGGTGCTCAACTGCTAATTGAAAGGTTGGTGGTTTAAACCCACCCAGTGGCACTCTACAAGAAAGACCTGGTGATCTGCTTCTGTAAAGATTACAGCCAAGAAAACCCTATGGGGCAGTTCTACTCTCCATGGGGTTGCTATGAGTCAGACTGGAAGCAACTGGTTTGTTTTTAGGTTTTTTTAGGGACTTTTGTAACAAGAAATTTTCTTTAATAATCTAAACTAAAAAAGCTATTGCTCTCCCTGTCTATGAAGGTGTTTGTCGATGGCACATAATGACAACAACAACTAATGGTATTAATTATGACTTTAAATTATTGAAGATGACCTTTGGAATAAGGAACAGTACACTGCAGAACTCAGCAGTGTCTCCCCCTCTCCTTCCTGTGTTTTACTTTCTTCATTCACATATATTCTTTGGAGGGCTTCTCTTGTTAGCACTGTAAGAAGCACCAGGAACAAAGTTTATGCATTCATTAATTCCACAAATGTATATTGAACATCTATCATGTGCCTATGCATGTGTTTGAATATACTTGGGATACATTTGTTTGCCAAACAAGCATTTCTTTGCCCTAAAGAAATTTAATAGCATAAAGTGATCCCTGATTTCAAGGAGGTCACTAGGGAATGGGCAACTTAGACATGTGGGAGTGGCAGACCCATAACAGCTGTGTACCAAAGGTCTTACAGGCACTAATTGAGAATGAGTTTGAGAGCTTCTCAATCTGCCTTTGGAATTCAGGGAATAGAATAAGAGAGAAAAATGCAGGCAAGGAAACAGTTCCTGCAGAGATCTAGGGGTTGAATGGTGAACTACTGGAATTGGGCAGTTAGAAGGAGCTGAGATGTTTGGTCTATAAAGAGGAAATATGGGGTAAGAGACTCGGTGTTAGCAAATGACTAGATCATGACCTTACATTTCCTACTAAAAAGTCTGGTAAAGGAAATATATCACACTGCTAACCAGAGGGGTGGTGGTTCAAACCCACCAGCCACTCCTTGGAAGGAAGATTGGGCAATCTACTTCCATAGTGATACTGCCTTGGAAACCCAAGGAGTGGTCATTATGAGTCAGATCCGACTCAATGTCAGTGAGTACATATTATGGAAGGAGTTCTGGTGGTACAGTGGTCAAGGTATTCACCTTTTAACCAAAAGGTTGGCAGTTCGAACCCACCAGCCAGTCCGTGGGAAAGAAATGAAGCAGTCTGCTTCTGTAAAGAATAAAAGCCTCAGAAGCCTGATAAGGTAGTTCTACTCTGTCCAGTAGGGTTGCTATGAATTGGAATTTACTCCATGGTGATGTTTTTTGTTTTGTTTTGTGTTCTAAAATATAGAGTTATAGCTAAGAATTGGCTGCTCAGCCAGAGATTACATGTTCCTGCTTTGCATGAATCTAGGTGGTGAATAAATCAATTAACCCAATTGCCACAGAGTTCAATGATTCATGATGACCTCATGTGTCACAAATAGAACTGTGCTCCGTAGGGTTTACCATGGCTGATTTTTCTCAGGTACCTCTGCGTGTACTTGAACTTCCATTCTCTCAGTTAGCAGCCAAGCATGTTAACTATTTGCACCACACAAGGATTTCACCTGGTGACTAGTGTTCACTCATTGAATGTGAGCCATAGGGTTATATATCACTCCCAAACTGAGGTACTGAATATGCCTTTATGTCTTCTCCACTGTCTCGTATAAGATGCTTGAAGGTGATATTCAGGCCAGCATTGGAAGCCACATTTGAAGATCTTAGAGTCTCCAACAACAAATGATTAGATGAATAAGAGCTTCTACTACAATGACCAGGAACATTGAACTGATACACAAGTGAGAAACTATTTTATTTCACTGCACCTAGCTTTACCCTAATTAATAAAATAGGCCAGTAAAGGATTTTCATATAGGGTGGCACAGTACCTAAGGCATTTGACTGCTAACTAGAAGGCAGCTGGTTCAAACCCAGCAGCCACTTTGTAAAGGAATACTTCCATAAAGATTTACCGTCTCAGAAACCCAATAGGGGTCACTATGAGTTGGAATTGATTCAACAGCTCTGGATTAGGGCATGATGGATGCATATTAAAAACAAAACAAAACAGTAACAAAGAAGATGCAGTGGTGTGGGCTTGTAGAAGGCAAATAAATATGCCATGGTGTTAGGAGGCTTCAAGGACAGGGACCTAAGTCAAGACATTTAGAACAGAAAGAGAGAAGATAACTTTGGGTGAAATGTGGATGGTCCATCCTACAGGAATTGCTCATAGCTTAGTTAAGGATAAGTCAAGATGGCTGCCAGGTTTTCAAATATGAGTGGCAAAGTGTCCCCTAGTCTGCACTATCTAGAGAAGTGAAACCAGTAAAGCATATATAGATGCACAGAAAGAGTAATTTACTTCAAGGAAATGTTGTTGTTATTGTTGTTATGTGCCATTGAGTCGGACCCGACTCATAGTGACCCCTCTTTGGGTTTCTGAGGCAGTATCACCATGGAAGTAGATTGCCCCACCTCATGCAATTGTGGGATCTGGTAACTTCCAAATCCATAGTTCAGAAAGCTAAAGGCTTCTGGCAAGCTGAAGGCTCCTGGCAAGCTGAAGGCTCCTATTAGTTCACACAATTGTAGGGGCTGATGAGTCAAAAAATTTACAGATTAGGCAGCAGGGTCTAAAGGTTTCTCGTGTCCCAAGAAGTAGTAGTCAAGTAATGAGTAAAAGTGCAGAATCAAGAGAGCGAGGCTTACCACAACATCCATCTATATTATAGATACAGGCCACACTCCCAAAGAAATGCCTCTTACAACTGATTGGCTGCTAAGTCAGATCACAAAATGAGGGTGATTACATAGTAGTTGACAAACCATTGAGAATCATAGCCTAGCCACAATGACACATAACATTAACCATCACAAGTTTTTAAAAACATCAATACAAAACTATCCAGTTAATAATAAAATATATAGCTATAATAAACATTCATATTAGGTTTGAGGTGCTTAATATTTAACCATCAGGGTTCTCTTTGTTCAGCACTGTAATAAGAAAACATTTGTAATAAAAGATTTTGTTTTTAATAGGAAATCTGTAAATTTATACTATGTATCTCATCCTATAAAGGAATATCTTTGGCTTAACTCTTCTTCATAGGAAATAATTCTTTTTTTTTTTTTTCTCTCTTTCATATGGATGCTAGCCATCTCATAAAGACAGGAGTGCTGCGACATATTTCAGGCAAGAGCACCCAGAGACATAGAAGCATAGAGAGTGAAGCTTAAAGAGAGAAATCCCCTCTGCGATGGTGTAGAATGGCAGATAATGAATCCTCGTGGAGGCGACATTACAAATTGGAGTCTGGAAGGAGAGAAGTCAAGAAGTAAGAGCAGTTAGAGAATGAATGATTGAGGTAATTAAGGTTATGGGTAAAGAAGAGCTTAGTTATTGCGATGCAGATAATCAGGAGTGTGTTTTAAGCAATGAGAGTATGCCTCATGGAATTTGTTGTTCTTGTTTTTTGTTTCCATAAAACCTAATGCTCTATTCTGAGAATATTGTAACACTTATAAAATATATAAGAATAAATATAACTGTTAAAATATGAAATGAAGCTTACATATCAACTTAGATACCTTGAATCAGTTTTGGATTAAAACAGCAAAAAAAGACATCAATCACATTTCTCAATCAGTATTTAGCATATCATTACCAACGTTGGCAGGGATAAATGACAGGTCTGTAGGTGATGCTAATGAAGATGACATTTTAAATTCAGATTGACAAAACTCAAAGCTTCTATTTGTAAAATAATTCCCAGATGTGACTCTGGATCTCTGAGCGATGTTGGAGTCATTAAGGCAGTTAAAGATTTTGTGTAAAATTGATTATGATTCTATTTTCTCAAGTCAAACTTGTTTACAGTGAGATTTTTTGGCTTGTGGTTTGGATTTTGTATTGTCTGTTAGTTGTCTATTTTCTGTTTGGTTTTTTTTTGGGGGGGGCGGGAATAGAAAGGGATATATTTGTCTGTCTTTATTTTTTTTATTTTAAACTATTCTATTATTTTACTGTTTGTAAGCTAGTGATAGAAAATGTAATGTAGCATCCAGGGATTTTTTTTTTTTTTCAAATATTGGGATTTCAAATTTCTTTATGTGATTATAGACAAATTTGCTTTTATATCATAAAATAATACATATTCTTTTATTATAAAATTATTATATGCTAAGGAGTTCTGGAAGGAGATCTGGTGGCACAGTGTTTAAGGCATTTAACTGCTAACCAGAAAGTTGGTGGTTCAAACCCACCAGCCACTCCACAGAAGTAAGATGGGACAATCTACTTCTATAAAGGTTTACCACCTTGGAAACCCAGTGGGGGTTGCTATGAGTCAGAATTGACTTGATGGCAGTGAGTTTGGTTTTGGAGTTTAAGGAGTTCTGAAGGCATAGTGATTAAAGCATTTGACTGCTAACCAAAAAGGTCAGAGATTTGAACCCAGCAGCCACTCTGTGGAAGAAAGATGAAACGATCTGCTTCCATACAGATTTACAGCCTTGGAAACCCAGTGAGGGTCACTCTGAGTCAGAACTGACTTGATGGCAGTGAAGTTGGTTCGATTTTTAAAGTCTACAAAACTTGGAAATTATACAGAGTAAAACCAAAATAACCAAAAGACTCACTGTCATCAAGTAGATTCTGACTCATAGCAAACCCCATTTTGTTTACAAGACTGTAAATCTTATGGAAGCAGATTGTCTCAGCTTTCTTCCATGGAGTGCAAACCTCTGACCTTTTGGTCCTTTTTCATAAGTGTAAAACTCAAACCAAACTCACTGCCATCAAGTTGATTCTGACTCATAGGGACGCCCTTGGGTTTTCTAAGGTGGTAAATCTTTATGGAAGTAGATTGCCCAGTCTTTGTTCTGTGGAGTGGCTGGTGGATTTGAACCACCAACCTTCTGGTTAGCAGCCAAATGCCTTAGGCACTACACCACCAGAGCTCCTTTTTTGTATAAATAAAAGTGTATGTTTTCTCTTTCTTCTTTCTTTTTCTATGCATTAGTAAATTTGGTGTGCATTTTCTCATAATATTTCATTATATTGTCCTGAGTCAAAAAATTATTTGGTAACAAATTTATATTTCTTTGGAAATAGTGTCTATGAAAATTTTGTCAGTTAATATGAGTTAACATGACGTTATATCAGAGTAGTGTGGGTCCTAATCCAATCTGAATTGTGTCCATAAAAAAGAGGAGAAGATGACCAAGGAGACAGGGAGAAGAAGGATGTCCATGTGAAGATAAATCTAAAAGCCAAGGAATGCCTGGGGCTACCAGTTACTGGGTGAGACAAGAAAGTATCATCCTCTAAAGACTTCACAGGCAACATGAACAGGCTGACATGTTGATTTAGATTCTAGTCTCTAGAACTGTGAGACAATAGATTTTTGTTGTTTAAAGCCAAATGTAATGTTGTTGTTGTTAGGTGAAGTCTAGTGGGTTCCAACTCATAACAGCTCTATGTACAACAGAACAAAATGTTGCCTGGTCCTATGCTGTCCTCACAATCATTGCTATGTTTGAGCCTATTAGTCACTTTGTCAATCCACCTCATTGAGGGTCTGTCTTTATTTGGTTTACTCTACTTTACCAAGCATAATGTCCTTCTTCAGTGACTTGTTTCTCCTGTAACATGTCCAAAGTACTGAGATGAAGTCTTGACATCTTCCTTTCTAAGAAGCATTCTGGCAGTGTGTGTATGTGTGTGTGTGTGTGTGTGTGTATATATATATATATGTATATGTATATATGTGTATATGTATATGTATATGTACACATATGTATATATATGTATATTTATATATGTAATATAGTATCTATATTATATATTATTATATATAATATAAATATATATGATTTGAAAACATGATTCTAATAACTGCATAATAATACTCCATCACATAGATGTATCATATATTTTATTAATCTTTTCTGTTTTAAACATATGAATTATTTTCAAAATGTTGCTGTTGCAAAAAATATACCACAAAAGGAGGGAAAATACTACTTAGATAAGTCTCCTTAGAATATATTGATCTCTGCACATATTATTTTCTTACCAAAGATTCCTAGAAGTGGAATTTCAACATCAAAGTGCATAAACTCTTTTGAAAGATCTTGACACATACTGCTAAATTGCCCTCCAGGTCCCTGTAGCAATTTACACTCCCACCAGTGGTTCTTAGCTTAGCCAACCTTGATGATCATTATTGTTGTGAACCTGTGTCAACTGGATAGATGAAAAATGGGATCTCATATTTTTCATGGTACTTGCATTTCTCTGTTTACCAGTGAGACTGAGAATTTATTTCATTTGTCTATTAGCTATTTATACTCCTTCTTCTTTGAATTGACTTTGTAAACCTTCTTATATTGTTTTCTTGATACAAATTTATACCAGTACATTTTTAGAGATATGTATTACACACGTTTTCTTTTGAATTTTAGGTTTGACTTTTGTACATACACAATTTTGTTATGCTGTAAGCAAATATATATTTCTTAACTTAATTCATCCTTAAAGATTTTTACCCATGACATAATCATTTAAATGTTTATGTGAATTTTCGTATGCTTATGTTTTCATTTATTTTGTAGTTAATTTTGTCATTTTTATTAGAATCATTTTACTATAATTTGCTTGGTCAAGATTTAACTTGTGTGTGTAAAGTACATGTGTCCCTTCCAAGTTGTTGGAGCGAGTATAAAAAAAGAGATGTTTTTGATCTGTAAAATCATAAAAACCCACTGCCATCGAGTCGGATCCAACTCATAACAACCCTCCTTGAGTTTCTGAGGCGGTATCACTACGGAAGGAGATTGCCCAACTTTCCTTCCGGGGAGTGGCTGGTGGGTTTGAGCCCCCAGGCTTCTGGTTAGCAGTCAAAATGCCTTAGGCACTATGCAACCAGAGCTCCATAGCAGTAGTATATATCTTTCCATAAATTAACACTTTTCATTATCATCTTTTCAATAAAACATTTATCATAACCTGGGCATAGGCCTGTGTTTTATATATAGAAGCCATAACATGTCCAAGTATTTAAATGTACAAAAGTTTTAAAAGCTGTAACATGCACAAGTATTTAAATGTGTAATATCAATCTGATAGGAAGTTACAATAAAACAAGAATTCCAGTCTTCATTGGAATACATCTATTCCTTCTATGAGTGGATTTTTAATGTTTATTATATGGTATCACATATCATATATCATGTTGTATATTACATTCTTACATATTCTGGGGTCCATGTGATCAATCCTTCACATATTACACTATAATTTACTCATTCAATTGTTGTACTTTTTTAATTGATACATTTTATACCTATTTAGTGGTACAAGTTCCTTATTTATTTTTACATTGTTACTCCAAGTTTTTCCAAGTAACTTAAAATTATTTTGTCAAATTCCAAATAATTTCCCATTGGAATTTTTACTGAGACTGTAGACAACCTAAGAGTATTTTGGGAATAAGTAATATTTTTTTTCATTATTCAATTTCTTCTTCCAGGAAAATGCTATATATCTTCCTTTATTTAAATTTTCATAGGTCTTAGAAAGCTTTATAGCTTTGTTTATATTAATTCTAGCTATTTCCTATTATTTTCTTACATTTTTTTCCATACAGTTTATATCTTTATGCTCTTTTTATTAAAGAAAACTTCAATGAATCATATGTTCTAACTGGTTTTTACTTATACATGGAAAGTCTCTTGCTTTTTTATTTAGCTGCTTTACTGGACTTTGTTATTAATTGTAAGAATTTTACAGTTAATCTTCTAAAGGCTTTATATATATATATATATATAGAGAGAGAGAGAGAGAGAGAGAAAGAAAGAGAGAGAGATTATTGTGATCATATCATTTCATTCTTTCCACTAGGTTTAACTCATTACTTTTTTTTTTTTGCATTGACTAGACCTCCAGAACAGTGTTGAATAACAATGGCACTAGCAAATGTTATTGTATCATTTATAAATTGGATGGGAATTGCACTAAAGCTGTGTTTTCCAAAGTGTTACCCTTGGGACATTAGTCTATCCAGATGCTCTGGGAGAAGAGAATTCTAAGATTAAAAATAAAGCCTGTGGAATGTCTTAAAGATTTATAATTTAATTTGCATGTTAAAGATCTGAGAAATCCTGTAATAATAATAAAAAAAATTGTTTTGCTCCATTTTTCTCTAGAAGATCACAGAATTCTTTTTCATAGTATTTTAACTAAAAGCCATTAGAATTTATGGTGTAGGAATATAATCAGCTGTCAGATAAAGCAAAACTCTTATACTTATTTATCCAGTTGAGTAAGCAGGCTAAAATAGTAGAATACCAAGGACCAGAATCAACATGGGAATAGTGCACTGCCCTAGGTGTAGGCAGTAAGTGGAGGTATTGTCTGAAGAAGATTTAAAAGCAATAATGAAGCCAACTAAAACTCAGTTTTATTATAACTACACAATTCCCATGACAAAACTCTTTGCCTTTTCTATATTCTAGGTTTACATGATAGCTTTTCTGTCTGTTGAGTCTTCAAATTTGCACATTTATATTAGTTATACTTTTTCAAGTATTATATTTTATATGGAAATTGATTCAAAATACTCCTATTTATAGAGTGGGGCCAAATACATACAGACATAGCTACAGGTATTCATTTTGAGAGCAAGTTGGTAAAAATCAAATTGTTTGAACTCAGTTTGGGCACAGTTTATGTTACTGTGGGCCTAAACAGTCCTGCACTTAAACAGTAAGTGCAAAATAAACAATGATAGCACAGTAACTAAAGACAAACAGAACATCAGTTATTTCAGTTCTGTAATTCAGTGTGACCATTTTGAATGTTTACTTGTGTTTAATACCACAACTGGGCTGGTTGTCAGTCATCAGTGTTCAAGTGTCAAATCTACTCTTGACATGGTCTCTAAATTTAGGTGGAATACACTCAAGGTCTTACTTTGGCACTCATGGACTTGTTTTTATTTTCTTTAACTTTAACTTGAACTTTCACAGAAGCACTTGATGTTCTCCTCTGCAGTCAGCCACAGGTCTTAAATGACTGTTACTATTAAACTTCTCCATCATCTCTTTCCACAGATGTAGTTACTTAGTTTCCTGTGTATTCCATCCGGTGAGGTCCCCAGGTGTAGTCACCATTTACATTGTTGAAAAAAAGGTATTCGGTCTTGCAAAATTCTGTCATGCAATCTTTTGCATCGTTTCTGTTACCAAAGCAATACTTATCATTTACTGATGCTTCTTTGTTTCTGATTTTGAAGGATATTATACATGAAGGAAGCAAAAGGTTATCGAAAAGAAAGGAAAGAACAGAATAGGTGCCAGAAATGACTCAAACTTGCTGTTGAATATAGAGTAGCATAGTGCCTAAGGCACTTGACTGCTAACCAGAAGTTTGAACCGCCAGCCACTCCTTGGAAGGAAGCTTGGGCAATCTACTTCCGTAGTGATACCGCCTCGGAAACCCAAGGAGGTGTTGCTACAAGGAATCGAGTCCAACTCCACGGCATATAACAATAACAACAACAACAACAAACGCAAGCAGAAGTTTAAAAAAAGCTGGATATTTCAAAAGGCAGCTCAAGAAAACAAAATAAAGTATTTTAATGAAACATTCAAAGATCAGGAGTTAGAAAACCAAACAGGAAGGACACACTCAGAATTTCTAAGCTGAAAGAACTAAAGAAAAAGTTCAAATCTCAAGCTGTAATACTAAAGGATTCTATGAGCAAAATATTGAATGATACAGGAAGTATCAAAAGAAGATAGGAGGGATACATAGAGTCGCTGTACCAAAAAAGAATGGGTTGGGATTCAATCATTTCAGGAAATATCATATGATCAAGAACTGATGGTACTGATGGAAGATATCCAAGATGCACTGAAGCCATTAGTGACAAATAAGGCTCCAGGAGTTGATGGAATACCAATTGAGATGTTTCAACAAATAAATACAATGCTAGAAGGGCTCACTCATCTATGTCAAGAAATTTGGAACAACTACCTAGCCAATTGACTGGAAGAAATCCATATTAGTGCCCATACCAAAGCAAAGTGATCAAACAGAAAGGGGATATTATAGAAGAATATCATTAATATCACACATATACAAAATTTTGCTCAAAATAATTTAAATATGGTTGCAGCAGCATATGGAATTGGAATTGCTGGATTCAGAAGAGGATGTGGAATGAGGCATGGGACTGATGATGCCAGATAGATCTTGGCTGAAAGTAGAGAATACCAGAAAGATGTTTACTTATGTTTTATTGATGATACAAAGGCATTTGACTGTGTAAATCATAATAAATCTTATATAACATTCAAAAGAATGGGAATTCCAGAAGACTTATATGTGCTCAGAGGAACTTGTATATAGACCAGAAGGCAATCATTCAGACAGAACAAGAGAATAAACCAAAAACCATACCAAACTCACCACCATCAAGTCGGATCTGACTGATAATGACCCCTCTTTGGGTTTCTGAGACAGTATGGCCATGAAAGTAGATTGCCCAATCTTCCTTCTGAGGAGTGGCTAGTGGGTTTGAACCACCAGCCTTCTGGTTAGCAGTCACATGCCTTAGATACTACACTACCAGAGCTCCCAAACAAGAGAATATTGCATGGTTTTAAATCAGGAAAGATGTGTTACAGGATTATATCCCTTTCCCATATTTACTCAACCTGTATGCTGAGCAAATACAAGACTACGTTAAAAAAAAAAAAAAAAAAAAAACCTGTAGTATATGAGAAGACTATGGTATCAGGACTGGAGAAAGGGTCATTAATAATATGCAGATGGTACCCACCAGCCACTCCTCAGAAGGAAGATGAGGCAATCTAGTTCTGTCATGATACCACCTCGGAAACCCAAGGAGGGGTCGCTATGATTCGGGTCCGACTTGACAGCACATAACAACAACACAACCTTACTTGCTGAAAGCAATGAAGACCTGAAGGTTTTACTGATAAAGATCAAAGACTACAGTCTTCAATAAAGATTACACCTCCTCAACATAAAACAAAAATTCTTGCAACTAGACTAATAACTAACATCATGATGTTTTTGTTGTTGTTGTTTGCCGTCGAGTCAGCCCCGACTCATAGCGACCCCTCCTTGGGTTTCCGAGGCAGTATCACTACGGAAGTAGGATTGCCCAACCTTCCTTCC
>NW_006921590.1:14871430-14915242 GCF_000298275.1 Orycteropus afer afer | reverse complement strand
CATGATTGATCTCTCCAAGGAGTATATGTACCTAATGTAAATGTTCAGCTCATATGTCTGTCTTTTGTTTGGCTGGAAGCCACAGGAGTGGGTTCAATTCCAGACCTGAATGAAGGGCAACAGGGGCCATAGTCTCAGGGGTTTCACCAGGCTTAAATTAGAGTAATATCTTTAAGTTGAGATTATTAAATTGTTATTTTTACTTGGACAATATAACTAGACTTTTGTACCCTCTGTCTGTCAGTCAGAGTCCCTGGGTGCTATAATTGGTCAACATACTCAGTTGCTAACCTAATGGCTGGAAGTTCCAGTCTACCATGAGGCACCTTGGAAAAAAGGCCTGAAAATAAACCACTGAAAACCCTATAGACAGTTCTACTCTGAGTTCACGTGGAGTCATCATGAATTGAAATCTACAAGAAGGCAACATTTTCTTCTGTTGTTATCAGTTAATTATTGGCTACAGCCTAGGAGAGTGAGAAATCTTCCATTAGCAAAGGATAGCACTCAAGAGAGAGAGTAGCTATGAGCAGTTGTTGTTGTTGTTGTTATGTGCCGCCGAGTCGGCCCCAACTCATAGCAACCCCTCCTTGGGTTTCCGAGGCAGTATCACTACGGAAGTAGGATTGCCCAACCTTCCTTCCGAGGAGTGGCAGTTAGCACCTAACATTCACCATTCACTACAGTTGAGGATGGTGCACTGCCCTGTTTAACCAAAAAACCCCACTGACCTCGAGTTGATTCCAACCCATAGCAATTCTATAGGACTGAGTAGAACTGCCCCATAGGGTTTCCAAGACAGTAAATCTTTATGGAAGCAGAGTGCCTCATCTTTCTCCCATGGAGTAACTGGTGGGTTTAAAACACTGACCTTTTGGTTAGCAGCCCAATGTTTTCACCACAGTGACACCAGAGCTCCTCACTGTCCTGGTTTTGGGGATCCAAATGGGAAAGCAATAGAAGGTACTTCTGTATCAAACTTTTCTTCTCATTAACTCTGCTGAAGAATTCTTTTATTTGTCAAGAAGACACTTATGGCAAGATGAAAATGACCTCACAAAAGATAGCTACACTCTAATCCTTGATATCTGTGAATGCTACCTGACATGGAAAAAAGGGGATATGTTTTTGCAGATTTTATTAAATTAAAAATCTTGAGATCCAAGGCACAATAATTGGTCTCTACTCATCTGGAGCAACAGAAGGAGAAAGAGAGTCAGGAATAGAAGGATATAGAATGTTTAGCTAGTTTCCTTAATGAACACTACTTTCTTGGCCATGAGACCAGAAGAACTGGATGGTGCCTGGCTCCAGAGCTTTGAACCAGTTCATTCCAGTTCAACTCTCTGCTGAGAATTTGCCTTTCCATCCCAGATATACTGAATCGGCATCTACATTTTAACAAGATAACCTGGTGATTTTTACAGATGCCAAATCTTGCTGAAATATAGATTCTGATACGCTGTATCTGGGGCAGAAATGCTAATTCTCGGTAGAGGGGTCAAACTCAAATGAGCTGGTTCTGAGCCCTACCAATACTACCAATACTGAACATTTTGATCAAAGTTTCTATAGAAGAATCCTGATCAAAAGAGGTTAATACAGAAAAGATTTGTAAATTCTCACGGACTCCAGACTTTCTGGAGTTGTGGGAACTGAATGAACACCTGAAACTTGCCTTGAGATAATCTTGAAACCTTAAACCAAAAATATTCCCTGAAGTCTTCTTAAAACCAAACAATAGTCTAGCTTAACTAGTAAAAAAAGAGAAAGTCTGCCTTGAGTGTTATACTCTTTTAAGAGCTATTTATATGAAATCATCATGACAACAGAAACTCAAAAGATCAGATAGGAACCTTAGGGGGAAGTTAGTTAATATTAACAAAGAAGGAATAACTCAGAAAGCAAAAGTGAGAATTATTGCACAACTTGAAGAATATAATCAGTGCCACTAAATTGTACATGTAGAAATTGTTGAATTGGTGTATGTTTTGCTGTGTATATTTTCAACAATAACAAAATAAATTTTTAAAAAGAGAGAGAGAAAGAAAATCTTAAAATGGCGACATCCAGGATTATAAAGGTAGGCCTAAATGCAATTTCATGTATCTTTTTAAGAGGGAGGTAGAAAGAGATTTTACACACAGGCACTCAGAGGAGCAGGTGATAAGATCATGGGGCAAAGATCGGAGTGATCCAGCCGCCAAGTTGAGAAATGTCAGCAGCCACAGAAGCTAGCAGACAAAAGGAATGAATTCTCCCCTAGAGTCTCCTAAAGGAACACGGCCCTGCCAATGCTGTGATTCTGACTTCCTTCTAGAACCATAAGAGAATAAATTTCCGTTGTTTTATGTCACCAAGTTTGTGGTAATTTGTTACAATAGCCATTGGAAGCTAATGCAACTAATGTTAACAGATTCACAGCTTAGTAAATCTGAATTAGGCTGACTTTTTCATTTAAATGGGTACTTACAATGTAGTGCTGGCACATTTGTATCAGATCCTTGAATAATAAACCTTTGTCCAATGTTCATGGATTTTTCCCTTAGCAAGCTTTTTTGCTATATATTGTTGCAAATGAATCTTACCAGTATTGCTTTTTCATTAATTGTTTCTTCTGCTTCTATTCTCTTTTATTCATTAGTCTGTAAGGTCCTCTTGAGCAGAACCTACTCTGATAGACGTGGAAAGAAAATAAGTTTTGAAATTAACTAGTCCTTTTTCTGAATTCCAGACCCTAGGCAAGTTACTTAAAGTATCAAATGTCAGGTTTGCCATATAGAGTATGATAATACCTACTATGTTATTGTTGTTATGTGCTGTCGAGTCGGCCCCGACTCATAGCAACCCCTCCTTGGGTTTCCGAGGCAGTATCACTACGGAAGTAGGATTGACCAACCTTCCTTCCGAGGAGTGGCTGGTGGGTTTGAATCGCCAGCCTTCTGGTTAGTCAAGTGCTTTAGCCACTATGCTACCAGAGCTCCTAATACCTAATATGCAAGGGCTAATTGTGGAAATTAAATGAGATATTGCATGCTAAATACCTGGTTCAGCCTAGGACTCAAATAAAGTTAAGTTCCCTATCACTTTTGTGCCCTGAATAACTAGTCTATCCTTTGGCACTATCTCAATTATCTAGTGCTGCTATAACAGAAATACCACAGTGGATGGCTTGAACAAACAGAAGTTTATTCTTTCACAGTTTAGGAGGCTAGAGGTCCAAATTCAGGACATCAACTCTAAGTGAAGGCTTTCTCTTTCTCTCAGCTCAAGGGTAAGGTCCTTGTGTCTTCAACATCTGTGGGCTTGGTGTTCCTTGGAGATATCTTTGTGTGTTGGTATCACTCTTCCCCTGGGTCTAGGAGATTCTCAGCACAGGTACCCCAGGTCCAAATGATAAACTCCAGTCCCAGCTCTGAGTTCAAAGTACTAGGCTCTTGGGGTTGGGTGAAAACTCCTCAGCCTTGGGCTTCAGCTCTGCCTCTTCTCCCAGCCCACTTAAGCTAGAGGGTTTTCTTCACTCAAACAGCTGCTGGCTGCTGAAACTGACAAGCCCAAGGCTGACAAGTAAAAAGGCACAGTCCTGATGTTACCAAACTACATGGCAGACCATTAATTCAAGCCCACTGAAAGTCCTAAGGTCAGCAGAGCATGACAAGCTGCTGAACAATGACATGGCTATATGCAGGGTTCAAGTGTGCCATAAGCTAGAGACCATTCCCATAGCTGTTGCTCATATATAGGAAGCAGACCACATCCCTAAAGCAGCTACTCAGCTGCTTGTGGTTGGTCCCACCATGGAGTTGATTGCTAGTCTCATCATGGGGAATAACTACCACCAGCTGCCCAGCCACTCAACCAGGCCCAGCCAAGTTCACACACAAATATAACCACCACAATTCCACCCCTTGTTAACTTGGCACCTCTACAGATCTTCAATGGGTGATATATATACAGATCTCATTCACTGGATGACTCCAGTCCCCTAGTTCCTGAGTGGTGACCTCACCCCCTTGGCCTGGCTGGCCCTGTTCCTCTCCCTCTTGGGCATCACAGCCCTGCCCCCTCACTCTTGGGCAGTGGCTTGACTCCATCCCACTAGCTCACATGAACAAGGAGCCCCACACTCCAGAACCAAGTTGGTGAAGGTCTGGCTCTTTGAAACCTAGGGGGCTGTGGTGATTCCACCCCCAAAGGCCCTCATCCTACTCTTGAGGCTGAGGCAGCACTGCTTCCCATTTCCTTGGTCTCTCTGCTTCTGCCAGTTAATGCTTGAGGGCAACCCATTGCGCCAGGAATCTTCCTATCCAAAGGATAGTCAGCTTTCCCAAAGGCAGCTACTCAGCTGCTCACAGTACATTCCACCACGGACTTTATCACCAGTCTCTTCATGGGGAAGTCTACATCCACTGCCCAGCCACTGAACCAGACCTAGCCAAGTTGACACATAGATTTAACCAGCACAACATCCTACTGAAAGAGACTGAAAGAGACAGCTGCTGAGTGAGAATGGCTGGCTGAGACTGAGCACATTCCTGAACTTGAATTTTAGCCTGCTACTTCCCTAATAAACCCCATAATCTGAGAGTTCTGTGTGGCCACTGCAGTGAATTATTGAACCTAGCGAGAGGTGGTGGGTGCCACGGGAGGAACGGTTGGTGACAAGGGTGGTAAAAGGGTTGGAGGATGGTGGCATGTCTGGCCTCATAAGAAGAGACCTTGGGCTGCTGATGGTGATTCTGTCTTTCTCTTGTGGAGTTAGGTGAGGTCAGAAGGTGCCGCTTCCTTGCCCCTTTGGCACATATGTTTTCCTGTATCTTAATATATCCAACTAATAGTTCAAGAATTAATAAACACTGGAAATACAAGTGACATTTCCAGGAAATATCTCTGTTTCCAGGCCTTGGATGGAGCCACCTTGGTGATAGGAAATGTACAAAGAAAAAGTTAAAATTATCAACTCAAAAGAACCCCAAAAGGAATTGAAATGACTGTTGTTGTTATTGTTGTTATGTGCCGTTGAGTCAAACCCGACTCCTTGGGTTTCCGAGGCAGTATTACTACGGAAGTAGGATTGCCCAACCTTCCTTCTGAAGAGTGGCTGGTGGGTTTGAACCACCAGCCGTCTGGTTAGCAGGCAAGTGTCTTAGCCACTATGCTACCAGAGTGGGATAGAAATACGGTAGATGTTTTTGTGAGCCAGTGAGTCCAGGTTATACTGAACAGGCAGAGAAACCAAAAGGATTTTTTTTTTCTTTCAAGCTGAATAGTGTGTGACTTAGGGTGTGCTCTGTGCTGCTAGGTCAAACTGATTGTGTTAATTAAGGTTGTGTGTCGCCTTGGCTGGGCTATGATTTTGACTGCTGTGACAGCTGGATGTAGTTATTCCCTATGATGAGATTGGATGAGGTATGATCAACTCCATGGTGGAATATGCTGTGAGACCTTAATCAGTGGAAGGGGAGTTTTCTTTGGGGTATGGCCCAAGTCCAGAATATATGGAGAAATTTGGGAAAAAGTTTCTAGCTTTTTAGCACATTTTGAATCCTATATTTGGCTAAGTCTTCATCTCTAGTTCCTGGCGTTCAACCAGTGTCCTACTGTGTTGCCTGTGGATCTTAGAATTGTTCCTGGACTTGAACTAGTGGAATGCCATATTGCCTGCTGATCTTGTGATTGTGCAATTTTACGTGCCAATCATTGGCTTGTCAGCCTCAGCAGGCATAGTTGCATGAGTTAGGAGAAGCCTCCAGCTCCAGTGGACCTAGAATTGGAGGCAAAGCTGAAGCCCAAGGTCAAGAGGCCTTCACCCAGAGCCTGCTACTTCCCTAATAAACCCCATAATCTGAGAGTTCTGTGTGGCCACTGCAGTGAATCATCGAACCCAGCAGAGAGGTGGTGGGTGCCATGGGAGGAGCAGAGCTGAAACTCTAAATTCAGACTTCTTGCCTCCTAAACTATGAGGATAAATTCCTGTTTGTTAAGCCATCCATTTTTGGTATTTCTGTTATAGAAGCACTAGAGAACTAAAGCACTGTTATTTGGGGTTTGTCTTGGGATTCATTAACAAATCTAATTTGCTATTAGACCCAGTATGAATTTGCAACCTAGCTGTAGTAATGAACTTCTTGCCTGTCCTTTGTTTGTAAATTCTAACCAGCAGGAAATAGGTGTGTGTGCACATGAATGAAATATTTGTTATATGTACACACATGCTGCTGTTGTAAATTCTATAAATATAGACTGAATTATGCTAAGGTTATTATAAATAATGTATTGAGAAGTAAGGTAGGGAAAGTGTTAATTTTTAAAAGCTATTAAAATACAAACATTCTGAGCAATTGATGGTCTGTTCCACAGTCAACCCCTGGCCTTGTTCTGACTGAAGATATTGAGCTTCTCCATTGTCTCTTTCCACAAATTGATTTGATTTCCACAAGTTGATTTGATTTGATTTCTGTGTACACATCTGGTCAGGTCCACATGTATAGACAGTGTTTATATTTTTTAAAATGGGTATTTGCAGTGAATAGGTGGTTGGGCTTGCAAAATTCTATCATATGGTCTCTGTCATCATTTATATCACCTAAGCCATATTTTTTCCTGGCCAATTCTTTGAAAAGTGGATGGCCCTTTCCTTCTTCCAAGTCTGTCTTAATCTGGAGGCTCCACTGAAACCTGTCCACCATGGGTGACCCTGCAGGTATTTGAAATACCAGTGGCATAGTCTCCAGCCTCACAGCAATGTGGAAGCCACCACAATATGATAAACTGACAGTTGAGTAGTAGTGCATCAAGGTTGTATCCTTTCAATAATTCAATCTGCATGCTGAGCAAATAATCCAAGAAGATGGGCTATATGAAGAAGAATGTGGCATCAGGATTGGAGGAAGACTCATTAACAACCTGCGACATGTAGATGACACAACCTTGCTTTCTGAAACTGAAGATGATTTGAAGTACTTACTGATGAAGATTAAAGACTATAGTCTGCAGTATGGATTACACCTCAACACAAAGAAAATGAAAATCCTCACAACTAGACCAACAACAGACCAATAAGCAACATCATGATAAATGGAGGTACAATTGTAAAGATTTTATATTTCTTGGTTGCATAATCAACACCAATGAATGCAACCATCAAGAAATCAGACAATATATTGCATTGGTCATCTGCTGCAAAAGATCTGTTTAAAGTGCTGAAGAACAAAGATGTCTCTTTGAAGACTAAGGTGTGTCCAACTCAAGTTGGACAATGAATAAGGAAGACCAAAGAAGAGTTGATGCTTTTGAGTTGTGGTGTTGGCAAAGAATAATGAAAGTATCATGGACTGCCAGAAGAACTACCAAATCTCTCCCGGAAGAAGTACAACCAGAATAACTCCTTGGAAGTGAGAATGGCCAGGCTTCATCTCATCTACTTTGGTCATGTTGTCAGAAGGGACCAATCCCTGGAGAAGCATATCATGCTTGGTAAAGTGGAGGGTCAGCAAAAAAAGAGAAAAACCCTCAATGAGATGAATTGGCACAGTGGCTGCAACAATGGGCTCAGGTATATCAAGGATTGTGAGGCGGGCAAAGGACCAGGCACTGTTTCATTCTGTTGTACATAGGGTCACTACGAGTCAGAGTCAACTCGATGGCACATAATAATAACACCAAACCATATTTTCCAACTACAGACACTACTTCTTTGTTTCCAGCTTTCACATACCAATCACCACTAATTAGCAGTATATTTTGATTGCATGGTTGTCAATTTCAGACTGCAGAGGTTAGTAAAAATGTTCAATTTCTTCATCTTTGGCTTTAATGTTTGGTGCATAAATTTGAATAATAGTCACATTATCTGGTCTTTTGTGTAAGTGTGTAGATATTATCTTGTCACTGACAGCATTGTACTTCAGGACAGATCTTGAAATGTTCTTTTTGACCATGAATGCAATGACATCCCTCCTCAATTTGTCATTTTTTGGTGTAATAGGCCATATTTTGAATTGTCTAACCAATACTAGTCCATTTAAGTTCACTAATTCCTAGGTTGTTGATTTTTATACATTCCATTTCATGTTTTATAACTTCCAATTTCTCTCAATTCATACTTCATACATGCCATGTTCTCATTATTAATGAATGTTTGCAGCCAGTTATTCCTTCTTCTTTTAAGTTGTGCCACATCACCACTGAAGGTCCTGAAAACTTTACTGCATCCACACCATTAAGTTCAGCTGTTTTTTGAGGAGGCAGCCCTTCCCTAATTGTATTTTGAGTACTCTCTAACCTGAGGGGTTTATCTTCTGGAAGTATCTCAGACAATGTTTCATTGCTATTCATAAGTTTTTCAGTGGTCATGTTTTTCAGAAGCGTACCTGTTCAAGTCCTTCTTCCTAGTCTGTCTTATTCTGTAAGCTCTGGTGAAATCTGTCCACCATGAGTGACCCTGCTGATATTTGAAATGCTGATGGAATAGCTTCCAGCACCATAGCAACATGCAAGTCACCACAGTATGACAAAGTGACAAAGGAGTCTATGAATGGAAAATTTGACTTGACTATATCCCACCTGAATTTAGACACCATGTGAAGAATAGATTTGCTGCATCGAACACCAATGACCAAAGACCAGACAAATTATAGGATGACATCAAGGATATCATACATGAAGAAAAGAAAAAGGTCATTTAAAAAAAAAAAAGAAAGAAAGAAGGAAAGGCCAAAACTGATGTCCAAGGAGAGTGAAACTTACAGTTGAACAGAGAGTAGCGAAAGCAAAGGGATGATATGATGAAGTAAAGACGTGAACAGAAAATTTCAAGGACATCTTGAGAAGACAAGTAAAATATCATAATATAATATGCAAAGACCTAGAGTTAGAAAATCAAAAAGGAAGAACACACTTGGCATTTTCAGAGCTGAAGCAACTGAAGAAAAAAGTTCAGCCTTTATTTCCAATATTGAAGGATTCTATGAGGTAAAATATGACCTTGATTAAATCCCACGTGAATTTAGAAATCATGTGAAATATAGATTTGATGCATTGAATGACAATGACTGAAAACTAGACAAGTTGTGGGATGACATCAAGTACATCGTACATGAAGAAGGCAAAAAGTCATTCAAAAGACAGGAAAGGAAGAAAAGACTAAAACGGATGTCAGAAGAGACTCTGAAACTTGCTATTAAATGGAGAACAGCTAAAGTGAATGAACAAAATGACAAGATAAAAGAGTAGAACAGATTTCAAAGAGCAGCTCGAGAAGGCAAAGTAAATTATTATAATGAAATGTATAAAGACTTGGGGTTAGAAACCAAAAGGGTTACGCTTAGCATTTTGCATGCTTAAAGAAGTGAAGAACAAATTCAAGCCTTGAGTCACAATATTGAAGGATTCGATGGGAAAAATATTGAATGATGCAGGAAGCATCAAAAGAAGATGAAAGGAATACACAGTCACTGTGTGAAAAAGAGTTGATTGATGTTCAGCTAATTCAGGAGGTGGCATATGATCAAGAACCAATGGTATTAAAGGAGGAAGTCAAAGCTGCACTGAACAAAATGGTGAAAAACAAGGCTCCAGGAATTGATGGAATATCCATGGAGATGTTTCAACAAACAGATGCCACACTGGATGCACTTACTTGTCTATGTAAGAAATGTGGAAGACAGCTACATGGCCAACTGACTTGAGATCCATGTTTGTGCCATTGAAAAGAAAGGTGATCCAACAGAATATGGAAATTATCAAACAATAACATTAATATCACATGAATTAAATTTTGCTGAAGATAATTCAAAAATGCTTGCAGCAGTATATTGACAGGAAACTTACAGAAATGGAAGCTAGATTCAGAAGAGGATGTGGAATGAAGAATGTCATTGCTGATGTCAGATGGACTTTGACTGATATCAAAGAATACCAGAAAGGTGTTTTACTGACTAGGAAAAAGCATTCAACTCCGTGGATCATAACAAATTATGGATACCATTGCAAAGAATGGGAATTCCAGAACACTTAATTATGCTCATGAGGAACCTGCACATAGACCAGCAGGCTGTCATTCAAACAGAACTAGGGGGGTACTGAATGGTTTAAAATCAGGCATGGAGTGTGTCAGGGTTGTATTCTTTCACCTTACTTATTCAGTGTATGCTGAGCAAAAAATCTGAGAAGCTGGACTAACTGAAGAAGAATGTGGCATCAGAACTGTAGGAAGGCTTATTAAAAGCATGCAATATGCACATTACACAACCTTGTTTGCTGAAAGTGAAGATGATTTGAAGCACTCATTGACAAAGATTAAAGACTACAGTCTGTAGTATGGATTGCACCTCAACATAAAGAAAACGAAAATCCTCACAACTGGACCAATAAGCAACATCATGATAAATGGAGAAAAGATTGAAGTTGTCAAAGGTTTCATTTTACTTAGATCCACAATCCACACCCATGGGAGCAACATTCAAGAAATCAGATGTCATACCATATCACAGTGGGCAAATTGGAAGTAAAAGACCTCTTTAAAGTATTAAGAAGCAAAGATGTCACCTTGAAGACTAAGATGAGCCTAAGCTTAACCCAAGCTATGGTATTTTCAATCACCACACATGCATGTGAAAGCTGGACAATAAATAAAAAAAATCTGAAGAAGAATCGATGCATTTGAATTGTGGTGTTGGTGAAGATTACTGAAAATACCATGGACTGTCAGAACAAACAAATCTATCCTGTAAGAAGTGCCACTAGAATGCTCCTTGGAAGTGAGAATGGCCAGACTTTGTCTCACCTACTTTGATCATTTTGTCAGAAGGGATCCTTCCCTGGAGAAGAATATCATGCATGGTAAAGTAGAGTTTCAGCAAAAAAGTGGAAGACCCTCAACAAGATGGATTGACACAGTGGATGCAATGATGGGCTTATGTATGGCAAGAATTGTTAGGTTGGCAGGACCGGGCAATATTTTGTTCTGTTTTACATGTGGTTGCTATGAGTCGGCACCAACTTGATGGCACCTAATGATAACAACAGCATAGGCAAAGTACTGAACAATGCAAGAGATGATGGAAAGAATACACAGAGTCACTGTACAACAAAAGAACTGGTTGATGTTCATCTATTTCTGAAAGTGGCATATATATGCTCAAGAACCAATGGTATTGAAGGAAGAAGTCCAAACTGCACTGAAGGAATTGGTGAAAAACAAAGTTCCAGGATTTGACACAATACCCACTGAGGTATTTCAACAAACAGATACAACACTGGAGGGGCTTATACATTTGTGCCAAGAAATTTGGAAGACAATGACCTGGCCAACTGACTGGAAGAGAACTATATTTGTACCCATTCCAAAGAAAGATGTTCTAATAGAATGTGGAAATTTTCAAATAATATCATTAATATCATACATAAGTAAAATTTTGCTGAAGATATTTCAAAAAGAGTCACAGAAGTATATTGACAAGGAACTGCCAGAAATTCAAGCTGAATTCAGAACAGGGTGTGAAATAAGGGATATAATTGCTGATGTCATATGGATCTTGGCTGAAAGCAAGGAATAACGGAAAGGTGACTTGTATTTTATTGATTGTGCAAAGGCATTCAATTGTGTGGATCATAACAAATTATGGATAACATTGCAAAGAATGAGAATTCGAGAACACTCAGTTGTGCTCATGAGGAACCTGTAAATTGACCAAGAGGCAGTCGTATGAATAGAACAAGGGGATACTGAATGATTTTAAATCAAGAAAGGCATGTATCAGGTTGTATTATTTCACCATACTTACTCAATCTGTATGCCAAGGAAATAATCTGGGAAGCTGGACCATATGAAGATGAACATGGCATCAGGGTTGAAGGAAGACTTATTAATAACTTGTGGTATGCAGATGACAACCTTACTTACTGAAAGTGAAGATGACTTGAAGCACTTAGGATGAAGATCAGAGATTCCTCCCTTCAGTATGGATTGCACATCTATATAAAGAAAGCAATAATCCTCACAAGTGGACCAGTAAGCAACATCACAATAAATGGAGAAAAATTGAAGTCATCAGGGATTTCATTTTACTTGGTTCCACAATCAATGTCCATGGAATTAGCAGTCAGGAAATCAGACAATGTTTTGTACTGGAAAAATCAGCTACAAAAGACCTCTTTAAAGCATTAAAGAACTCACTTTGAAGACTAAGGTTCACCTCATCTAAGTCATGATATTTTTAGTCACCTCATATGCATGTGAAAGCTGCACATTGAATAAGGAAAACTGAAGAGGAATTGATGTCTTTGAATTGTGTTATTGGCGAAGAATATTGAAAATACCATAGACTGCCAAAAGAATGAACTAAACTGTCTTGGAAGAAGTACAATGGGAATGCTCCTTGGAAGCAAGAATGGCCAGACTTTGTCTCACCTACTTTGGTCATATTGTCAAAGCGCCCCAGTCCCTGAAGAAGAGTATCAGGCTTGGTAGAGAGAGGAAAAGGGGAAGCTCCTCAACGAGATGAATTGACACAGTGACTGCTATGATGGACTCAAGCATAGCAAGTAATGTGAAGGTGGTACAGGATCAGGCAGAAACACCTCAGTGGCACCTGGCAACAACAAAACAATTTAGTCATTTGATGAACGTTTTTGACATCTGTATTTCTAGCAAGTGTCTGAAGATAGGTCATGTCCCAGGATAGTGTTGCAGAAACAATCATAATATTACAAGTAGAATTAGAGTTTAGAGAAAATAATCCCCCTTTCAACACATTTGGAAAGTAATAGTGAGAACCAGTGTTTGCTTTGATCTTAATCATTCACAGAATACTCTTGTGTACATTATCACAAATCTTGTACATGTAGCTGTGTGGTGGATTTTAATTTTATGTTCATTTTAAATCTTAGCCTTAGTAAAGGTAAGTTACTTAACATTTTATTTCAGGAAATTGTTTATCTAGTGTTCAAATATAGATCCTCTGGTTTTAAATCTCATATTCTTCCCAATCTTAGAAAATTCTGTACTTATGTCTGAATGTTCCTTATTGAAAGGATGATAAATAAGAACTTAAAAAAGTAGTGATTAGGAAACGAAAAAGCATACCTCTGCTGCAAATACAATTGTTCTATTCCTGAATGCTCTACTTAGAATCCATTATCATCTTGCTACAGTGTACTGTCTAGATCTAAGAATCAACTCTGAAATACCTGATTTCACCAGAAAAAGAAAAAAAAAATTGCTATTCTAATAAACAAGAGTGTGTTGGTAAAAGCTTAGATGCAGTCCTCAAAGTTGAGTGGAAAGAACTTTGCCAAAGACCTTTTGGTTTTAACTTTTTTTTAACCTTCGTGTCTCCAACTCACCGACTATTCTTTTCAGCCAAGTGTAGAGTATTACTTTTTACCTTTTCTTCCATCACTACTTACTGAATTATTGAATTGAGTAATTGTATATTTTTAAACAAATGTATAGCTTAATTTATGAACACCTCAATATTAAGAATGTACATAATGACTATGCATATTTATTCCTTTTTTTTTTTAACCAAAGTATAAATCCATGACTACAATATAGCAGTCATTAGATTGGTTGTGCATAATACTGAGGTGAAAGCAGTAGTATTGTTTGCTTTCAGGGAGCTCACCAATAGAGCTTGAAAAGCACAGAGACATTTATCATGTAGCCTGGGATATACAATAATTGAGATATGGACAAAGTCCTCTGGTAGCATAAAATGAAAAATAATTGACTCTAACTTTGTTATAAATTTTGAAATCATCATGTATCAGAAGAAATTGGTCTTTAAGGTTAAGTAGGAATTTGTTGGATGAAAAGGAAGAGACAAAAAATACTACATGCAGAGGGGAGTGTTTGTGGAAAGAAACAAGCCTGTGGTTTAGAATGGGCATTCAGGGAACTGAATGCTCTGAGGGTGATTTGGTCATGTCATATTCAGTCTCTCCAAAATGTAATCAAAATAGCTAGTCAATAAGACAAATTTGAATTTATTGATTGTCTCAGTAAGGGAGCACACTATGTCCACAGCAATAGTGACTGAGAGATGTAAGAAGAACGTTGGGATGGCAAGGCTGATATTTAAATGTCAGGGTTTGGTTGGGATTAGGTAATCACAGTATAATAGTTTAGGATTCATGGACTCAATGAGGTGAAAGTTTTGAAGCAAACTTCAGAGTCTTGGTATATAACCCATCATTTGATACTTTTTATAGAAGAGTTGATAGGTCTTCCTAGAAGTTCCTAAATAATGAAGTTATTTGAAATTTTTATCTTCAAGAGCAAAAATACACTGGAATTGTAAAATTATGTTAATGGAGACAGCCAGATAATAAAGTCATGCTAATGTAGACAGTAAAGTGTGTGGGTGTAAATGGTTTTAGTTTTCAATCTGCATGAAGTAGAATATAGAGCCAGTAAAATTAAATTTCATCGATTTTAAAGGGTCTTGTGTATCATTCAATTTGTAATTAATTTCATAAATACTGAGGAGACAGAATTTTTCTTTTTAAGGAAAGAGAGTTGTTTGATCATCTATGTGTGAGTTGGTAGGAGAATATACAAGAGGATAGATTAGCACTATAAAAGGGTAGGAGAGAAGATAGATGGTTGATGTTGTTTGTAAGACAAGGGAGATAGGTGTAAAAAGAAAAATCCAGTCTTTAATAAGAATTTGTGAGCTTATTTGAGCATACAAAGATTCATAAACCAAGCAGCAAACCAAACTAAAAGTGTCTGGGAGCTCTCTTGGAAGTGGAGAAATGAGCACTTTTATCAGGCAAACATAAAGCAAAGATAGCTAATATCTGATTGTTGTTATTATGTGCCATCAAGTCGGACCCGACTCATAGTGACCTCTCCTTGGGTTTCCGAAGGTGTGTCACTATGGAAGTAGATTGCCTTATCTTCCTTCTAAGGAGTGGCTGGTGGGTTTGAACCACCAGCCTTCTGGTTAGCAGTCAAGTGCCTTAGGCACTACACTACCAGAGCTCCCAATATCTGATTGATTGGAACTAAATATTTGGCTTTATTTGGATTCGAGTGTGATCTTAAGTTTCATTTTACTTACTCACGGGGTCTGGTTCTAGAGTTCTATCAGAACTAATACCAGGAAGAAATAAACAAAAAACTCACTGCTGTCAAGTCCATTCGACTCATAGTGACCCCTCCTTTGGTTTCTGAGGCGGTATCTCTATGGCAGTAGATTGCCCAATCTTCCTTCTGAGGGAGAGGCTGGTGGGTTTGAACTGCCAGCCTTCTGGGTTAGCAGTCAAATGTCTTAGGCACTGTGCCACCAGAGCTCCTAATAGCCTCTTTTAATTCTCTATTATAGGTAAGCCTGTTATAAGGCAAGAAGAGCTTGTAAGGGTTTGAACTAAGGCAGTGGTAGTGATGAGCCACAATTTTTTTTTTTTTTTTTTACAAGAGGAACTAAAAATAATCCAGTCACAAATTAAAAATAGGGCATAAAAGAAGGAATCAAAGAGATGGATTTCTTGACTTCTAAATACTGTATGTATATATGAATTTGTTAAATCTTCACTGGCATTCTATTAGGAAGGAACTATTCTATTTCCATTTTATATGTGAGGAAACTGAGGCAGTGAGATGCAAAGGAACTTACCTAACTAACATCATACAAGATAGAAGTCAAGCCCAGGTTGTCTGTCTTTTACTGCACTATAACACATCCCAGTTTTCTGGTTTGAGTAACTGAATACTGGAGGATGAATTAACTGAGATGGGACCTGTAAGAAAAGAAAGATTTGCAAGAAAGATTGATTAGTGGTAATTCCAGTTTAGGACTCCATATTTGATATGTCCAGAATTGATCCAAGGGCAGATGTTGATGAGATAGTTGGAAATATGAGACTAACACTCAAAAGCATTTGATTGCAGAATCAAGTATTTTTGAGCACTTGTTCAAGTATAGTTGTGGCTAAGGCATTTTAGAAATGATTATGACGTATTATTGCCTGCCTCTGTTGGCTGTCTACATAGAGGTATTTGAAGAAAGGAACTTAATTTGACCATAACCAAATGAAGGGTGTTCATGGTAGTTGAACTGTGTTGTTTATTCCTGGAGGAATGTGGGTTTTGACCTGATCTTGTTTCTTTATTTCAGCCAATTTTATTGTAAATTATATTAACTCTTTTTAAAAGCTTTTCCTCAAATGTTTATATAGAACATCCAAAAATCAGTTGGATTCCTCTACACCAGCAAAGAGATTGCTGAAAAAGAAATAAGAAAATCAATACCGTTCTCAATAGCTACCAAAAAAATAAAATACTTGGGAATAAATCTTAACCAGAGACACAAAAGACCTCTACAAAGAAAACTATAAAAAGCTACTTCAAGAAACCATAAGAGACCTAAATAAATGGAAAAACATCCCATGCTTGTGGATAGGAAGACTGAACATTGTGAAAATGTCAGTTCTACCCAAAGCAATCTATACATTCAATGCAATCCCAATCCAGATCCCATCAACATTCTTTAGGGATATGGAAAAAATGATCACTAACTTTATATGGAAAGGAAAGAGACCTCGGATAAGCAAAGCACTACTGAAGAAGAAAAACAAAGTAGGAGGTCTCACATTGCCGGATCTCAAAACCTACTATACAGCCACAATAGTCAAAACTGCCTGGTATTGGTTCAATGACAGATACATAGACCAATGGAATAGAATTGAGAACCCAGGTATAGATCCATCAACCTATAGTCAGCTGATCTTTGACAAAGGCCCCAAATCCATTAAGTGGGGAAGAGAATGTTTGTTTAATAAATGGTGCTGGCAAAACTGGAGATCCATTTGCAGAAAAATGAAACAAGATATGTACCTCACACCACACACAAAAACAAACTCCAGATGGATCAAAGACTTAAATGTGAAACCTAGAACTATACAGTTTCTCAAGGAAAATTTAGGGTCAAACTTAAGGGCCCTAATATTTGGTATAAATAGACTACCAAGCATAATTCAAAATGCACCAACAGCAGAAGAGAAGCCAGATGATTGGGACCTTCTAAAAATTAAATGTTTATGTGCTTCCAAAGACTTCTCCAAAAGAGTCAAAAGAGAACCTACAGATTGGGAAAAAATATTTGGTAATAACATATCTGACAAGGGACTTATCTCTAGAATTTATAGAACACTCCAACACCTCAATAACAAAAAGACAAACAATCCAATTGAAAAATGGGCAGAAGACATGAACAGACACTTCACCAAGGAGGATATTCAAGCGGCCAACAAACATATGAAGAAATACTCACGATCATTAGCTATTAGAGAGATGCAAATCAAAACAACAATGAGATACCATCTTGCTCCAGCACTAGTAGCAAAGTTCAACAAGACAGAAAATAACAAATGCTGGCGAGGTTGTGGAGAGATTGGGACTCTCATACACTGCTGGTGGGACTGTAAAATGGTACAACCATTGTGGAAAGCAGTATGGCGATTCCTTCAAAAGTTGGAGATACAAATACCATTTGACCCAGCCATCCCATTACTAGGTATATACCCTAAAGAAGTGAGAGCCATAACAAGAACAGATATATGCACTCGATGTTCATCGCAGCACTATTTACAATAGCCAAAACTTGGAAACAACCTAGATGTCCAACAACTGAGGAATGGATAACCAAACTTTGGTACATTCACACAATGGAATACTATGCAACGCTAAAGAATAATGTAGAATCTGCAGAACACTGCATAACGTGGATGAACTTGGAGGACATTATGCTGAGCAAAATAAGTCAGTCACAAAAGGACAAATATTGTATTAGTCCGTTATTGTAAAAGTTAAGGAAATGTTTATATATTGGAGGACATTTTCTTTGTTGGTTACCAGGGGTGGGAGGGAAGGGGAGGGAATGCTGTTAGATAGACAGAGATAAATATTGATTTGGGTGAAGAGAAGGGCAATGTACCAAATGTGAATGACCAATATGGCAGCATTGAGGATGAGAAAGACAGAGAGAGTTACATGGGCAGTACAAACAACAAATATGAACCCCTTTGTAAATACAATACTGAGTTGTTAATGAAAGCAAATATGGGTATAGGGACGGATAGATGGGTGAACAAGCTAAACAATTATGTATGTCTAAATGGAGAGTGTATCCAAGATCATATACAGGGTTGGCAGAAAATGGGCCTCTCGAAGAGTATGAAGGGATGGACACTGGGAGGAGGTAACTATGGGGAGGAAGTGGGAGGGGAGCTGCTGCATTGTAAATTTTGGTCAATGACATGAGACAAATTATATGTGAACTGCTGTATGAAAAGTGAATTTACTCTGTAAATCTTCACCCAAATCCTAATAAAAAAAAAAAAAAAATGTTTACATAGAAATGAGACATGGAGTTTTGGAGTACATGACTTGAATTTTTAAGCAGTAGCCTAGTTTAAAGGTAACTATATTTTTAGACTAGCTTAAGATTGAATATATTTATAGATGGTGACCAAGGCAAATCACCATCTCATCTCCACTACTGTCTTGAATGATAATGTGAACAAGTTCCTGCATTTGAGTAATTTTTTTCTTATGTAAAACTGGCATTTTAATACCAGCTTCTCAAAGTTTTCTGATGTATTTTAAGGATAATGTATTTTTACATGGCAATTTTGAATTATTTATTCATTTATTTATTAGTGAAAATAGATAAATTTTATATGATCACTCCAATGAAATTCTATATTCTGACCCAATAATTTTTAAAACTCACAGCTTATCTCTGGATTCTGTTTAAAAAACCTAAAGACAAGTCACATTTTCTTTATCATTTTTCAATCTGATGCATCTGCCTTCATAAATCACATATAAAGTTGATAAAAGCAAAGAGCACAGCCTTAGGGAAATTCAACAGATTGGCAGCTATTTATATTTTGACAATTTATGAGCACAAATGTCTCCATTACATAAATACCATGTTTTTATGCAAATGACATGTGCATTTTACAGTTTTTGCAAACTGCATAACAGGTTACTTTCCTATGTGTGCTATATGTAGGATATGAAAAAATATGGTAATTCCCTTGTGTTTCATTTGTTTACACACCATTATTTCTGCAAGTTTGTCACAGAAAGAATGGTGATCACTTTATCTTCTTAGCTGGCACAATGGATAAAAATGAATACAATAGATTCTTCAGTCATGCTGTCTAGGAATGTAATACTGATCTTTTATATTACAAAGATACACCTAAATTTTAGCTAAAGGCCAATGATCCACCGAGACATTAAAAACAACAACAAAAAAAGCCTATAAGCAATTTGGCCTTGAGCTTTTTCTTTGTACTCCAGGGATCATTTGGTTGTTTCCACTTGAGTCAGTCTTTGAATGGAAATATCAACTGTCCTTAGATTTATTTACCTCTTTATCTTCTCTCATCAATATAAGAGTAAAAGCATTATAACTGCTTCAGGGCATACTTGCCAGCCTGTATGGAGGTAGAAAAAGCCTTCAATATACTGAGGGCCTTGTGTTCTAATCATGACATCCCTTTTGATGATCTGATGTCAAGTACTTATATAGCATTCTGTGCCTCAAGCTCATTTATAAAATAAGAAGGTTGGACCATGTGCTCATTTTGTTTTATCTACTTTGCTAAAATGGAAAACTATTTCCCCAGAATCACTTTCTCTACATTGGTCCAAAATAGCATTGATCAGGAAAGGAACTTGTGCAAGATTTAAAGGCAGAAATGAAGCCAGAGCCTCTTGGAAGGGTCTTGGCTATCAAACACAAGAACAGGAGACCAGAAGTATCCAGTAAAGTCATTTGTCTTAACTCTCTCCTCCCACTCAGTTGTTGTTGTTGTTGTTGTTTGCCGTCGAGTCGGCCCCAACTCATAGCGACCCCTCCTTGGGTTTCCGAGGCAGTATCACTATGGAAGTAGGATTGCCCAACCTTCCTTCCGAGGAGTGGCTGGTGGGTTTGAACCGCCAGCCTTCTGGTGAGCAGTCAAGTGCCTTAGGCACTATGCTATCAGAGCTCCTTAGAGTCCATCTTATTACTGGTCCTAATTTCTGGTCCTGTCAGTCAACAATAGTCTCAAACTTACCACTTAGCACTTGACTACAAGCCCAGGAAGGTGGTAGCTATATATGCTCACTGCTGTTGTGTCAATTCTGACTCATAGTGACCCCTAGTATGTTCCCAAGGCTGTAAATCTTTGGAGAAGCAGATTGCTTCATCTTTCTTCCAAGGAAAAACTGGTAGCTTCGAACCACCAGCCTTTTGGCTAGCAGTCGAATGTCTTAACCATTACACCACCAGAGCATGTTGGTAGCTATATATATATATATATATTTTATATATGTATATATAAAAACTCACTGCCATCGAGTCAATTCCAACTAATAACTAACAACTAACCCCCTTTGGGTTTCCAAGGTGGTAAATCTTTAAGGAAGTAGATTGCCCAGTCTTCCTTTTGTGGAGTGGCTGATGGTTTGAACATCCAGCCTTCTGGTTAACATTCAAATGCCTCATGCTCTACACCACCAGAGCTCCTTGCTCCTTGGTAGCTATATATAGGAACTGGCTTTCTCAGAAAGGGCAATTATCACATGCCTCTCATCAATTTCTCCCTTCATGGCTCCACTTAGATGTTCAGAGACATACTGCCTCTAGAATTTTCCTGAAAAGTCTGACTTGTCCACATGCACTAGTATGTCAGATTGGCATGATTAGTGGCTATTTTTCTGATCCTCCCCCTTGCTGATCTTCCTAGACTTTCCCTTTTGCATCTCCTCCCATATCTATGTAAGATGTAATTCATATCATAAAGCCCTCATTCCCTTAATGCACTCCTGATTCTATCCTGATTGATACAGACTAGGATTCATGAGGTTCCATCTGGTGAACACATTAAATGATTCTTTAATTCCTTCCACAGACGTAATCATTAATCTAAGTGTGATGATATGTTTTTTTCATTTAATAAGCCCATGAAGTTAGTATTATTCATAGGCCCATTTTACAGATGTAGGAACCCATATTACAAACATTATCTAATTGGATTCATATAACTTGATGTGACCATAGTTTAAACCCAAAGTGTGTCACTCCAGAATATAAGCCCTAGGGCACACAAGTGCCTGCAGATCATAAGTGTGACTCAGAGCATCTGTACACACTTGTAAAGTGTGTTTGCATTTAGGCAGTTTTCTAGGAATAAGGGTTTGCATAGTTTTCAACACTCAACCAGGTTAAAATCAATGCTTTACAGCTACTGTTCAGTATTGTCACCAATGGCTAAAAGTGGCTATTTATATTTAAATTAAATTAAATATTCTATTTTTTAGTCTTACCAGTTACAGTTCAATTGCTCAGTAGCCACACATGAGTAGTGGTTACCATATTGTACATTGTAGATAGAAAATATTTCCATCACTGCAGAAAGTTCTATTGGAGAGTGCTACTTTAGGGGATGTTGTTGTTGTTGTTATGTGCCCTAGAGTCAGACCCAACTCACAGCGACCCCTCCTTGTGTTTCTGAGGCAGTATCACTATGGAAGTAGATTGCCCCATCTTCCTTCCGATTAGGAGATTGTCAGCACTTTATGCGAATACAGAAGGTACATTGCTTTACATATATTAAGAGACCAAGCTTATTTCTTGCCATTCCTCGGACACCCTCCTATCACCCTAAGACACAAAACCTTGATTTCAGTAGAACATCAAATTCACTGAATAGCCTAGTACAGCTGTATATTTCCCTTTGTAAAGGTCAGTGCTTTTTGTATAGCTTGATTGCATACAGAGTTAAAAACAGATCCAATTCACCTACAGAGTCACATAAATATTTTAAGACTGTGTTTTATAAACTGTAAACTTTATTATAGTCTTTGGTTCCAGAGCAGGTGAAGTCTATATATCATCAAGTCCCACCACTCATGGTTATTGTTTTAGTAGCATGCTTCTTCATTTGTGCCACACACTACCCAGTAGATTGAATTAACAGCTCTCCTGGGCCCCCTTCTACCTTCCAGAAGAAATACTGATTGAACCAGAAGCAAATTCCTTGTAGTCTGACTTATGTGCATAGAAGAAAAAACCTAGGATTTACCAACAGCATAATAGACTACAAACAGGAAACCAATCACCCTCTTCAGGGAAGCACTGAACAGAGTTCATCAACTTTTCAGGCCAGAGAGATTTTGAATGGTGAACATAGACCTTAACAGCTGCAACAAATTTCTTTGCATTTTAAGGAGCATCATAATAGAATTCCCAATTAGGAATTAATTAGGAATTCAAGTAGCCATTCTAGAATTTTTGGCATCTATCCTTCATAACCTGAAAGCAATCAAAACAGTTCAAATTCACCTGCATGAGAAGGACTAGAGTGACTGTCGACATTTGCTTTGTCAAGAGTGGAAATATAGTCAGTTACATACATGCCTTAAAGGGCTCTAGCCTTTTTCCATGCAGCATTTTAGGAGCAGATTCTCTGCTTACATGTAACAGTCACTCAAAAAGCAACCAATGTAGGTGTAATCTGGACCTGACAGTGTATTTTAGTGAAGTGTTTTAATAAAAAGGGGTGTGTATAGAACAAGGATCTGAAAAGTACTTGAAAAACTGTGAGATGTATGAGAAAGTTTAATTTTATATCTTAATCCTAATTAAAATAAAAACTTATTTTGAGTATTTGGAGTATTGTATATGTTAGAAATATCTTACCAGTATTGTATATGTTAGAAATTTTTCTTTTGTAATCATAATTGCAATTGAAAGACACTTTTACAGAATTCAACAGTCTCTTCTCAAGTCAATATTTCTTAAACTGGTATACATGGGTAGCTCCCGAAGGATGTATTTTGTTGTTGTGATTTGGGCGAAAGTTTACAGAGCAAATTTGCTTTCCATACATCAGTTCACACACACGTTGTCTTATGACATTGCCTACAATTTACCCCAATGCAACAGCTCCCCTCCCACTTCCTCCTGATAGTTACCTCTTCCCTATGTCCATCCCTCCATGAACTCCTGCTCCCTGAACTGTCTCCCTGTGCATAAACAGCCCTTCTTTCTGGAGTATATCCACCTCGGTACATGTTCAACTCATACGCCTGCCTTTTGTTTGTCTGGAAGCCATAGGTGTGGGTTCAATTCCAGACCTGATGGGCAGCTAGGGGCCATAGTCTCAGTGGTTCCATCAGGCTCTATCAGAACAGCAAACCTGCTCCCTCCCCCTTTTTTTTATTTCAAATGATTTTGAGTTTTTTTTCCACATCATTCTCCCTGTTTATCCAGGATCTCCTACATAGATCTCCCTCTGAGTGGTTGACAGTGATAGTCGGGCACCGTCTAGTTCTTCTGGCCTCATAGTTGTAAAGGCTGCAGATTGTATGGTGTACCAGTCGCTCGGACTAATTGTTTCCATGAATCTTTGGTTTTCTTCATTCTTCTTTGCTCTGGATGAGGAGAGACCCACCGTTGGATTTAGATGGCTGCTTGCAAGCTTTTAAGATCCCAGTCACTACTCACCAAAGTAGGAGGAACAATGTCTTGTGTAGTATGTTATGGCAATTGAGCTTGATGTCCCCTGTGACTATGGTTCTGAGCCCACAGGATCAACTACTTTGTCTCTCTGAGTAGCTGGCTGTGACCAAGAAGTGACTACAACTTTGTCCCTTGTCAGCTCTATTATACACCTGGAAATTCTTACAGAACATACAAATACACTTGTAGAACCATTGTCTGTCACTCTATACATGGTCTGGGATACACTCCCTGCTGCATAGACATACCTAATAGTTCAGCCTGCCCACCCATCTATCCACCTGTATACCTGCATTTGGCTTCACTGACAATGCAGTACTATATGTGCAAAAGCATTCATCTTTGTTGTCTTTACCTCCCATGTACCTCTCTATGCCTTTCTCTTCCTCAATGCCACCATGTTGATCACTCACATTTGGTACATTGCCTGAAGAATGTATTTTTAAAGAAATTTTAAAGATTTCTTCTATTACTTAGGTCTAAGAAAGTTTTACTTATCTGGGGGTTCATTAGGAGCTCCGATGGTGCAGTGGTTAAGGCATTTAGTTGCTAGCCAAAGGGCCAGTGGTCTAAACCCACCAGCGGCTCCATCAAAGAAGGATGAGGAAGTCTGCTTCCATAAAGATTCACAGCCTTGAAAAATGAATGCTGGTGGCTATGAGTCAGAATTGACTCAATGGCAATGAGTTTGTTTTTCAGTTTCGGTGTTCATTATTTGCATTCTAATTTAAAGTCTGATTTTGGATGACCTTGAATGTGTTTGGGAGCTCTGGTGGCATAGTGCCTAAGGCATGTGACTTCTAACCAGAAGGCTGGTGGTTCAAACCCACCAGCCACTCCTTGGAAGGAAGTTTGGACAATCTACTTCCCTAATGATATAGCCTCAGAAACCCAAGGAGGGATCACTATGAATCAGATTTGATTTGACTGCAGTAGGTGAGTTGAGTTGAACATGTTTGAGTCCCTGGGTGGTATACAGTTAACTCACTCAGCTTCTAAATGGAAGATTGGAGGTTCAAGTCCACCTAGAGACATCTTAGAAGATGTGCTGGCAGTCTACTTAAAACAATCAGTCATGAAAAAGCCAATGGAGCACACTTTGACTCAGACACATAAGATTGCCATGAGTTAGAACTGATTCTGTGTCAACGGGGATTTTTGTTATTGTTGTTGTTTGTTTTTTGAACATGACCTTTGTTGGTCTCTTAGATCAATGTCCTTATTTTGCCAAATAGGAACAAGAAAACCTTTTCTATTGATCAGATAACTTAATTTCTCAGAATTATGAAACAGTGAAATTACCACCTAGCTAACTTGTAGTGAGGAGAAACTCACCTCAAGCGTAGGACTTGTCTAATACTATGCTTATTATCCATAGAATCTTGAATAAATACTGATTCCCCTTTTACATTTTGCCCGATTTGGAAGTGTATGACTGTAGGCATGTCCCCAGGATAAGGTTCTCTCTTCTGTTTTATAAAAGTGGGAACCCTCTGTACTGCTATTTGGCCTATGTCTATGCCCACTTGCTCAAGCTTAGACATGACAAGATCTTGAAAAATCCTGAGATGAGAGTTTGAGGGTAGAAACTTCAGGGGAAATAGAGAGCCAAGAACCATGTTGCATTCTCTAAAGCAAATGAAATAAATGACAAGATAAAAGAGCTGAAAATAAGATTTCAAGAGCAGCCCAATAAGACAATCTTCTTTATTTTAATGAAATGTACAAAGACCTCTAGTTAGAAAACCAAAAGGGAAGAACACACTCGACATTTCTCAAGCTGAAAGAACTGAAGAAAAAATTCAAGCCTCACGTTGCAGTATTCAAAGATTATGTGGGCAAAATATTGAATGATGCAGGGAACATCAAAAGAAGATAAAAGGAATACACAGAGTCACTATACCAAAAATAATTGGTCAATGTTCAGATATTTCAGGAGGTGGCATGAAATCAAGAACCCATGGTATTTAAAGAAGAAATAGAAGCTGCACTGAAGTAATTGGTGAAAACAAGACACCAGGAATTGATGGAATATCCACTGAAATGTTTCAAAAAACAGATACCATGCTGCAGGCACTTACTCATCTATGACAAGTAATTTTGAAGACAGCTACCTGGCCAACTGACTGGGAGAGATAATATTTACGCCCATTCCAAAGAAAGGTAATCCAACAAAATGTGAAAATTATCTAACAATATCTTTAATATTGCATGCAAATAAAATATTGCTGAAGATAATTTAAAAATGTTTACAGCAGTATAATGACAGGGAACATCCAGAAATGCAGACTGGATTTAGAAGAAGACGTAGAATGAGGGATATCATTGCTGATGTCAGATGGATCTTGGCTGAAAGCAGAGAACACCATAAAGAATGTTTACGTGTGTTTCATTGACTATGCAAAAGCATTCAACAGTATGGATCATAACAAATTATGTATAACATTGAGAATGGTCATTTCAGAGCCCTTAATTGTGCTCATGTACATAGACCAGGAAGCTGTTGTTCAACAGAACAAAGGCATCCTGCATGGTTTAAAATCAAAAAGGGTGTATGTCAAGTTTGTATCCTTTCACAATACTTATTCAGTCTGTATGCTGAGCAAATGATCCAAAATGCCGGATTATATAAAGAAGAACATGGCATCAGGATTGGAGGAAGATGATTAACTACCTTGCTTGCTGAAAGTAAGTTGACTTGAAGTACTTACTGATGAAAATGAAAGATTTCAGTCTTCAGTATGGATTACAACTTGGTATGGATCACCACTGGACCAATAATAGCATCATAATAAATGGAGAAAATATTAAAATTGTCAAAGATTTCAGATTACTTGGTTCTGCAATCAACACCAATGGAAGCAGCAGTAAAGAAATCAGACAACGTATTGCACTGGGAAAATCTGCTGCAAAAGACCTCTTTAAAGTACTGTAGAGCAAGGAGTTCTCTTTGAACACTAACATGTGGCTAACCCAAGCCATGATGCTGTCAATCACCTTATATGCATCTGAGAGCTGGACAATGAATAAAGAAGACCAAAGAAGTGTTGATGCTTTTGAGTTTTGGTTTTGGTGAAGAATATTGAAAGTACAATGAAGAACTAACACATCTATGCTGGAAGAAGCACAGCCAGAATGCTCCTTAGAAGCAAGAATGGCCAGACTTCGTCTCACCTACTTTAGTCCTGTTGTCAGAAGGGACCATTCCCTGGAGAAGGATATCATGCTTAGTAAAGTGGAGGGTCAGTGAAAAAGGGGAAGGCCCTCAATGAGATGGATTGACACAGTGGCTGATACC
Source organism: Orycteropus afer afer (assembly GCF_000298275.1). Taxonomy (NCBI): domain Eukaryota; kingdom Metazoa; phylum Chordata; class Mammalia; order Tubulidentata; family Orycteropodidae; genus Orycteropus; species Orycteropus afer. The sequence continues at coordinate 14,888,416 of NW_006921590.1, read as the reverse complement.
ATGAGTTCAGACATAACAAGGATTGTGAGGCTGTCACAGGACTGGGCAGTGTTTCGTTCTGTTGTATAATGATTTGCTATGAATCAGAGCCAACTCGATGACACCTAACAACCACTCCTCTACAATTGATGTAGGAAGACACAGACTTATGCTAAAATAATCTTAAAAAGAAGAGTATAGTGTGAGGAATCGCTTTACCTGCTTTTAAGGCAAACTACATAGCCACACTAATCAAGGCAATGTGGTATTGGTGGCAGAATAGGCAAACAGAAAAAAGGCTGAGAAAATCCAAATATATACATACCCACACAAATACACTCAACTTATTATTATTATTATTTTTTTATCAATTTGCAAGGGCAACTAGATTCCTTTACAACAAGGAAGTTTAATGATGCTGGATCAATTGGACATAAATAGGAAAAAAGGATTTAGACTTAAGTCTCATATCTGATTTAAAAAATTATCCCACGATGGATCACTGAGTTAAAGGTAAAATGTAAAACTATGAAACTGGGAAAAAAAGAATTGGAGAAATCTTTGTGATCTAGGACTAGACAAAGAGTTCATCAACTTGATGTCAAAACAACAGTCCACAAAGGAAAAATTGACAAAGTGGACTTCATAAAAATTTTTAAAAGGTGGCTTTGTTAAAGACTGCTGAGAAAATGCAAAGACGGCTTTTGATCAGAAAAATAGTATTAATAAGCCATATATTTCACAAAGGACTAGTATCTACAACCAATGAAGAACTCATAAAACTCAGTAGTAAAAAATATCAAATTAAAAAATTTTCCTGAAGAACATAAATTGTCGTTGTTGTTAGGTGCCATCCAGTCAGTTCTGACTCATAGTGACCCTATGTACAACAGAACAAAACTATCTGGTCCTGTGTCATCCTCACAATTGTTGCTACGTTTGATACCATTGTTGCAGACACTGTGTCAATTCATCTTGTTGATGGTTTTTCTCTTTTTTGCCGACCATCTATATTGCAAGGGTAATGTCCTTCTCTAGAATTGGTCCTTCCTGAGAACATGACCTAAGTAAAAGAGATGAGGTCTCACTGTCCTCGCATCTAAGGAGCGTTCTGGTTTTGCTTAACCCAAGACAGATTTGCTTGTTCTTCCTGCAGTGCATGGTATATGCAATATTCTTCTCTAACACCAGAACTCAAATGCATCAATTATTCTTCAATCTTCCTTATTTATTTAAGTCATTCCTTCACTCATTTTTTTCTATTTTCATTTAGGAAGAGTTCTTAATAATCTTTGCTTCAACCATCAAATAAACCAAAAGCAAACTCACTGCCATCGAGTCGGATCCAAATCATAGTGACCCCTCCTTGGATTTCCAAGACAGTATCACTATGGAAGTAGATTGTCTGATATTAAAATAGTATTGAAAAACACATGAGAGGTAGAATAGTCTCTTACTTTTGCCCCTATATTTACTGATTTTTATGTTCTTTTCTCCCTTCTGAAATTCTAAGTCGTCTTCTGATATAATTTTCTTTTTGTTCGGAAAACTTCCTTTAGGTATTTGCAAGGGTGAGTTTTCTAGCAATGAATTTTCTTAATTTTCCTTCACCTAACAATGTCTTTCCTTTCTCTTCATTCCTTGAAACCCAATGCCATCGAGTCAATTCCAGCTTATAGTGACCCTATGGAATGGAGTAGAATTGCCCCATAGGATTCCCAAGGCTGCAAATTTTTTTCAGAAGCAGACTGCCTCATCTCTCTCCTGTAGAGCAGCTGGTGAGTTTGAATCACCAACATTTTGTTTAGCAGCTGAATGCTTTAACCACTCTGCTACCAGAGCTCCTTTTCATTCTTTAAGGATAGTTTTACCAAATATAAAGTTCACAGTTTTCAGCCCTTTCTCTCAGTGCTTGAAGTATGTTATGGCACTCCTTTTGGCCTCCATGTTTCAGATGAGAAATCTGCTATCATTCAATGTGGTGTTTTTCTATAATTAATGATTTGTTTTACTCAGGTTACTTTTTTATTACTATTATTTTTCAGAAGTTTAGTTATGATGTATCTTGATCTGAATTCCTTTGAGTTTATTCTATTGGGTTTCTCTGCTTCTTGAATATGTAGGTTTATGTCTTTTGCCAAATTTGGGAAGTTTACTGTTGTTTTTTTTGTTGTTGTTGTTGTTGTTGAATAATTTTAAACATACTTTCTCTCCTTTCTTTCTGGGACTTCAGTGATATGACAAATTAAACTTTTATTATTGTCTCACAGGGTCCTGACAATGTGCTCGCTCTCTCTTTTTCTCCAGTTTCTTGGATGCTCATATTGGGTAAATTCTATTGATTTGTTCTTATGTTCACTGGTTCTATTCTCAGGTATCCATCTAACAAGATTTTATTTCAGTGATTGTATTTTCCAGTTCTGTAATTTCCATTTGGCTCTTTTTAAAAAAAAAAAAAAAAAAACGGAAAAAAAATCTTTTCTAAAATTTTGTATTTATTTCAGGATAATTTTTAATTTGTTGTTGAAGGAATTTATGATGATTTCCCTCATATCCTTGTCACATAATTTCCAACATTTCATTTATATTGATCCTGGCATCTATTGATAGCCTTTTCTTATTCATTTTGTGATATTACTGGAAATTTTGGATATCATGTTATGAAATTTTGGATCCTTTTAAATCTTTTCTTTTTCTTTTCTTCTTCTTTTTTTTTTTTTTTTTTCTTTTTTGGCAATCAGCTCTCCTGTTAATATTTAGCACCAGAACTGGGTCTATATTCAGCTTCGCACTGAGCATTGCTGACAACATCCAGCAAAAGTACAGTGTTTACATACACTGCCTCATTGATGAAGGTTGGAGTAGAGTTTCATCTCTCTTTTTTGACTGTATGCTCACCTCCCCAGCAAACCTGGGAACAACATCACCTCATTCTGTCTCATTGTTACCAGTAGGTTTTGAGGGTGTCTTAGTTTAGTGCTGCTATTACAGAAATACCACAAGTAGATGGCAATCACAAACAGAAATTTATTCTCTCAAAATTTAGGATGGTTGAAGGCTTAGTTCAAAGTATTGGCTCTAGGGGAAGGCATTCTCTCTATATGTATTCTGGTTCTAGGGTCTAGGAGGTTCTTCAGTCCAAAAGATGTATTCTGCTCCTGGCTGTTCTTTCTTGGTGGTAGGAGGCTCCCCTCTCTTTTTAGATTCCCTCTCCTTTTACCTCTTGTAAAATAAAATGTGTTGCAGGTCACAGACTAGGGCAACTCCTCTTACTTTTGATCAGGGCTCTGATGGCATAGTACCTAAGGCTTTTGACCGCTAACCAGAAGGCTGGTGGTTCAAACCCACCAGCCACTCCTTGGAAGAAAGGTTGGGCAATCTACTTCCATAGAGATACTGCCTTGGAAACCCAAAGAGGGATCTCTATGAGTCAGGATCAACTTGGCAGCAGTGAGTTTTAGTTTTTTATAACCTGTGTAAGGGTGTTGCATCCCAACCTAATCCTCTTACAATTGATTGTCTTATCATGGCAGATTACATCATGAGGGATTATTACATAACTGCCAAATTACATAATTACATATATACCAAACTACAGATAATCATGGCCCAGCCATGTTGACATATTTTTAGAAACACAATTTAATCCACAATTTAGACCCCTAAAATTCTGCTTTTGCCACATGTAAAACACATTTACCCTATCATATCATCCCAAAAGTCTTAAGTTAACTCCAAGTCCACACTCTATCCTGGTGCAAAATTCCCCCTTCATCTATGAGTCTAGAATACTAAGTTATCTGCTTCCAAAATACAGTGGTGCAGTGATGGAACAGGCACAAGGTAAACATTTCCATTACAAATGGGAGAAATGGGAGGGAAAGAAGGGATAATAGGAATCAAGCCAGTAAAAGACCCAGCAGAACAATTTACATTAACTCTCAAGGCTTGAAAACAATTATTAATTTTTTTTTTTCTCTGAGACCATCTGCAATGGCCCTGTCCCCAAGATTGTATTTGCCACACTCTCTGAATTCTGGGTGGAAGCGTCTTGATCCTGGGCTTCAGCTCTGCCTTCCAGGCCCACTGAGATAGCAACTCAGCTCCCTTGGCTTTGGGCAGCCCCAATCTCCTTCTCCAACTAAATGGTATCCCTAAGCCCTCAGCTCCAGAAAGCCTGTTCTGCACCTTGGTCATGGCAACCCCAACCACTCAGCTTTGAGCCGTGGCTCTGGTCCCATCCCCCTTGTACTCAGGAACAGCAGACCTATACTTTGGAACTGAGTTGGTAAAGATCTTACTCTGTTTTGGTTACCTAATGCTGCTCCGACAAGAATATTCCACAAACGGGATGGCTTGAACAAACAGGAGTTTATTCTCTTACAGTTTGGAGGCTTTAAGTCCAAGTTCAAGTGCCAGACCCTAGGGGCTGGGTGAAAGCCCCTCAGCCTTAGGCCTCAGCTCTGCCTCCTGCTGCTGGCTCACTGAAGCTAGAGTCTTTTCTTCACTCAGACAGCTGCTGGCTGCTGAGGCTGCCAAGTCCAAGGTTGACAAGTAAAAAGGCACAGTCCTGATGTTACCAAACCATATGACAGGCCATTATTTTAAGTCCGCTGAAAGTCCCAAGGTTGGCAGAGCATGGCAGGCTGCTGAACAACGACATGGCTACATGCAGGGTTCAAGCATGCCCTAAGCTAGAGACCATTCCCAAAGCTGTTTCTTATATACAGGAAGCAGACCACATACAAAAAGCAGCCACTCAACTGCTCCAATAGATTCTACCATGGGGTTAATTACCAATCTCACCATGAGCAGTAACTACATTCAGCTGGCCAGCCACTGAACCAGACCCAGCTAAGTTGACACATAAACTTAACCACCACACTCTTTGAAACCTAAGTGGTAGTGGTCCCATTCTTAGAAACCCCAGAAACCATTGCCCAAGACTTTAAGAACCCAGGGTTGGTAGACTACCCTTTGAGAGTGAGACAGCTCTGCCTCCTGTGCTCCTTGTCTCTTCAGTTTCTGCTTCCTGGTTCCTTGATCTCCTGAAGATGCCAGACCAGCTTCTTCCCTGTTCAGGCAAGTGTTACAAAGCTCTTTACCGCTACTAATAGGTGGCTGGAGGCACCACACTCTACCAGGAAGCCTCCTGCCCAAAGGCACTCAACTCTTGCTCCATAGACCAGCTCCCAATCTGTCTCACACTGTTCTGGTTCTGTTGCCTTCATTTCTTTGCTGCTGCTTCTCACTGGCTACACCATCTGTGATATTACAGCTCCCTCACTTCCTTCGAGCCCTCACCAGAATTGCCTTTGACATCCATAATTCTACCAACAGTCTTATCAAGACAATCTAGTATTTCACTATTCAAAAAAAAAAAAAAAACTCACTGCCATCGAGTTGGATCCGATTCCTTGGCTTTTGGAAGCAGTATCACTACAGAAGTAGATTGCCCAGTCTTCCTTTCTATTGTTGTTGTTTGCCGTCGAGTCGGCCCCAACTCATAGTGACCCCTCCTTGGGTTTCTGAGGCAGTATCACTATGGAAGTAGGATTGCCCAACCTTCCTTCTGAGGAGTGGCTGGTGCGTTTGAACCGCCAGCCTTCTGGTTAGCAGTCATGTGCCTTAGGCACTATGCTACCAGAGCTCCTTCCTTTCTATTAGGCACCTTAAAATTTCTTCAGCCTCCACCCATTACCCAATTCCAAAACTTCTTCCACATTATAGGTTTCTGTTAGAGCAGCACCTCACTGTCCGGGTACCAAATTCTTAGTTACATAGTGCTGCCATAACAGAAATACCACAATCAGATGGCATTTCCACATTGAAATTTATTCTCTTGCAGTTTAGGAGCCTAGAACTTCTGTTTCAGAGTACCAGCTCTAGGGGAAGCCTTTCTCTCTCAGTGTATCTTGGCTCTAGGAGGTTCCCAGTGCAGGGCTTGCAGGTCCTAAGGATGCACTCTGTTTCTCGCTCTTCTTTCTTGATGGTAAGAGGTACATTCTTTCTGCTAGCTTCTTTCTCCTTTCATCTCTTGTAAAATAAAAAGTGTTGCAGGACACACCCCAAGGAAAGTCCTATTATGTCACTTTAGGGCTATGACCTGAATAAGGGTGGTGCATCCCACCCTAATTCTCTAATAACTTGGCTTATCATATCAGACCACATCATGAGGGATCATTACATAACTGCCAAACTACTGAGAATTGTGGCCCAGCCAAGTTGACATATATTTGTTGGGACACACTTCAGTTCATGACAGATACTAAACCCATACATATCAGGAGAAGGAAACAGGAGTGCTGATTAGTGTTTTTTTATACCGCTTCATTAATTCACATTGCTACAGGGTGAATGTGGAGGTTCAGAAACCCAAGGGCTGACACAATTGACACATGGGTTGTGAAAAAGTGGAATAATTAGTAGTCCTGAATTTCACCACCTTGTCAAACTCATTGGTATTGGGTAAAGGATGGGTGCTCAGCTCCCCACTGGGCCCTGCTGACACCAGATTGTGGGTGAAGTCTAGTGGTGACTAACCTCTGGATGAGATTGGAGACTCAGCTTGCTGTTGGACTCTGTTGACATTACCTTTGTGGGCAAATTGGAGCACCTCCTGCTTCATACAGGCAGGAAAATCAGAACCCTGTTTATGCTATCCAGGCAGGATAATCAGAGCACCTCCTGATTCTTCCTGTTATGTGCTGTTGAGTCAGACCTGACTCATAGCGACCCCTCCTTGGGTTTCCAAGGTGATATCACTATGGAAGTAGATTGCCCAACCTTCTTTCTGAGGGCTGGCTGGGGGGTTGAACCGTCAGCCCTCTAGTTAACAGTCAAATGCCTTAGGCACTATGCTACCAGAGCTCCCTAGCAGAGGATAAATGTTCAGCTGCCCATCCAGTGCTGCTAATACTCCCAGGTGGGGGAATCAGAGTACATCACTTCTGCTGTGGTATTTAGTGTATAGGGAGTAGAGAGGCGAGGATTAAATCTCTGCTTGGTTTATTGAAATTGTGGTGACAGGAAGGTAGTATGTTTATTCCATTAGTGTTTTGCTAGGGTAAAGGGAGTATTTCAACAAATGTTTTTGTTGTTAGGCTATACTTTTCTTGGTTACTGGGGACAACAGATATTCCTTACAGTGTTGTTTTTCTCTACCTGTTGGCATTTTCAAGTTGGGAGTATCTGCAGCTCCTTGTTCAAAGTGTTTGTTTGGCAAAGAAACCCAGGAACTCACTGCCATGCCATTCCTGTAGACCTGAGGACCCTAGACTGTCACCTACTTCTCTTCAATCTTTAGAGTTTTCCTATGCTAATTTGTTACATTCAGTGTTTAGTTGTAAGATCCTGGGAAGAATTAGGCTATTCCACCTTGACAGAAGCCAAAAGCAAGTGACTTTTAAGTATATAAGAGAAATTTTAAAGCAGGGCTTGTTAAGGAAATACATATAGTTGCAAAAGAATCTTTTAGCTAAATGCAAAGATCCGTAAATAGAGGGAAAATGCTTTTATTAAAATGTAAGAATGTCCGTTGAATGACTGTCTGCCACACAAGGCTATATACTCTATGGGAACAAGAATGGTGCCATATGCATCCTTGTGGGTGGGGTGGCACTTGTTCTTTCATTTATCCAGTAATAATACTGTCATTGAATGAATGTTCACTATTATATTTCTTCCTAGTAAACAGTAAGCAAGAACAAACTAGCCCCTGATCTCATGTAGTTTCTAATCTAGTGAAGGTTACAAACACATTAACAAACAAACAAACTGTGGTGATTAAGTTTGTGTGTCAACTTGGCTAGGCTCTTTGAGTGCCAGGGCAGCTGAATGTAGTATTCACCATGATGAGACTGGTAATCAACTCTATGGTGGAATCTACTGGGAGGTGATGAGTAGCTGCCCTAGGGAGGTGGTCTGCTTCCCATATATAAGAAATAGCTTTGGGGATGGTCTCTAGCTTATGGCACACTTGGACCCTGCATGTAGCCATGTCATTGTTCAGCAGCTTGCCATGCTCTGCCAACTCTGGGACTTACAGTGGACTTGAATTAATGTCTTGCCATGTGGTTTGGTAACATTGGGACTGTGTCATTTGTCATCCTTGGGCTTGTTAGCCTCAGTAGCCAATAGCTGCCTGAGTGAAGAGATGCCTCTAGCTTCATTGGGGCGGGAGCAAGAGGCAGAGCTGAAGCCCAAGGTCAAGGAGTTTTCACCCAGCCCCTACAGCCTGGCACTTTGAACTTGGACTTAAAACCTCCAAACTGTAAGAGAATAAACTGTTCGTTAAGGTCATCCCACTTGTGGTATACTCCTGTCAGAGTGGCACTAGGTAACCAGAACACAAACCTATGGCCATCATTTGCTATTCCAATTCCTAAATGACCCTACGGGATAGAGTAGAAGTGCTCCACGTGGTTTCCAAGACTGTAATCTTTACAGATGCTGACTGCCATATCTTTCTACTATGAAACAGCTGGTGGGTTTGAACCCCAACCTTTCGTTAGCAGACAAGCACTTTAACCACTGCACTACCAGTGTTCTGCTGAACATATAAACATACCCCATGATACAGCATAGTAAGCACTCAGAAAGTATTGATTACAGGGTATGATGCAAAAATAAAGGGGGACTGGAGTTCAATATAAGGTGAATTCACACAATAAATGCTTGGTGTCTTTGCTGAACAGAATAGGAAATGGACTTTGATCGATTATGCTGAAGATAGTCAGTACTCATATAAAGTAACATGTCATTATTAGTTACCATCAGGTCAACTCTTGATGATCTCATGTGTGCAGAGAAAAACTGCTCCATAGAGTTGTCAAGGCTATCACCTTTTGGAAACATCACCAGGTCTGTCTTCCAAGTGTGGGTTCAATTTGCCAAACCTTCAATTAGTCAATCACTTAATTGTTTGCTCTACCCAAGGACTCCTATAAAATAATATACATATAAAGAACCAAAACAAAACCTGTTGCCATTGAGTCAATTTTGACTCACGGTGACCCTGCAGGATTGATTAGAACTGCCCCATAGTGTTTTTAAAGCTATAATATTTTTGGAAGCAGAGTACCAATCTTTCTCCCATGGAGCAGTTGGGAGGTTTGAATTTTGTCCTTTCAGCTAGCACCCAAGCATTTTAACCTCTACACCACCAGGGCCTAAAGCACTTGACTGCTAACCAGAAGGTTGGTGGTTCAAACCCACCAGCCACTCCTTGGAAGATTGGGCAATCTACTTCCGTAGTGATACTGCCTTGGAAACCCAAAGAGGCGTCACTATGAATCGAGATGACTCAATTTGATGGCACATAACAGCAATAAGGACTCACTGCTGTCAAATTGATTCTGACTTATAGCAACCCCCACTGAGTTTCCAAGGTGATAAATCTTTACAGAAGTAGATTGCCCTGTCTTCCTTCTACAGAGCAGCTTGTAGGTTTGAACCACCAACCTCCTAGTTAACAGTCAAATATTTTAGGCGCTGTGCCACAAGAGCACCTTTTAAAGAAACATAGTGTAGCTAAAATGTTCCTTGAACTTCTCAACATTCAAGGAAAGCAGTCATCACAAATTGATACTTCTTCCATAGTATTAGAAGGATCCCTCTACTGAGCTGCCTAGCTCCCCAGGTCTTCATTCTTTTAGAATTATCTCTTCATAAGCAGCTAGATGTGTTGGCAGTTAGACAGAACTGGAAGAGCGTGATCAATAGTGTGGTAGCTGTGGGATGTGGGCAATGGATGACTTTCGGGGATAAAAGGTGGCCAGCACTCAATTTGGCATGTGCCATCAGCTTCATATTCAAGAGCTCTCTTGCTTTAGCTCTGACATATCAGGTGTGAAGAACAGAGTCAGCAAGTGCCCTTAGCAAATATTCAAAAATGATGCTGGAGAATCTCTGGGGAGAGAGGGAGATTTGGTCACAAAAGGCAAGTACTGACAGGAAAACGAACAAAAGAAAGCTTGGTCAGGGGAAAGGGAAGAACATCCAGCATTTAATACAGATGGTCACTGTCTGGGGACATTTAAACTTATCTTTCTAGCAGGAAGGAATCCATTATTTGTTTCTTACCTTTCCCAAGATGTCTTTGAAGAAAAAAATAAGATGAAAGAAAAATCCTCTTCTTAAAATATAATGTGGACATTGTTTAGATAGCCACAGGGTGTTTTTTAAAAGGAGCTCTCCTTTCTGGTTTTGAGAGAAAAATGTATAAAACTCAGAAAGAAGGTCATGAACTTCAACTCCAGACAAAGGGAGGCTGGCAAATTCATTTTGCCATCTCTCTTATCATTCTTTTCAACTTCCAGGACTCTGTTTATGCTTCTTACGTTGGATATTTTACAACCAGCAATTTATGTTCCTTAAAGCATTAGAGTCACATGCACTAGACTAGGGACTGTGGATGGAAAATAAATGAGGCTTCGGGGTTAAAGCAATAAGCTTTTGATGGTGGAATTTCTGGCTCTGATTTGAGTGATAGAAGAGCTATCCAGGTGTGACGGTCATTTTCCAAAGTCCTGGGATTCTGATATGTTGTCAACCATCTACTCCACTATTGCATCACTGGAAGTTTTTCTTGCAAAATGTAGAGAGGGATAATTGGTGGATCCTAGATCCAGATCCTATTTATCACAATAGAATAATGTCTGATATAGTGCTGGCAGATGAGTCCACTATGTTGGAAGGCAGTCTGCAAAAAGGGCATGGAGGCCACATGTTCTGACCTCCTCTAACCCTACAAGAGGAAGACAGGAGTACCAGCAGTAACCCAAGGCCTATTACTGCAAGGCCAGACATGCTGCCTCCCTCCAGCCCTTTCACCAACCGTTCCTCCCAAAGCACCCACCACCTCTCTCCTGGATTAGATAATTCACTGCAGTGGCCACACAGAACTCACAGATTACAGGGTTTATTAGGGAAGCACCACAGGCTACAATTTAAGTTCAGGAAAAATGCTCAGTCTCTCTCCTAGCCCACCGTCCCTCAGCCAGCAGTCTCTCACAGTCTCTTTCCCAGCAGTGCTGGTCCCTTGTTGTCTCACTCAGCGATGCATGTCTCTTGAGTCTCTTTCCCAGCAATGCGTGTCTAAGGAGCCTGTGTCTCTTTCAGTAGCATGTCTTCCTCAACCAGCAGTCAGAGAGTTCTGCCTCCAGGAGGCCTCCTTTTGAGCCCGGCAGGGTGGTCAAACTAGCCAACTATAGCATCAGAACTCTAAGCACCTGAGAGAGAGTGGGCACCTCTGAGAACATTGTTTTGTGCCACTCCCAACAGAAATACTCCAGGTGGACACCTTCAGCAATCAGGAGCTCCTCAGTTGCTCATAGCAAATTCCACCTTGGAGTTTACAAAGACTTATGGGTAGAAAAGCCACACAAAGTAATTTACTACACTGCACAGTCACAATGCATAATGACTGCAACATTGGACTTGAGCATATCAATGATCATAAATATGGTTCAGGAACAGGCAATGTTTCATTCTGTTGTGCATAGAGTTGTCCTGAGTTGGAACTGACTCAACGAAAATTAACAATAATAACATTCTCCAATTGTATAAATCCCAGAGAAAGCCCTCAATTTAATGCATTGCATTTATGATAAATTCTGAATATTTATCTACTATATAAAGCCCTGTTAATCCAGGCCAAGTCTTTGTTTTCAAATTGATACCCTACACTGTCTACTTTTATAAGAACATGTCCTGGTATATGTTATCATGATACTTCTTATCAATTCTCTAAATCTTACCTATCCACCAAAGCTCATACCTAGACCTCTGTTTCTTGAAGCCTTCCTCAACCACCTTAACCTTCAAATACTTCTCTCAACTCATCCCCTTTAAGTCCTTTCTTCTTACATGTATTTGGCATATAACATATTCTTTCTTGAATTTTCATTTTCAAGAATCTGTTTTATTGCCTCATCTAGATTTTAAGCTCCTAGTAAGCATAAGCCATGACTTACACCACTTTTATTCCTTGGTTATGCTTTTATTGGTGTATTTGTCCAGTGGTTCTCTATTTGGCCTGATGATGTTTAGCTCTATATAATGAACATACAATGCACATCCACTGTCTGTTGAGACTGCACCAATGGGCTCAAGCACAGCAAGGATTTTGAGAATAGTGCAGGACAGAACAGTGTTTCATTCTGTTGTACATAGGGTCACTTTGAGTAAGAGTTGATTCATTGGCACCTGACAACAACTATGTGTTTAAGAATGAAATTGCAGGGATGGATAAAGTAAGATTCTTGCCTGATGAATGTAAAAGACTAATGAAGAAAGAATAAAGAGCTTAGTTTCCAGCAATCAAGATAATTTCCAACAAAGCACATTAGATCGTGAGGCACTTAAAAAACAGACTGTGCTTTTTCATGTTTGTATCTTTAGCAGGTAGCACAGTGTTGTAGTTGGAGCTGTGTGTCAACTTGACTGGGCCACAATTCTGTGTGGTTTAAGCATTTGTGGTATGGGTTGTTCACATGATGGAATCAGGTGAATATGTTTTGAGCAACCAATCCATTAAAAGGAAGTTTCCCGAGGGGTGTGGCCTGCTTCAGGTATATTTATGGACATCCTGGGAAAAGAGACACTCTTCTGTGGATTGGGATTCTGTTGTGCTCCTTATAACTGTCCATGAGTGAACAATCCACCATTCAGCCTGAAGATCTTGGATTCATCATTCGTTGGAGTCAACAGACGGTATACTACTTGCCAATCTTGAGATCCTCAGCCCCTGCAGCTGCGTGAGTCAGGAAAAGCCTCCAGCTTCATGTTTGATCTAAGAACTTGAGACTTGCCAGCTTCTATAAGTATGTGAGCCATTTTTTGTAAGATAAATTTCTCTTTCTCTGTATGTATATATAAGCTTTACTGGTTTTGCTTCACTAGAGAACACATTTGGTACTGGGAGTGGTTCTGGAGGGACAAAATCACAAGGATGGGCTTCCTATATTGGTTCTCCAATTTGATTAATCGTAAGGGCACTCTGTTAGTAAAGAGAGCCCTGCTAATCCATGGCATGAGGTGGCAACATTAATATGCAAAATAGCACCACCAGTAGATCAAGTACTTTTGAGAAGTGAGGCTCTAGGTGATCTCATATTTGATACTTTTCTGCAATTTTGTCAGCATGAGGAGTATAAGGAAGCTGGTTGGTTGGTCCTACCTACACTAGACGAAGTGGTGAAAGAGCAAAATGAGTTCATGGCTGCTGAGTTACAGCTTAAGTGCTGCATAAAAGACCTCAATGTTTCCAGTTGTGCTCTGAAAGGAAGCCTTATTTCTTCTAGTAACAGAGCTGATATTGCCAAAAAACAATCCCAGAGTCTTATTGTAAGGGTGGCTGAATTACAACGCCAATTAAATTGCCAAACCAGAATGGTGTCTGAAGTTAAAGTGAGGGCATTGATTGGGAAAAAAATGGGTTCCTGAAACCTGGAATTGGGACATTTGAGCAGATAGTCAGGAAGATCAGGATGTGGAGCCTGTAGTTCTGTTCAATCCCTCCCATCTGAAAGGATTACTGTAAAATCATTATCCCCTCCACCTCAGTTTGATGGGATTAATCCAACTGGATCTTGAAGAATGGCAGTAGAGTATCATAAACTTAATCATGTGGTGACTCCAACTGCAGCTGCTGTTCCTGATATGGTTTCATTGCTTGGCCAAATTAGTACATGTCCTGGTACTTGGTATACAGCTATTGATCTGGCCAATGCCTTTTTCTCAATACTAGTTTAAAAGGACCATCAGAAGCAGTTTGCCTTTATCTAGTAAGGCCAACAATATACTTTCACAGTGCTTCCCAAGGGGTATATCCACTCCCCAGCACTATGTCATAATTTAGTCCATAGGAATTTTGATTGCCTTTCCCTTCCATGAGACATCACACTGGTCCATTATATAGATGAAATTATGCTGATTGGACCTAGTAAGGAAGAAGTATCGATGACTCTAGACTTATTGGTGAGACATATGCATACTAGAGATTGGGAAATTAACCCAACAAAAATTCAAGCACCTTCCACCTCAGTGAAATTTCTAGGGATCCAATGGTGTGGGGCATGTCAAGATATGCCTACTAAAGTGAAGGATAAGTTATTGTATCTGGCTTCTCCCACAACTAAAAAGGAGGCACAACATCTGGTGGGTCTCTTTGGATTTTGGAGGCAACATTTCCCTCATTTGGGTGAGTTGCTTCAACCTATTTATCTAATGACTCAGAAAGCTGCTAGTTTTGGGCAGGGCCCAGGATAACAGAAGGCTCTCTTACAAGTTCAGGCTACCATGTAGGCTGCTCTGCCACTTGGACCATATGATCTGACTGATCCAGTGATGCCTGTAGCAGATAGAGATGCTGTTTGGAGTCTTTGACAGGACCCTATTAGTGAATCATAGCACAAACCCTTAGGATTTTGGAGCAAAGCCTTGCCATTCTCTGCAGATAACTACTCTCCTTTTGAGAAACAGCTTTTGGCTTGTTACTGGGCTTCAGTAGAGACTGAACACCTAACCATGGGCCACCAAGTCACCATGAGGCCTGAGCTGCCCATCATGAATTGGGTGTTGTCTGACCCACAGAGTCATAAAGTTGGACATGCACAGCAGCACTCCATCATTAAATGGAAGTGGTATATCAGAGATCAAGCTCGAGGAGGACCTGAAGGCATAAGTAAGTTGCATGAGGAAGTGGCCCAAATGCCTATGGTCTCCACTCCAGTCACATTACCTTCCCTCTCCCAGTCTGTACCTATGGCCTCATGGGGAGTTTCTTATGATCAGTTGACTGAGGAAGAGAAAACTTGTGCCTGGTTTACAGATGGTTCTGCGATATGCAGGGACCACTAGAAAGTGGACAGCAATGGCACTGCAGCCTCTTTCTGGGACTTCCTTGAAGGACAGTGGTGAAGGGAATTTCTCCCAATGGGTAGAATTTTGAGCAGTGCATATGGCTGTTCACTTTGCTTGGAATGAGAAATGGCCAGATGTGTGATTATATATGGATTCATGGCCAGATGGTCTGGGACTTGGAAGGAGCATGATTAAAAATTGGTGACAAGCATGTATGGGGAAGAGGTATGTGGATAGATCTCTCTGAGTTGGCCAAAGGAGTAAAGATAATTGTGTATCATGTGAATGCCCACCAAAAGGTGACCTTGGCAGAGGAGGACTTTAACAATCCAGTGGATAGGATGACACATTCAGTGGAAACCAGCCATCATTTTTCCCCAGCTACTCCTGTCATTGCTCAATGGGCTCATGAACAAAGTGGTCATGGTGGCAGGGATGGAAGTTATGCATGGGCTCAGCAACATGGACTCCCACTTACCAAGGCTGATTTGGCTACTGCTACTGCTGAGTGCCCAGTCTGCCAGCAGCAGAGATCAACACTGAGTCCGCGATATGAAACCATCTTTGGGGTGATCAGCCAGCAACCTGGTGGCAGGTTGATTACATTGGACCATCTCCATCATAGAAAGGACAGTGTTTTGTTCTTACTGGAATAGACACTTATTCTGGATATGGATTTGCTTTCCCTACACAATGCTTCTGTCAAAACTACCATCTGTGGACTTGCAGAATGCCTTATCCACCATCATGGTAACCCACACAGCATTGCTTCAGATCAAGGGACTCACTTCACAGCAAATGGAGTGCTGCAATGGGCCTATGCTCATGGAATTCATTGGTCTTACCATGTTCCCCATCATCTTGAAGCAACTGGCTTGATAGAACAATGGAATGGCCTACAGAAAACACAATTACTATACCAGCTAGGTGGCAATACCTTGCAGGGTTGGGGCAATGTTCTCCAGGAGGCTATATATGCTCTAAACCAGCATCTAATATATGGTGCTATTTCTCCAATAGTCAGAATTTTTGGGTCCAGAAACCAAGGAGTGGAAATGGGTGTGGTACCACTCATTATTACCCCTAGTAACCCAATCAAAAATTTTTTGCTTCCTGTCCCTGCTACCTTATGCTCTATAGGTCTGGAGATCTTAGTCCCAAAGGCAGGAACACTCCCACCTGGAGACATGACACTGATTGAATTGAATTGAAAATTAAAAATGCCACCAGGCCATTTTGGCTTCCTCATGCCTCTGGATCAACAGACAAAGAAGGGCATTACTATACTATCTGGTATGATAGATTCTGATTACCAAGGGGAAATCGGATTGATATTACATAATGGAGGTAAAGAAGAATATGCCTGGAATACAGGAGATTCTTTAGGATGTCTCTTAGTACTACCATGCCCTGTGATTAAAGTCAATGGAAAATTACAGCAACTCAATTCTGATATGATTACTAATGGTCTAGACCCTTCAGGGTCTTTGCCTTCACCCCACCAGGCAAAGAACCATGACCAGCTGAGGTGCTGGCTATGGGCAAGAGAAATACAGAATGGGTGGTAGAAGAAGGTAGTTCTGAATATCAGCTACCACCACGTGACCAGTTGCAGAAACGAGGACTGTGATTGTTATATTACTTCATTGTATATGTGCATCAAATATTTTTGTTTCCTTTTGCTATGAACTGTGAAATGTAAATAAGGTTAATGTGTTTTGGTTGTACGCATAGGTGGCCAGTCCTAAAGTCTGGACTGTTGTTGTTATGTGCCGTGGAGTCGGACCGACTCATAGCAACCCCTCCTTGGGTTTCTGAGACAGTATCACTACGGAAGTAGATTACCCCATCTTCCTTCTGAGGAGTGGCTGGTGAGTTTGAATGGCCAGCCTTCTGGTTAGTAGTCAAGTGCCTTAGGCACTACGCTACCAGAGCTCCCAAAGTCTGGACTAGAAGTTTTATTGACATAGATGACTCTGTATGAGATCACAGGAGCAGCAGGAACTTATTAACTGTAACCTAGAGAGATAATAGCTCTGGTAGCATAGTGCCTAAGGCACTTGACTGCTAACCAGAAAGCTGGCCGTTCAAACCCACCAGCCACTCCTCGGAAGGAAGATGGGGCAATCTACTTCTGTAGTG
>NW_006921590.1:14852637-14871330 GCF_000298275.1 Orycteropus afer afer | reverse complement strand
CCACCAGCCACTCCTCGGAAGGAAGATGGGGCAATCTACTTCTGTAGTGATACTGCCTCGGAAACCCAAGGAGGGGTCGCTATGAGTCGGGGCTGACTCAACGGCACATAACAACAACAAGAGAGATAACAAGTCAATTATAACAAAAGGTTGAAGCCATATAAGATGTCATTTAAAGAAATGACAACTTAACTAAAAATATGGAGTTTTATTCTAACAATATAGAGTCAGGCCTTACAAAGGAAAAATATTTTCCTCACAGTGTGGTTAAAGTCATCTGGCTGCTAAGCAAAAAATCAGTAGTTTGAACTTGCCAGCTCTCCTCATAAGAAAGATGCTTCCATAAAGATTTACAAGATTGGAAACCCAATGGCAGCTGCTATGGGTCTGAATCCACTATATGGCAATGAGTTTGATTTTACTTTTATTTTTTGGTATGGTATATCACTCTAATAGGCATCCCATATTTAACATAGCCAAAAGGAACTCTATTTAACCCCCTCTAGTTCCATAAAATAAGGAGCTCTAGTGGTACAATGCCTAAGGCATTTGACTGCTAACCAGAAGGTTGGTGGTTCAAACCCACCAACTGCTCTGCAGAAGGAAGATGGGGAAATATACTTCCATAGTTTTCTGCCTTGGAAACCCAATGGGAGTCACTATGAGTTGGAATTGACTCGATGGCAGTAGATTTGTTTTTTTGTTTCCTTAAAACAGTCCCAGTGACACAGTGGTTAGGCACTCATTTTCAGGGAAAAAAAAAAATTGTATCAGTATGTATCTGTAAAGATACAGCCTTGGATACCCATGGGGCAGTTCTCTGCCCCATAGTGTCAGTATGAGTCAGAATTGACCCAACAACAATGTGTTGTTGTTGTTGTTTATTAATTTTACACAAGAAACCTGCTCCTCCAATTAGCAAAGAACAAAACCTTCCTGCTGCCTAGTTT
The DNA here is from genome assembly GCF_000298275.1 of Orycteropus afer afer. Lineage (NCBI taxonomy): Eukaryota > Metazoa > Chordata > Mammalia > Tubulidentata > Orycteropodidae > Orycteropus > Orycteropus afer. Next base: position 14,870,380 of record NW_006921590.1, on the reverse strand, counting down.
TTGCACCTATTTTATCATTAGCCTTCCCTTCACATCATTAGCCTGTCACATTGATTTAAAATCTGAAAAATATCTTCAAATTTCACCATCTCTTTTGTCTTAGTTGAAGGCAATAAATGTTTCTTTGTAATTACTGTAATTGCCTCCTAATTCATCTCTCTGGTTCCACACTCACCTCTATATGGTTTTGTTTTATTATACATAATGCTAATTTGCACCTCAGGATTTTTCGCTTTCCTGTTAGCCTTGCCTGGGATTTTCTTCCTTTTGAGCAAGAATATTGTCTTATTTACCACTAAATCCCTAGCATTTAGAAGACTCCTTGGTACAAAACAAGCACTTTTATTAAAAGCATTTTATTAAAATATTGAGTGAATTTTTGGCTGTTGTTGAATATACAGGAAAATGAATTAATAACTTGAACACCCACCATTTGTGTGGTGAGGAGCCAACAGATTCTAACCTCAAGAGGATTATGGCTTCAATATATTTGATTATGTGGGCTATCTGTACAAATAAATGAGTAATCCTCTGCTAAGTATTAAATAGGAATAGTATGTCCCACTTGATAGTATTCCTGATAACCTAAGGATGCCCATGTAGACAACCATAAATGGTGGTCATTATTCTCAGTACCTGTTTTTATGTTAATAGAATCTTACTTTTAGCTAGATGGGATTTCAAAGAAACTCAGTGTGATGGTTATGTTTGTATGTCAACTTGGCTAGGCCTGGTTGAGTGGCTGGGCAGCTGGATCTAGTATTCCCCATAATGAGACTCCATGGTGAAATCTACTGTGAGCAGCTAAGTAGCTGCCTTTGGGTATGTGATCTGCTTCCTGTACATAAGGAGAAGTTTTGAGAATGGTCTCTAGCTTATGGCATGCTTGGACCCTGTATGTAGCTGTGTCATTGCTCAGTAGCCCACTATGCTCTGCCGACCTTGCGACTTACAGTTGTTGTTGTTGTTGTTGTTAAGTGCCGTCGAGTCGGCCCCGACTCATAGCGACCCCTCCTTGGGTTTCCGAGGCAGTATCACTACGGAAGTAGGATTGCCCAACCTTCCTTCCGAGGAGTGGCTGGTGGGTTTGAACCGCCAGCCGTCTGGTTAGCAGGCAAGTGACTTACAGTGGACTTAAGTTAATGGCCTGCGATGTGGTGTGGTAACATCAGGACTGTGCCTTTTACTTGTCAGTCTTGGGGTTTCTCAGCCTCAGCAGCCAGCAGCTGTCTGAGTGAAGAAAAGCCTCTAGCTCCAGTGGGCCGGGAGCAGGAGGCAGAGCTGGTCTCCCAGGTTGAGGGGCTTTTACTCAGCCCCTAGAGCTTGGCACTTTGAACTTGTATTTAAAGTCTCCAAATTGTAAGAATAAACTCCTGTTTGTTAAGGCCATCCCATTTGTGGTATATTCTTGTCAGAGCGGCATTAGGTAACCAGAACACTCAGTAAAATTACTTTTTTATTGGAAAATATTATCACATTATATTTAAATTGTTCAAATTATAACTAACTTTGGGAGGAGGTGTGTAAATTTAATTAATTTTGACATATTCTGCAGCAACACATACTTCAAAGTCTATTTTTGTTTCAAACAACCTTAAATTTTATTTTTGGTTTTGTTTAAAGAACAAATTTAAGGTATAGGCCACCTTCTCAGTCAAACCTTGAGAAACAGATTTTATTCTGTCTGAATTTGACCTTCATCGCTCTGTATCTTTCATGCTTTCCACTACTTAAACCAGGCTCATTATTATAAGTGATCAATAAATGTCTTTTGAATGAATTAATACATATGTTCAGGAATAATATATATCTAAGCTTTATGTAACCTTAGTTAGGGGCAGATGAGTGGATGATTGCCAAGTCTTTTAGTCCCTTGTGACAAAGGCTATTTGTCATGACTGATTTTGTCTGTGATATTGTCTCTTCACCTTCTTTGGAATTCCCTGCTTCCAAAGAGCTGCACCTTATTCTGGCCCCTGCATCTGCTCTACCTCATCTCCTCCATTTCTGGGAGTCACAACCAGTGGCATCACCTAGGGTTGGTTTCACCCAGTGCAGTAACTCGTGGTGTACCCCCCATGGACTTCCTCTTGTACCAGACAGTACAGAATCCTTCGTAATGTTTTTTTGTACTAGTGTTACTCATAAATCATAATTTCCATATATCACTAAATATAATGCCAATAGTAATGATATAAACAACTAGCAAAATTAAAATTACACTTTTAATTACAATATCATATGTATAGCCTAATTATATTTACATCTACATAGTTTCATGTAGGAGCTCTGGTAGCATAGTGCCTAACGCACTTGACTGCTAACCAGAAGGCTGACTGTTCAGACCCACTAGCCACTCCTCAGAAGGAAGCTTGGGCAATCTACTTCCATAGTGATAATGCCTCAGAAACCCAAGGACGGGTCGCTATGAGTCAGGTCTGGCTTGACGGCACACAAAAACAACAGTTTCACGTGGTTAAATTGAAAATTCGGTAAGAAAACAATGTAATTCAAAGCATAAATTTTTAAGAACTACATTAAAATTATGTTTATATTAAAGTTAAGTTTTACTATTACATGAGATACTTAATGGATTAGGCCTGCATAATCAATAATGGCTCAAATAATGTAGGAAGTTGTAATAAGTGTATACGGAAATATATTCATAAACAAAATGATACCATAAAAATAAACAGGAACAAATACACAAGGATTTCAGCACTTGATGAACATTTCAACTAAATAAGAAATTTGTTGTCTTGGCCTTCAAATCTGTGAGCTTGTGAATCACTTCATTGAAATGAATGCCTTTCACCAACTCACTTTCAATTGTCAGCAAAATTGGAAATCCTTGACTGTCCAATGGTAGATCACTAATGGTTCTTTATAAATTTCAGCTTTGAAAAGTTCTTGTCATTTGAAGCCACAGACACATAAATTGTCAGAAATAATTTTAGGCTTAGTAAAAGTGTTGGGAGAGATTCTATGAAGTCCCATTCAATTACAAAGGTCAAAACATCTAATGTGGCCCAAACTTTGGCTTCTTTCAGATCAATCACTCCTGCTTTTAGGTGCATTCTCAACACTGGTATTTCTATTAAAATCTCATTTTCAGACAGTTCATCATAAAAAATGGTCAATTATGGAATGTGTATCTTTAAGTCTTCTTCAGTGGTGATATGAGACTCTGTTTGAACAGCTTCAAACATGGCAGCTACTTCTGTGATGGTTCATGATCTGATCTGGAGTTCAGAATGAAAGCTATCAAATACACCTAAGCATTACCCTCATACTTTCTTCTTGCAGAAGAACAGCATCACTTGCCTGATCCCCGTTCCCTTCCATACTCTTCTGAACCTGGCTCTTCTCTCTGCTGAAATTTCATATTCATCTAATTTTAAAAGCACCTGTTCAGTCACATGATCCACTAGATGTCTATGCTTCTCATGCAGAAAAAACTCTTGGCGCCTCTAGCTTTGTCATCAGCTTGTTAAGAGATAAGTCCTTAATCTTCAGGTACTGCTGTGTAACATTAATTTCCTAAAGTGCATCACACGAGAGGTACAAGCAATATAGAAAAATGAAATCACAAATAGCAGCCAGAAGACCTTGTGTTGCTCCTCTTGTGTCCAAATTTTCATAGGGATCACAAAAAAGCTTCAATCACTGCTACAAACTTATAGTACTTTTTTAACTGCACACTATGATCACTCCAGTGTGTTGTTGATAGCCTTTGCACTGACACTCCAGTATGGTCAATTAATATATCCCTTCAGTGGTGGAAGCAGCACAGAAAGAAAACATAGTCTCAAGTTCTAAAAAATGTCTCAGACGATTCATTTTCACCAAGAGTGGTTACCGTACAAGTTAAGAGAATGGTCCATATATTCAATAAAAATACCTTTTTTATCCTTTCCCTTAAGAATTGCTTGTACACTTCCATGGATTCCAGGCATGGAAGCAGCATTACCTAACCCTTGAGTGCAGTACATCATTTTGTCCAGTCCATCATTTGCCAGTTTTTCTAAGAATATCAGAACTGAGGCCACCAGCTTTTTTCCTTTTTTTTTTTTTTTTTTAATTGTGATTTGGGTGAAAGTTTACAGAGAAAATTCACAATTTACATACACTTGGTCTAATAACATTGACTACAATTTACCCTAATGCAACAGCTCCCCTCCCACTACTTCCCAACAGTTACCTCTTCCCTGTGTCCTTCCCTCCATGCACTCCTGCCCCGAGCTCTCTCCCTGTGCATAAACAGCCCTTTTTCTCCCTTGATTGTTCTCTCTCGGGAGTTTATCTACCTCAGGTAAATGTTCAACTCATATGCCTGTCTTTCATTTGGCTGGAAGCCACAGGTGTGGGTTCAATTCTAGACCTGAAGGGCAGTTAGGGGCCATAGTCTCAATGGTTCCACCAGGCTCTATCAGACCTGCAAATCTGGTCCCCCCTCCTTTTTTTTCTTTTTTTTTCCCCAAATGATTTTGAGTTTTGTTCCACATTGTTCTCCCTCTCTATCCAGGATCTCCTACATAGATCCCCCTCTGAGTGGTTGACAGTGGTAGCTGGGCACCATCTAGTTCTTCTGGTTTCATAGTTGTATAAGCTGAGGATCAAATGGTGTACCAGTCAGGAGTACTAGTTGTTTCCATGAATCTTTTGTTTTCTTCATTCTTCTTTGCTCTGGATGATGAGAGACCCATCATTACATTTAGATGGCTGCTGGCAAGCTTTTAAGATCCCAGTCGCTACTCACCAAAGTAGGAGGTGGAACAATGTTTGGTGTAGTACATTATGCCAATTGAGCTTGATGTCCCCTGGGACTATGGTCTGGAACCCATAGGTTCAACTACTCGCTCCCTCTAGGTAGCTGGCTGTGCCCAAGAAGTGACTACAAACTTGTCCCTTGTCAGCTCTACTATACACCTGTGAATTCTTCCAAAACAAACAAATACACTTGTAGAATCCTTGTCTGCCAATCCTATACATAGTCTTGTGCACACTCCCCCCTGCATAGACATACCTAATAGTTCAACCTGTCCACCCATCTATCCACCCGTATATCTATGTTTGTCCTCATTGAAAACACAGTACTGTATATGCAAAAGGTTCATCTTTGTTGTCTTTACCTCCCATGTACCTCTCTATGCCGTCCTTTTCCTCAATGCCACCATATTGATCACTCACATTTGGTACATTGCCCTTCTCTTCACCCAAATTAGTACTTGTCTCTACCTATCTAACAGGGTTCTCTCCCCTCCCCTCCCAACCCTGGTAACCAGCAAAGAAAATTTCCCTCCATATATAAAATTTTCCCTGACTTATTATAACAGACTAATAGACTATTTGTTTTTCTGTGATTGATTTATTCACTCAGCATAACATCCTCCAATTTCACCCATGTTATGTGGTGTTTTACAGATTCTACGTTATTCTTTAAGGTTGTAGTATTCCATTGTGTGTTGTTGTTGTTGTTGTTTTTGTTATGTGCCGTAGAGTCAGACCCAACTCATAGTGACCACTCCTTGGGTTTCCGAGGCAGTATTACTACGGAAGTAGATTGCCCAACCTTCCTTCCGAGGAGTGGCTGGTGGATTTGAACCTCCAGCCTTCTGGTTAATAGTTAAGTGTATGTACCATAGTTTGGTTAGGTGTTCTTCAGTTGATGGACACCTAGGTTGTTTTCATCTTTTGGCTATTGTAAATACTGCTGCGATGAACATTGGTGTGCATATGTCTGTTCTAGTCCTGGCTCTGACTTCTTTAGGATATATACCTAGTAATGGATTGTCTGGGTCAAATGGTATTTCTAATTCCAACATTTTTAGGAATCACCATACTGCTTTCTACAGTGGTTGTGCCATTTTATAGTCCTACTAGCAGAGTATGAAAGTCCCAATCTCTCCACATCCTCGCCAGCATTTGTTATTTTCTGTCTTGTTGAACTTTGCTACTAGTGCTAGGGAAAGATGGTATCTGAATGTTGTTTTGAACACCCTTGACTGCTAACCAGAAGGCTGGCAGTACAAACCCACCAGCCACTCCTCAGAAGGAAGGTTGGGCAATCCACTTCCATAGTGATACCACTTTGGAAACCCAAGAAGGGGTTGTTGAGTCAGGTCTGACTCAACAGCACATAACAACAACAGTGACTAATGATCATGAGCATTTCTTCATATTTCTTGACCTCCTGAATATACTCCTTTGTGAAGTGTCTATTCATATCTTCTGAACATTTTTCAATTGGATTACTTGTCTTTTTGTTATTGAGGTGTTGAAGTTTTCTGTAAGTTCTAGAGATAAGTCTCTTGTCAAATATGTCATTGCCAAATATTTCTCCTAACCTGTAGGTTTTCTTTTGACTCTTTTGGAGAAGACTTTGGAATCAAATAAAAATTTAATTTTTAGAAGGTCCCATTCATCTAGTTTCTCTTCTGCTATTTGTGCATTTTGGGTTATGATTGTTAGTCTATTTATGCCATGTATTTGGGCCCCTAAATTTGCCCCTAGTTTTTCTTGGAGAAATTTTATAGTTTTAGGTTTCACATTTAAGTCTTTGATCCATCTGGAGTTGTTTTTGTGTATGGTGTGAGGTACAGATTTTGTTTCATTTTTCTGCAAATGGATATTGAGTTTTTCCAGCAACACTTATTAAACAAACATTCTCTTCCCCATTTAATGGATTTTAGTCCATTGTGAAATATCAGCTGACCATAGGTGGATTGATCTTTTTCTGGGTTCTCAAATCTATTCCATTGGTCTATGTGTCTGCCATTGTACCAGACAGTGTTGACTACTGTGGCTGTATAGTTGGTTTTGAGATCCAGCAGGGTGAGACCTCCTACTTTGTTCTTCTTCTTCGGTAGTGCTTGGCTTATCTGAGGTCTCTTTCCTTTCCATATAAAGTTAGTGATTCAATTTTCCATATCCTTAAAAAATGTTGATGGGATTTGGATTGGGATTGCATTGAATGTATAAAATGCTTCTGGTAGAACTGACATTTTCACAATGTTCAATCTTCCTATCTATGAGCATGGGATGTTCCTCCATTTATGTAGATCTCTTATGGTTTCTTGAAGTAGTTTTTTTCAGTTTTCTTTGTACAGGTCTTTTGTGTCCCTGGTATGATTTATTCCCAAGTATTATATTTTTTGGTAGCTATTGTAAATGTATGGATTTCCTTTTTTTTTTTTTTTTCAGCAATCTCTTCTTGGGGTACAGGAATCTAACTGATTTTTGGATGTTGATCTTGTATTCTGCCACAATGTTAAATCTCTCAATTAGTTCCAGTAGATTTTTTACTGAGTCTCTTGGGTTTTCTAGGTATAGGATCATATCATCAGCAAATAGGGATAGTTTGACTTCTTCCTTACCAATCTGGATGCCTTTGATTTCCCTTTCTTGCCTTATTGCCCTGGCTAGGACTTCTAATATAATGTTGAATAGAAGTGGTGATAGAGGGCATTCTTGTCTGGTTCCTGTTCCCAAGGAGAGTGGTTTCAGTCTCTCTCCATTGAGAATAATGTTGGCTGTTGGTTTTGTGTAAACCAAAAACCAAACCCTCTGCCATGGAGTCAGATATGACTCCTAGTGACCCCTCCTTGGGTTTCTAAGGTGGTATCACTACAGAAGTAGATTGCCCATCCTTCTTTCCAAGGAGTAGCTGGTGGGTTTGAACCATTAGACTTCTGGTTAGTGGTCATGTGTCTTAGGCTCCCTGGTTTTGCATGTTGTTGTTGTTGTTATGTTCCATTGAGTCAGACCCGACTCATAGTGAACCCTCCTTGAGTTTCTGAGGCAGTATCACTACAGAAGTAGATTGCCCATCTTCCTTCCAAGGAGTATTGAGGAGTGTCCCTTCTATTCTATTTTGCTGTGAGTTTTGATTAGGAATGGGTGTTGGATTTTTTCCAAATGCCTATTCTGAATCAATTGATATGATCATGTGGTTCTTTTTCTTTGTTTTATTTATGTGGTGGAGCACATTGGTGGTTTTTCTAATGTTGAACCATCCTTGTATACCTAATATGAACCCCACTTGGTCATAAAGAATTATTTTCTTGATATGTTGTTGGAGTCTATTGGCTGGGACTTTGTTGATGATTTTGAATCTATATTCATGAAGGATATTGATCTGTAGTTTTCCTTTTGAGTGGTATCTTTGCCTGGTTTTGGTATTGAGGTTATGCTTGCTTCATAAAATGAATTTGGGAGGATTCCATCCTTTTCTATGTTTTGGAAATGTTTGAGTAGGATTAGTGTCAGTTCTTCTCTGAATGCTTGGTAGAATTCTCCAGTAAAACGATCTGGGCCAGGACTTTTTTTTGTTGGTAATTTTTTTTATGACCAGTTCATTTTCTTTTGTTACTGATTTGTTCAACTTTTCCACATCAGTCTGTGTTAGTTTAGGCAAGTGGTGTGTTTCTAGATATCTGTCGATTTCTTCCAGATTTTCAAATTTGTTGGAGTACAGTTCTTCATAGTGTCCTAATATTATCCTTTTTGTTTCAGTTGGTTCAGTTGTAATGTCACCCATTTAGTTTCTTACTTGTGTTATTTGTATTCTCTCTCTTTTCCTTTGTTAGATTTGCCAGTGGTTTGTCAATTGTATTAATCTTTTCAAAAAACCAGCTTCTGGTCTTGTTGATTTTTTCTATTGTCTTTCTATTTTCTATTTCATAAATTTCTGCTCAGATCTTGATTATTTCCTTTCTTTGGGTGACTGCAGGTTTTGTTGCTGTTCTTTTTCCAGTTGTTGGAGATGCTGGTTTAAAGTGTTGTTTATGGCTCTTCTTTTTTGATGTATGCATTTTTTGCTATAAATTGGCCTCTGATCACTGCTTTTGCTGTGTCCCAAAGATTTTGGTATGTTATTGTGTTTTCATTCTTGTTTGATTCAAGCTATTTTTTAATTTCATTTTTTATTTCTTCTCTTACCCATTCTTTCTTAAAGAGGGTGTTGATCACTTTCCAAGTGTTTACTCTTTTTCCATTGATCTTCTTATTGTTGATTTCTAATTTGATAGCATTATGATCTGAGAAGATGCTTTGCAGTATTTAAATATTTGTCAATTTATTAAGGCTTGCCTTGTGGCCTAACATATGGTCTATCATGGAAAATGTTCCATGTGCACTGGAAAAGGATGAATGTATATTTTTCTGTTGTTGGGTGAAGTGCTCTGTAGATGTCTATAAGATCAAGTTGGCGGGTTGTATTGTTTAGCTCTTCTGCATCTTTGTTGAGTTTCTTTCCAGTTGTTCTATCTTTCATTGAAAGTGGTGTATTAAAATCTGCTACTATATGTGGAGTCATCCGTTTGCCTTTTCACCTCTTTTAAAATATGATTTATGTATTTTGGAGCTCTTTCATTGGGTCTATAGATATTTGTTTTGGTTATATCTTCTTGTTTAATTGATCCTTCAATCATTATATAATGTCCTTCCTTGTCTCTTATGGTGGTGGTTATCTCAAAGTCAATTGCATCAGAAGTTAATATGGCCAGTCCTGCTCCTTTATGGTTACCATTTGCTTGATATATCTTTTTCCAATCTTTGATTTTTAATCGATTTTTGTCTTTGTCTCTAAGGTGTGTCTCTTGTAGATAGCATACTGATGGGTTTTATTTTCTTATCCAATCTGTAACTCTCTGACTCTTGAATGGTGCATTTAATCCATTAACATGCAGTGTAGTTATCAACAAGTATGAATTGATTTGTGTCATTTTGTGATGTGTTTTTTCATGGTGTCCCTGGTTTCTTTGTTCCATATTATTTTCTTTGCTAAGCTCAATATGTTTATGAATTGTATTATCATTTCCTTTGTTGCTGTTGTTTTAGTATTTGCTGAATATTTGTGCTTGTCCTCTTTTTTATTGTGATGTGAAGGTTTGTCATTTTTCTTTGAAGTTACCCTGTGATTAACAATTTTCTCCCTGAGTTTGAACAGTCTATTCTATCTTGCAACTCTCTTGACTTCCTCACCATTTAGAAGTTCTATAACTACATAGTATTTTCCCTCTTTTTATTTTGTAGTTGTCCTCATTTGCCAATTGATGTCTCTTGTTCCCTGTTTACAATCTTGTAAGCTTATTTTACTTTGGATATGTCCATAGCTGTGTTATTTTCTGGGTTATGTCATCTTGTGTATTAATGGTCAATTTTTGTTTGCTATTTTTAGTTTGTTGTTCAAAAGACTCCCTTTAGCATCTCTTGTAAGATTGGTCTGGTTTTAAAAAAATTCCTTTAATTTCTGCTAATACGGAAATCTCATAATTTGACCATCATATTTGAGAGACAATTTTGCTGGGTATATAATTCTTGGTTGAAAATTTTTCTCTTTCAGGGTTTTATATATACCATCCCATTGCCTTCTTGCTTGCGTGGTTTCTTCTGAGAAATCAGAGCTTATTCTTATTGGTTGTCCTTTGTAAGTGACTTTTCATTTTTGCCTGTGCTGCTTTCAGGATTCTTTCTTTGTCTTTGGTTTTGATGAGTTTTTTGATGATATGTCTTGGTGATTTTCTTTTGGGGTCTATCTTGGGGTTTATTGCACTTCTTGAATGGATATATTCTCATCTTTCATCATATCAGGGAAGTTCTCTTCCAACAAATGTTGGCCAATTTTCTCAATGGTTTTATTTTTCTCTTCCTGTTCTGAAATTCCAAGGACATGTAGGTTGTTCCTTTTGATAGTATCCCACATGAGCCTTAGGCTTTCTTCATTTTGTTTGATCTTCTTCCTGATTGATCAAATATTCAGGTATTTGTCTTAAATCTCATTCATCCTGTCTTCTATTGCATCAATTCTACTCCTTTGTCCTTTCAATGTGTTAACTATTTCTGAGAGTTTTATATTGATCTTCTGGATTTCTATCTGTAGATTTTGAATCATTTCTAGTTTTTTATTTGTTTTGTCATTTTGTTCTTGTATTTTCTTCCAAAATTTTTCTAGGGTTTGTCTGTGTTTTCCTTGATCTGTCTCTCCATCATTTGAAGATACCTAAATATAATTCTTTTGAAATCATTATTAGGGAGTTCCAATGCTGCTTGTTCCTCAGGGATGTGTTCTGGGTCTGTATCCTGCTCCCTTGTTTCTACCACTTTATTCTGCTTCTTTTTCTGGACTGTGATGGTCTTTTGTCTCTGAGGTATCATGGCATTGTTGTATTTAGATCTCTGTTAACTGTTTGTGAAGAGCAGCCAAGGGTGAGTCACTCTCTTCTTGGTGGTTGTTTATCATTGACATGTTAGTGGAGAAATAAGTGGTGGCTCTCACTCAGTAAGTATAGCTCCAGGAGGTGTGGGTGTAGTGGTGCCATATGGGGACTCTTCCTGTCTCCCACTCAGTTAGACAAAAATAACAATTGAATAACCATCAAAAAAGTAAAAGCAAATGGACAAAAAACACACTGTGTAATCACACATGAACAAAAACCAAACAACAACAACAACAAAAAGGAGGGGGACAGCATAATATCTGGGGAGAGGGTGATAAGAGAAAAAAGGTAGAGTAGGAGAATAATGAAGAAAAAAAATGGGAAAAACACAAAAAGAAGAACAAGGAATGGAGTTAACCATGAGAAAGAAAAAAAAAAAAAAATGGAACCAGCAACAGGGAAAAGAGAAAAAGTTAAAAACTAGAACCTGGGAAGGGAAGAATAAAAAAATAATAATAATAAGGACAAAAGTAATGATAATAATAGTAGTTTGAAAACAGACAAAAACAAAAAAAAAACTAAAAATAAAGAAAAGAAACAAAAATTGGGGCAGGAGAGGGCACTCAGGCTCCGTGGACCACACAGACTGGGAGTGAATTCCTGCTGGCCTAGAAGGTGGGTGTGAGTGAGGGTTGGCCTGACCTCCATTCACTAAGAGGATGTGGGGTATAAGATTAACAAGGGGAATGTCACACCTTACATCTGGAATGCCCTTGTGATTCCTGGTCAGTGGGGGGGCCTGTTCTTAAGTCCTTGGAATCTGAGAGAATGATGTCACTTTAAATATCCAAAATGGTCAAACTACTTGTAAATATTCAAAATCACTGTGCCCTCTGGATGGGCAAAATTCCACAGCTCAGCCCACCTTTCTCTTGGTTACTTCCCCTGTTATTCACCAGACACCAGAGCAGTCCACCATGCAGTCCCTGGCTAGCAAGGCTGACTTTTAGGTTAACTCTTAGGTCCTAACACCACTCGGCAATATACAAGCTGTCTGTGCCATCAGGATTGCTGCCAGACCATAGCTCTGTATATCTCCTTTTTTGGTGTTTTCATGCAAATTCTTCTAGTAGTTGGAGTTCAGTCCACTTCTGTATCCTTCCTTTCAAATCTCAATGGTCCAGGATTATCTTCTGTATCTGTGTTAATTAGTTTCCCTTTATTTTGTTGAAGAGGGTCTGTACAGTCTTTCTGCCTATTCTGCCATCTTACCCCAGAGATTTCCCCCTCTTTAAGGGGGAAAATAAAATCAAGTGTTTCATTTCAACTTTCCTATTGTTGATGTTTACATATATGATAACTTTGGACATCTGGTTAGTATGTGATATATGAGGTGTTCTGTCAAACATGATTCCAAAGTATTTTGTTTGAAGACTTTATGTCCATGACAAGCTTCTCTTTCACATGATTTTCCAGGACACTTATAAACTTATTCTGAGTTTGTGGTGCAAGATAAGAGACTGATAATTTAAGTTTACGAGTACTCTGCTTTAATCTCATTAGATGCTCTTTCAGAATTAGATCATATTTTGAAAGCATCCAATCATCTCAAGAAAATTCCTTTATTCATTGAAGATTTATCTTCTTTGTGGCCATGGAATGCCAGATACTTCTTGCTAAGACACAGTGTGATATCAAACAACCTGTGTACTTTTTCTTCTCTATTTCCATCAAAGCAATAGTTCCTGTGCCATTGGTTTTGTGCAGCCTTAGTCATGTTGCCAATGTTTTCCACTTTTCCAAGCAATGTAGGTGCTCTTTAGATGTCTCATGGTTATGCATGTCTGGGCTCAATTTCCACCACTTCTTAAACCTGGTCACAAAGTTGAATGCCATATTTGTAGCACTAATGACAAATAGTCAATAGCAAAAACAGTACAAATACTCACTGATAAGTGATTAAAACATCCATGACCACAGAATTTTCTCACCATTTGTCATCACCTTGTAAAACCACTTTTGAACTGACCCACATCTCCCTTTGCTTTCACATCTTGTCTTGCTTCAACACTGATAGCCTCATCTTTGTTCTGGAAAGAAGCACTTCTTTTTTTGATGATTTCAACCTGAAAGTGATCAGGAACCAATATCATCCAGAAAGAAACATCACACAAAATTACAAATTTTTCTCCTTAATGTCACTCATTTCAGTTAGAGAATCATGGTTAGAGTCACTTTCAGCACTCTCTTCCATTTCAAATTCTGCCATGTCCACTTCTTGCTCTTCTGAAGAATGCATGCTAGCACCAGAAGAAGCAGCTTGATCAATTCAAGGTTGAAAAGCAGTGTCTTTTTTATGAAATCTGGCCATCATAAGTCTTTTCAAATATTAAAGCTTGGATCCAGCATAGATTTTGAGTGATTTAATTCTTACCTCATTTGGGGCATCCACTTTGCCTCTTTGAGTTATGCACTCCATGTAGCATGATAGAATATCCCTACACAATTTTTTAAAATGATAAATTAACAATATTAAAAGAAAATAAGAAAAAGTAATATATTGGCTAGGCTATTTTTCTAAAAGTAAATTTTAATGTGGTGTTTTTATTTATAGGAGCTCTGGTAGCATAGTGGCTCAGGCACTTAACTGCTAACCAGAAGGCTGGAGGTTCAAACCCACCAGCCGCTCCTCGGAAGGAAGATGGGGCAATCTACTTCCATAGTGATACTGCCTAGGAAACCCAAGGAGGGATCGCTATGAGTCGGGCCGACTCGACGGCACATAACAACAACAGCAACAGCTTTTATTTATAACCATAATTGAAACTTAATCTCTGAAAATCTCATTAAAATTGGATATGTATTTGCAAGACAATAATGTTGTTACAGAAAATTTTTAAAAGATTGAATTAAAAAAACTGAATGTAAAATTTTAAGTTTGATTTATAAACATGTAACAGAAAACATAGCATTTCCCACACCTCATGTTTTAAACTGTCATTTTCTCTATTTAGTTATTAAACAGTTGTATAATCAATAATTCCTTTATTGTTGTTGTTATATGCCATCGAGTCGGACCCGAGTCATAGCGACCCCTCCTTGGGTTTCTGAGCAGTATCACTACGGAAGTAGATTACCTCATCTTCCTTCCGAGGAGTGGCTGGTGGGTTTGAACCACCAGCTTTCTGGTTAGCAGTCAAGTGCCATAGGCACTACGCTACCAGAGCTCCCAATAATTCCTATACATGTAAATTTATTAATAATTTTAGTCATAAAATAATATGAGATACATATAGTTGTAAATTGCTTAAATTAAATATTAGATTATATGAATTCTAACAAACTTTTTTATAAAATCTTTCTACATTGAATTCTAATATTTTTACAATAAGATTAATAACTGAGCAGAAGTTGTTTTAAATTTCTCCTTTTTATTTAATTTGTACTTCATTCTCAAATAGTTATTGATATAGGCTCACAAATACTACTTATCATAGTATTGTAACTAAAACACTAGAAAATTTGACAAAATCAATGACTATAGAAACACTCCACACTCATCTGTCAGTTTATCATACTGTGGTGTCTTGTGTGTTACTATGAGGCTAGAGACTATGCCATTGGTGTTTCAAATACAAGTAGGTTCACACATTGTGGACAGGTTTCAGTGGAGCTTATAGGCTAAGACACTTGGAGGAAGGGGGGGCAATCTACTTCTCAGAGAACTGGCCAGTGAAAACCTTATGAATATCAGTATGACACTGTCTGATATAGTACTTGAAAATGTATGAATAGCCCTGAAACATTGTGTGATATAGTGCCAGAAGTTGAGCCCCTCAGGTCAGAAATCACTCAAAAAATGAGTGGAGAAGAGATGTCTCCTCGAAATAGAGTCAATATTAGTGATTTGAATGGAGTAAAGCTTTTGGGACCTCAGTTTGCTGATAGAACAAGACTCAAAATGGGATGAAACAGCTGCAAATATCCATTAATAATCAGAATGTGGAAAGTATGAAATATGAATCTAAGAAAATTAAAAGTTATCAACAATTAAATGGAATACACAAAAATCATGTCCTAAGCAATAGTGAGCTGAAATGGACTGGTTTGGGCCATTTTGAATCAGACAGTCATATAATCTACTATGCCAAGAATGACAAGTTGATGAGGAATGGCATGGCATTCATCATCACAAAGAATGTTTCAAGATCTATCCTGAAGTACAATGTTGTCAGTGATAGTATAATATCCATACACTTAAAAGGAAGACCAGTTAATACCACTATTATTCACATTTATGCACCAACCACTAAAGCCAAAGACAAGGAAACTGAAGATTTCTACCAACTTTTGCAGTCTGAAACTGACCAAGCATGCAATCAAGAAACAAAGAAGAATCACTGATAGCTGGAAAATAAGGCTTTGTGATAGAAATGACACTGTAGATCACATAACAGAATTATGCAAGACCAACGACATATTCATTGCAAATGCCTTTTTTCAACAACATAAATGGCAGCTATACATGTGGCCTTCACCAGATGGAATACACAGGAATCACATAGACTACTTCTGTGAAAAGAGTGATGGAGAAGGTCAATATCTTCAGCCAGAACAAGGCCAGAAGATGAATGTGGAACAGACCATCAATTGCTCATATGCAAGTTCCAGTTGAAGCTGAAGACAATTAAAAGAAGTCCAGGAGAGCCAAAATATGGCCTTGATTTTATCCCCCTTAAATTTAGAGACCATCTCCATCTGAGAAATACATTTGAAGCATTGAATACCAATGACTGAACATGAAAAAATGTGGGATGGCATCAAGAACATCATTTATGAAGAAAGCAAAAGGTCATTAGAAAGACAGAAAAGGAAGAAAAGACCAAAATGGATATCAGAAGAAACTCTGAAACTTGCTCTTGAATGGAAATTAGCTAAAGCAAATGAAAGAAATGATAAGATAAAGGAGCTGAACAAAAGATTTCAAAGAGCAGCTCAAGAAGACAAAGTCATATATCATAATGAAATGTGCAAAAACTGGGAGTTAGAAAACCAAAAGGGAAGAACACACTCAGCATTTCTCAAGCTGAAAGAGCTGAAGAAAAACTTCAAGCCTCAAATTGCAATACTGAAAGTTTCTATGGGCAAAATATTGAATGATACAGGAAATATCAAAAGAAGATGGAAGAGTTAAAGAGAGTCACTGTACCAAAAATAATTATTCAGTTCTTCATCCATTTCAGGAACTGGCATATGAGCAAGAACCAATGGTATTGAAGGAAGAAGTCGAAGCTGCACTGAAGGAATTGCTGAAAAACAAGGCTCCAAGAATTGACGGGATACCCATTGAGATGTTTCAGCAAATGGATGCCCCACTGGAGGCACTCACTTGATTATGCCAAGAGATTTGATTTGGAAGACAGCTACCTGGCCAAATGACTGGAAGAGATCCGTATTTGTACCCATTCCAAAGAAAGGTGATCCCACAGAATGTGGAAATTTTCAAACAACATCATTATTATTACATGCAAGTAAAATTTTGCCAAAGATTATTCAAAAATGGTTGAAGAAATATACTGACAGGGAACTTCCAGAAATGCAAGCTGGAATCAGAAGAGGATATGGAATGAAGCATATCATTGCTGATGTCAGATGGATCCTGGCTGAAAACAAAGAATACAAGAAAGATGTTTATTGTATTTTATTGGGTATGCAAAGATATTCTACTGTGTGGATCACAACAAATTATAAATAACATTGAGAAGAATGGGAATCCCAGAATAATTAATTGTGCTCATGAGGAACCTGTACATAAACCAGGAGGCTGTTGTTCAAACAGAACAAGGTGATACAGCATGGTTTAAAATCAGAAAGGGTGTGTGTCAGGCTTGTATCTTTTCATTATACTTATTCAATCTGTATGCTGAGCTAATAATCTGAGAAGCTGGACTATAGGAAGAAGAATGTGGCATGAGGATTGCAGGAAGACTCATTAATAACCTGCGTGATACACAAATGACACAACCTTACTTGCTGAAAATGAAGATGACTTGACCTTACTGATGAAGATTAAAGACTACAGTCTGAAGTATGGTTACATCTCAACATAAAGAAAATTAAAATCCTCACAACTGGACCAACAAGCAGCATCATGATAAACGGAGAAACGATTGAAGTTGTTAAAGATTTCATATATGTGGATCCACAGTCCACACCAATGGAAGCAGCAGTCAAGAAATCAGACATCCTATTGCACTGGACAAATCTGCTGCAAAAGATCTCTTGAAAGTGCTGAAGAGCAAAGATGTCTCTTTGAGGACTAAGGTGCACTTAACCCAAGCCATGGTATTTTCATTCACCTTATATGCATGTGAAAGCTGGCAGTGAATAAGGAAGACTGAAGATGGAAAAACCAATCACTAACTTTATATGGAAAGGAAAGAGACCTTGGATAAGCAAAGCACTATTGAAGAAGAAAAACAAAGTAGGAGGACTCACACTGCCAATTCTCAAAACCTACTATACAGCCTCAGTAGTCGAAACTGCCTGGTATTGGTTTAATGACAGATACATAGACCAATGGA
>NW_006921590.1:14837471-14850755 GCF_000298275.1 Orycteropus afer afer | reverse complement strand
CTGCCATCTAGATGCAATGATGGGTCTCTCCTCGTCCAAAGCAAAGGAGAATGAAGAAAACCAAAATTCATGGAAACAATTAGTCCTAACGACTGGTACACCATCCGCTCTGCAGCCTATACAACTATGAGATCAGAAGAACTAGATGGTGCCCAGCTACCACTGACATCCACTTGGAAGGGGATCTATGTGGGAGATCCTGGATAGAGAGGGAGAACAATGTGGAACAAAACTCAAGATCATTTGGAGAAAAAAAAACAAAAAACATAGGAACCAGGTTTGCTGGTCTGATAGAGCCTGGTGAACTACTGAGACTATGGCCCCTAGCTGACCTGAAAGCAGGTCTGGAATTGAACCCACACCTGTGGTTTCCAGCCAAACAAAATACAGTCATATGAGTTGAACATTTATTTACCTTAAGTAGATACACTCCTTGGAGAGAACAATCATGGGAGAAAGAAGGGCTGCTTATGCACAGGGAGATAGCTCATGGGGCAGGAGTGCATGGAGGGATGGACACGGAAGAGGTAAATATGGGGAGGAAGTGGGAGGGGAGCTGTTACATTGTGGTAAACTGTGGTCAATGACATGAGACAAAGTATATGTGAACTGCTGTATGGAAAGTGAATTTGCTCTGTAAATCTTCACCCAAATCACAATAAAAAAAAAAAAAAAGGAAGACTGAAGAAGAGTTGATGCTTTTGAGTGGTGGCATTGGTGAAGAATACTGAATGTACCACAGACTGCCAGAAAAATGAACAAATCTGGCTTAGAAGAAGTGTAGCCAGAATGCTTGTTGGAAAGGGGAATGGCCATATTTCCTCACATGCTTTGGTCATGTTGTCAGAAGCAACCATTCCTTGGAGAAGGATATCATGCTTGGTAAAGTGAAGGATCAGCAAAGAATGGAAAGACCCTCAATGAGATGGATTAACACAGTGGCTGCAATGATGGGGTCAGGAATAGCAAGGATCATGGGATGGCACATGAGACCAGACAATATTTCATTTTGTTGTGAATAGAGTCTCTATGAGTTGGAGTGGACTTGATAGCACCTAACAACAACAACAGGAGCTATGGTGGCATAGTGCCTAATGCATTCGACTGCTAACCAGAAAGCTGGTGGTTCAAACCCACAAGCCATGCCTCAGAAGGGAGTTTGGGCAATCTCCTGCCATAAATATACCACCTTAGAAACCCAAGGAGGGGTCACTAGGAGTCAAATCAACTCTATGGCAGTGAGTTTGTTGTTTTTCTTTTTCTTTCTTTCTTTTTTTAACCACAACAACATAGAAACACTGGCAGCAATGAAATGAACAACCATGCTTGTAGCATGTGTAGATGGAACCATGTGATTCAAAACATTATTGTAATTTTGTTATAATGACAGGTATGACTGGAGCAAATTAGAAGGGTCAAGCAGTAAATTATCATAGAATTTTCCCCTCATAGGTATATTATCACATGTAAACTGGGCTTACTTAAAATAGTTTGGTTGTTATAACTACAGGGACATTTTTACAAAAAAAAATAATAAATTGGAGACTTCCAATTAAGATGGAGGAATAGGCAGACAAGCGACACGAGCCTCTTCAACAAAGAAAATAAAAATCACTTGACAGAGATACAGAAGATAATCCTGGAACCCTGAGCTTTGAAAGGAACTACACAGAAGTGAATTAGGCACCAACTAGTGGAAAAACCTGAATGAAAACAGTGAGTTCAGATGGTCGGAGCTGTGGACCGTCAGCTACTCTGATGAGATGAACAGCCTGAATGTTTCCAAGTGGTGCTGGGACCTGAGAATTGACCCAAAGATCAGTCCCGGTCACCAAGGGCTGCAGGGACAACTGCTCTGGTGGCCTATGGCTAGGAAGGGAAACAGCAAGGAGGGAGACAACCTGAGCTGTGGACATTCTGCTGTCTGGAGAGCACAGCCATTTTGAATATTTACAAGAGGTGGCCATTTTGGATAGTTAAAGTGACCAAGGGCACATCCATTTTGAATGTTTACAAGTGGCAACCATTTTGGATTTTAAAGTGATAACATTCTTATTTGGATTCCAGGGACCTAAGAACAAGCTCTGTTCGCCAGGGTTGGCAAGGACATATGAGAGGCCAACAAAGGAAAGGAGACAGGTGATGAGTGTATAAGTGCTGTCAACTAGTGAATAGAGGAGCACAGCACAGTACCCTGCCTGTATAGATGACATACAAACAAAACAAAGGAAATGAAAACTGTAGACAAGTCACTCCAATATATGATCATCAATTAAATATAAACACAAAAACGTCACAATGCCTAGGAGACAACAGAGCAACACAGTCCACACAAAGATGCAAGATAAAGCAGGAGAAACAAGGGACCAGGATACAGACCCAAAACAAATTCCTGAGGAAGATGAAACATTGGAACTCCCTGATAAGGAATTCAAAAGAATTATATTGAGGTATCTCCAAAGGATTGAGAGACAGACCAAAGAAAACACAGACAAAACCCTAGATGAATTCTGGAAGAAAATACAAGAAGAAAATGACAAAATAAATGAAAAATTAGAAATGATTCTAAATCTACAGATAGAAATCCAGAAGATTAATACTAAATTTTCAGAAATAGATAACACATTGGAAGGGCAAAGGAGTAGAATTGATGCAATGGAAGACAGAATTAATGAGATTGAAGACAAATACCTGAATACTTCTTTGGAAAAGGATCAATCAGAAAAAAAATCAAAACAAAATGAAGAAAGCTTAAGGTTCATGTGGGATACCATCAAAAGGAATAACTTACGTGTCATTGGAATTCCAGAACAGGAAGAGAAAAATGAAACCACTGAGAAAATTGTCCAAAATTTGTTGGAGGATAACTTCCCTGATAGGATGAAAGATGAAAATATATCCAATCAAGAAGTACAATGAACCCCAAATAGGATAGACCCCAAAAGAAAAACACCAAGACATATCATCATCAAACTCACCAAAACCAAAGACAAAGAAAGAATCATGAGAACAGCATGGGAAAAACGAAAAGTTACCTATGAAGGGCAACCAATAAGACTAAGCTCAGATTTCTTGACAGAAACCATGCAGGCGAGAAGACAGTGGGATGGTATATATAAATCCCTGAAAGAGAAAAATTTCCAACCAAGAATTATGTACCCAGCAAAATTGTCCCTCAAATATGATGATGAAATTAGGACATTTCTACAAAGCAGAAATTAAGGGAATTTGTTAAAACCAGACAAATCTTACAAGAGATTCTAAAGGGAGCCCTTTGGACAGAAAAGCAGCAACAGCCAACAACTGACCATTAACACACATGATGATATAACCCAGAAGCCAACCCAGCTATGGAGGTATCCAAAGTAAATAAGCCTACAAGATTGTAAACGGGGAACCAGAGACACCAGCAGACAAATGAGGACAACTACAAACCAAAAAGAGGGAAAAAAAATCTGTGTCATTACAGAACTTCTAGATGGTAGGGAAGTCAAGACAACTACAAGATAGAATGGACTGTTCTAAACTTGGTAAGAAAAGTATAAATCACAGGGTAACCTCAAAGAAAAATGATAAACCTTCACAACAAAATAAAAAAGAGGACCACCATAAATATTCAGCAACTACTAAAACAATAGCAATGAAGCAAGTGATAACATGATACATAAACAAAATGAGCTCAACATAGAAAATTATATGGAACAAAGAAATCAGCACAATGAAAAAGCACATGACAAAAGTGACAGCAACAAATTCATATTTGCTGATAATTACATATCTGGCAAGGGACTTATCTCTAAGATTTATGGAAAACTCCAATGCCTCACACCAAAGGAATTAACAATCCAGTTGAAAAGTGGGCAGAAGACATGAATAGACACTTCACCAGGGAGGATATTCGGGTGGTCATCTAATACATGAAAAATGCTCACAATCACTGGCCATCAGAGAGATGTAAATCAAAACAACAAAGAGATATACCATCTCACCCCAGCACTGATGACAAGGTTCAATGAGACAGAAAATAACAAATGCTGGTGGGGATGTGGAGAGATTGGGACTCTCATACACTGCTGGTGTGACTGTGAATTGACACAACCACTGTGGAAAGCAATATGGTGATTCCTTAGAAAATTGGAATTGGAGATACCATTTAACCCAGCAATCCCTTTACTAGGTATATATCCTAGAGAGGTCAGAGTCAGGATAGGAACAGATATATGCATGCTCATGTTCATCACAACACTATTTACAATAGCAAAAAGATGGAAACAACCTACGTGCCCATCAGTGGAAGAGTGAATGACCAAACTATTGTACATACACATACTGGGATGCTATGCAGTACTAAAGAATAATGTAGAGTCTGCAAAACACTGCATAATATGGATGAACTTGGAGGATGTTATGCTGAGTGAAATAAGTCAATCAGTATTAGTTGGTTGTTGTGGAGGGTCAAGGAAAGGTTTATATATGGAGGGAAACTTTTTTTGTTGGTTGCCAGGAGTGGGAGGGTAGGGGAGGGAACACTGCAAAAAAAAAATAAAAAATGCATTGACCCTTGTCACTTTAGTTTTGTGTATTTCACTGTACATAAATTATATTTCAATAAAATGCATTTAAAACTAAATAAATAATAAATTTCTGCTGAAACATTGTACCAAAATTTTACAGACAGTCATTTTCATGTCACCCCTTCTGACATTGCCACCTCATGTAGTCTGTACCCCATCCACCCTCTTAGTGGTGCTCTGGTTACACCTCAGGCTACTTGTATTGAAGTTGCTCTTATTAGAGCCCCAATTATAGGCTTCCCACTGATGAAAAAGTATTTCTTTGGGCCTGAAGTGGGTTCCTTTCAGCTTTCTTTTGTGAGTATCTTTAGCACTCTGCTATCTCATTCACCCCCACACGCCTGTTACATGATGGCCTAGTCTTTTAGGTGCATCAGATAGGAGATGTTAAATCACCTTCAAGGCTGTGAGAGTAAGCCACCTGAGTGCTTGAGTGCCAGTGCAGTGACTGCCAAGCCTGATGGACTCTGACTGGGTTGGTGGATGCACTCAGCTCCCTCTTGACTTATAGAGAGAGCTATATTAAATGGGATGCTCTTTCCATATAGAGCACCATTCATCAGAAGCACCCTCCCTCTTTGTTCCTCTTATACTTACCAGAATCCCCTGTGAGGATATCCAACTAAGTTCTCCAAGTTTATTTTTGAAATAGATCTCATTCTCTTTGGGCCTGCAGTAAATACACAAATAGCCAGTTCAAATGAGAATTAACAGACACAGTCATCAAGATTAATCTTTCCACAAGGTTATAATGAAAACTCTGGTTAAGGACTGGATTAAGGGACTGTTATTTTTTATAAAAACTGACAGTGCCTGACCAGAAACCTAGGAAGAAGGATATGAATGTCTCTCCTTTGATTCATGTTCAACATAATGAAAAATTGAGATTTGTTAGAAAAAATAAAAACATACTTCTGAAATGGGCTATGAAATGGGTCCGTTGCTCCATATGTACTACCAACATTTAAACTGGGGAAAGATACCAGTCCCTAATCCAGTCCTTAACCACAGCTTTCATGATAACCTTGTGGAAAGATTAATCTTGATAACTGTGTCTGTTAATTTTTGTTTGCACTGGCTATGTGTGTGTTTACTTCAGACCCAGTGACAATGAGATGACTGGTGGAAACTCCATACACTGGAGTGGGATTTTAAATGAGGCTTTTGTCTTTACACAGTGGACCCTCAGTGTAAAATAAACATCAAATTTGCAACCTGCTTATTTAAACTTCAGAAGGAAGACTGGGCAATCTACTTCTGTAAAGATACTGCCTAGGAAACCCAAGCAGGGGTCACTATGAGTCTGATCCAACTGGATGGCAGTGAGTTTAGCTTTGGTTTTTTTAGATATAGATAGTCAGCTTCTACTCTGATATGTGTGCACCGGTCCATTTTCCCCTGAGGGCTATACCTGAACACAAACATAATCATGTGAGATTGCACCTCCTTTGTCATTTTCTCTGTGTGTGTGTGTGTCTGTGTATGTGTCAGTTTCTTCCCCTCCATGGGGTTTGGACCATGCTTCTGTATATCTTGCATCAAATAACATAATTTTCTCTGTCCTAAGACCTCATCAGTCACCCTAATTGTAAAAAGCACCACAACCAGCTTGCCTAACATGCTAAAAACAAGGCCTTGAATTAGACTTAGGTTAATTATTGCATCTCTTCTGTGATTGTTTCAGTTTCTGGCCCTTCCATCTTCTCTACTCCAACAGCTAGAAATAGACCCCAAGATTGCACATGGCTTGGACAACATGATATGAAACAGAATAAAACAAAAAATTAGATTCCATTCGTAAAGAGACAGATTTCCTGGCTTGAGTGGTCTCAGAAGAATAATAAAAATTCTAAGTAAATCTAAAGTAATTCAATATTCCTGATTTCAGGGAATGAGAAAGTTTTCTCTATTTAGCCTATAAGAGTCATTTATGCAAAAGAAGCTCTTTTTAAAAAAGGGAATGTGGCCAGATAAAGCCTTTCACATTCAGACCTCCCCTGCACAGGGCTCTGAGACTTCACATTGCTCAAGAGGCAGCTACTGATGAGGACAAGGCATCTCTCCCCAAGGACTGATTGTTGTTGTTGTTGTTGTTATTTGCCATTGAGTCGGCCCCGACTCATAGCGACCCCTCCTTGGGTTTCCGAGGCAGTATCACTACGGAAGTAGGATTGCCCAACCTTCCTGATTAGAAGTCCACATATTAGAGCTGAGGAATATTTCTTCCTCCATATCTCTGGCAATTCACATCTCATCATGAAGAAAGTACAATTTTACTTTGTACTTTGTTAGGTTCAAGTCACTGAATCCATCTGGTTAGAATAAAACCAGAATAAAAGGAAGTAATGTTAAAGATGTGTTTTTTGTTTTTTTGGTTTTTGTTTTTTCAGTTGAATGAAGAATTTTTGTTATTGATATTAGGTGCTGTCCAGTTGGTTTTGACTCATAGCGACCCTGTGCATAACAGAACAAAACACTGCCCATTCCTTCACACAATCATTGCTATGTTGGAGCCCATTGTTGCAGCCAGTGTGCCAGTCCATCTCCCTGAGAGTCTTCCTCTTTTTTGCTGACCTGTTTGATTTCTGTAGTTTCAAAACTCTTTTGAATGAAATCCAATCTTCCACCTAACTCTTTGGATGCAATATCTATCAAATAAAAGAGCCCATGAAACTGTTGGTTGGAGGCTAAGTGAAAAGAAATTGACAAGTTTCCCACAGATACCTTCTCCAATCATAACTGAAGTAAATTCATTGAGCAGCAATATGGCATTGAAGAACACGTCTCAAACGGTGTCTTCCTGCCAGAGGAGGAGTTCATGGGAATTCTCATACTAGCAAGGGGCTTCTGTATCACAGCAGGAAAAAAAAAGAAACTTTTGCTGAAGAAAGAAGGAAATGAAAAATCATAATATATTGTCTTATAGGAAGTCATACTCTTCGACTCTCCTATAACTTCTGCATTCAGGTCTGATTCTTCTAATGCAGGCTGAATATGTGGGAAAGGTAAGGTACTTGTCTGCACAATAGTGTGTTGAACAGGAGAAGCTAAATCACAGAAATACTTTGTAGGGCTTCTAACAAAGAGAAGACAAGCTTAGAGGATTGGTGCTTCCTTACAAAATTGATTGGTCAGCAATTTTCCCTCTAACAGGTAACAAGCCTAATTGGTCTTTCTGTCTGAGCAAATGGTGATATGTGATTCTGAGTGAACCTCGAACTCTGACAGAAATAGTGTTTTAAAAATAACACAAAAATAACACAATCATCATTGTAAAAAATATTTGGGCTCCCTATAATCGACATTAAGTAGAACAATAATATATATATATATATATGTATATGTATATTTTGTCTCTTTCAAACAATGTAGGATCTAAAATAGAAAGCACTGATTCTGTGTATAGAAACAAAGTGCTAAGAAAAGATATAAAAATCAGCAAACTGCTAAATATTTAAATCAAGCATAATCATCAGGAGGAACCAATTAAAGTTCCTAAATTTAGTAGCCAATTTAAGCTATTTTTTTTAATCTGTTCTCTCTTTGCCAAATTCAGTCTGCACTGCCTACCAGCTGTGAGATTTTGAGAAAGTTACATGTTGTTGTTGGTATTAGGTGCCATCAAGTCAGTTCCAATTCACAGCAACCCTGTGCACAACAGAACAAAATACTGCCAACTTCACAATCATTGCTATGTTTGAGCCCATTGTGGCAGCCACTGTGTCTGTCAATCTATCTCATTAAGATTCTCCCTCTTTTTTGCTGACCTTCTATTTTACTGAGCATGATGTCTTTCTTTAGGGACTAGTCCCTCCTGTTAACATATCCAAAGTATGTGAGACCGAGTCTCACCATCCTCATTTCTGAAGAGCATTTTGGCTGTTCTTCTTCCAAGACAGATCTGTTCATCCTTCTGGCAAGTCATGGTTATATCACAGTCCTCTATATCTCAGTAACCTCGTTTGTAAAAGGGTACATGGTAGCACTTACATAATTAGATCATTAGATATATTAAATAAGATACTCTGGTAGGTACAGCATAAGCTCCAATTGCAGTAACAATGTGCAATATATAGATTTAAAGTCATTCTTGAAAATACTAGCTTTATATGTTCCAGACACTAACTACTCCACATGGATTAACTGGTGTAATCATTCCCATAATCCTGCTTGTTGTCAGTCTAGTTTTTAGATAAAGACAAAGAAGGACAGAAAGACTGAGGAAACAACAAATGCACAGTAAATATCAGTACCAGAGTTCAAATCCAATGAAGCTACGTGCCTCTTGGTGAAACAGCACCCTACTAGCCTACCTGCTTCCACTCTTGCCCCTACTCTTTTATCTATCTATCTATCTATCTATCTATTTCCACAGTATTGGTAGAGTGAGTTTTCTTAGAAGAAAGTTGGCTCCATTGTTCATTTGTTTGGAATTCTCCAAAGATTTTCTATCAACTGAAAATAGTTGACAAGACCCTTCACTATTTCATTCATGTATAACTCTCCAGTCCCATTTGCCAAAGCTCTGACCTTGTGTCTTACATTCCTGCATATATATGGCCATATATTGTCCCCAACACCCAGTATATAAATTCACCCTTATGTTTATTTGCATTCTGTCTACAACTTGCTTCATCTGAACTTATTTTTATCCTTTCTACCATTGCAACTTTTGTTCATCATTCAAAACTTGGTTCAGCTCTTACTTCTTCTCAAATCACTTGATCATTCCATGCTCCCCAGTATTTATGATGTATTACATTTTCAAAAGGTAGCTGCAATAATACTCCCACAATACAGTTCTCTGTATTTGGACATTGCTATCACTGCCCTTCCATCACAAGCAAGAAACTATTTATCACCCCACTCGAATTCAGATTTCAGGACTTCCTTGACCAAGAGAATACCCCAGAAATAATGCTGTCACAATTTGGGGGCACAGCCTTTAACTAGCCTGAACAGTTCTACTGACTACCTCTACAGCTTTGAACTGTCATGTAAAAACCCAAGATACTTTTGTGGATAGAGACACAGCATAGAGCAGCACTGAGGTGCTTGGCATAGGAGTGAAGAAGAGATCTTTGACATCCAGCCTAGCTGAGTCTTCGGATGACTCCTGTTCCAACTTACACATGACTGCAGGTACACGGAAGACTCTAAATGAGAACTTCCCAGCTGAGCCTAGTCGGTCAATGAGCCATGAGAGATAATAAATTGCTTAAAGGCACTCAGTTTTGAGGTTTATTGGGCAGCAATAGAACTTGAGGACTATTTTCCCTAATTTCAAAGGTGTTTTATTCTTATATGTGTATGTATACTGTATTGTATTCATTTATTTTTATATTCGTCCCTCTTAACAGATGTTTTGGTTCTCTAGTGCCCCTCTAACATAAAATACCACAAATGGGTGGCTTGAACAAACAGTTTATTTTCTTACAGTTTAGGAGACCGGAAATCAAAGTTCCAAGTGCCAGCTCTAGGGACTGGGTGAAGGCTCCTTGACATTGGGCTTCAGCTCTGCCTCTTGCTTCTGGCCCACTGAAGCTGGAGGCATCTCTTAATTCAGACAGCCACTGGTTGCTGAGGCTGACAAACCCATGGTCAACAAGTGAAAAGGCACAGTCCCAAGATTACCAAAGAACATGGCAGGCTACTAGTTCAAGTCCAGAGACAGTCTCAAGATCAGCAGGAAACATAGTAGGCTGCTGAATGAAGGAAGACTCAACTACATGCAGGGTCCAAGGACACCAAAAAGGTACAGAGACTTTTCTCAAAGCTGCTACTTATATATTAGAAGCAGACCACATCCTTAAGGCAACTAGTCAGCTGCTCCAGTAGATTTCACCATGGAGATGATTACCAGTCGCATCATGGGGAATAACTACATCCAGCTGCTTAGCCACTCAACCAGGCCCAGCCAAGCTGACACACAACTTAAGTACCAGATTATGAATACCTTGAAGATCTAGACCTTGTTTTATAGGTGTTTGTGATATCTGTGCTTGAATTATTGTAGGCTCTCAGTAAATATTTGTTGAACTGAATTAAATGTACAGGCTGGATGTGTTTGATTGTATTTCTTGAATTTGGTGAGAAATAAAAGGACAGAATCGTGTGGGGGCAAAAACGAGAGAGCAATTATTTAAACTTCTACATAGGCTCCTCTGCCAATTTATCTCCCCACACCAAGAGGAATGACTCATGAATGAAGATGAATCCAAAGCAGGATAAATTCTTAAGGGAGCAAAGATAGCTTTCAGCATTGAAAAAGATATGGAGAGCTCCATGAAACTGATGCAATCAGCTTCCTCTAGGAAAGGGATAGAAATTGATTGGAGGCAGACACAGTGGTGAATAAGGGTGTTTACGTTGTACTCTGGGTACTTCTGTAGTATTTGGATTGTGTATGTTTTCATAAACATATTTCACTTTTAAATTTAAAAGAATGAAAAAATGTTAAAGTACAATAAAAAAAAAAAACAGAAATAGGCATAATTCAAGAATGACTTCATACCCATGATAAATACAGTCAGTGAGATCTGATGATGGTGCATCATTATACACTTCAGGTTCAGTGTCTGGCAAACCAGGGCTGGAATCCTGATTCTGCCCTAGAAGCCTTGGGCCAAGCACTTTGCCTCTCTAAGCTTTAGATTGTTCATCTAAAAACCAGGCATGAAAATAACCACCTAAAATTAATATGCTGTTATTAATTCAAGAGGTGATGTATGTAAAGTGTTAAACACAGTGCCTGATATATAGTAAATGCTGAATTATTGGAGTAAAGAAGGAAGAGGTAAAGAAGGAGAGATGTATCAGTGACAGTGGCTGACTTTCCTTGTATCAAGGGTGGGCTTTTTATTGCATTTGTTCTTTGGATCCTATTATCATTTTAGTCCAGACCCTCAATACTGTACATTTGAATTATTGACAGTTCCTTCTACCTTGTTTCCCTGTCTTGAGCCTTTTTCTTTACTTTAATCCTCACTGAGCACTGATCCAGGAAAATCTGGTCCCATTCCTGCTGGTTTCAGATTAAGAATCAGCATGGTTTTCCAATGGCTAACCCATCAATTTTCATGTCTTCTACCTATCAATCAAATTACTTAGGAACATGTTTCTAGGTAAGTTTAACTCAGAGAATTCCCCAAAGAAACCTCTGCTGTAGTAACACCAGCCTTCCTACTGCCGCTGGCAGAAATAATACTGAATCCAATCTTTACACATTGGTTCATGTTGTTATTTACAACTGTTCAGCCTTCCTCCTGTCTGGAAATTCTTAGCCTACCTGTGGTTTAATCCTCAGCTCAGTTATGATTTCCTCACTATCCTCCCTCTGATGTCCTTTATGGCCTCAAGTACTCCAAAATCCGCAATCTAACAGTGATTTGCAGTAGAATCTACTTGTTTTCATTGAATAATATAGAACCTTGTATTCTGATATAATATTTACTTGCTACTTGTTCTGTGTGTCAGTCATGACACTCTGGCTGCTGGGTTGCTACTTGGTTGTTGCCTTTATAAACAACTGTAGCAAATATACTGCTAAATGTGTGGAAGGCATTCACCTTGGCCACTTAAAACAAAAGATGGACCTTGAAAATTGTATTTCTAGGAAAAAGCCCAGCATGTTAGATTGCTGTGGGATTATATGAGGACAAATAAATGTTATGGAGGAAAAAAAAAAATCATAGGCTCAAATTATACTAGGTAGAAATTCAACCCATTATTTCTGTTACTGTTTTAAGAATGGATAGAGTGACACACAAACAAAATTTGGAGTGCTTCAGCTTTAGACATTTGTGTGTTTCCCCCACTTAAAGCCTTGTTCAGGGAATCCTGAATATGAAATGGGCCAAACACTTAGCCAATGAGATGCCCATATGTAGCTCAGCCATTGTTTTAGATGTGAGTCATGTGCATTTGGTACAAGATGGAACATCATATGTCAAAGCATATGCCTGCCACTGAAGCCAAATGCAGATAACATATGTTTGGAAGTGAAATATTTGTAAGTCATATTGCTTATCAAAAATTAATGAGCGCAACTGTGTATGTTTATACTGTTCGAGTTTATACACAGATCAGCAGGGTTAGTTGTAGAAATTCTTTGTTTTTGCAAAACAGTCAAGTGTAGCTTTTTCAAGCTGTGATGTTTTCTTTCCACCATACGTATGGACACCTTGAGTCTGAAACACATTTGCACTCACTCATACACACTCACACACACCCCCAAAACATATTTACTATGAGAATGTGTTGGTATTGAAATCCCTAATATTGGATTTTTGATCAGTTTATTTTTCCCACAGTATGGAATTTACTCAGTAAAAGTTCAGTTCTAGAAATTCTCACATTCCCACTCAGAAAAAGATACATGTAAACTTCAGACAGACGCCATCAGAAATACACTTTATGTGTATTTACATGTTGGTGTTGTTCTTAGTTGTCATCCCGTCAATTTCGACTCATAGCTCACGACACGATGTAATACAGAGTAGAATTGCTCCACAGGGTTTTCATGGCTGTACATAAGGCTTCATTACATATAAAATACATTAGTTTACATGATTGTCTTAGTTATCTAGTGTGGCAAAATGCAACCATCACAAGTGGGTGGTCTTGTTGTTGTTGTTGTTAAGTGCCGTCGAGTCGTTTCCGACTCATAGCGACCCCATGCACAGCAGAACGAAACACTGCCCGATCCCGC
>NW_006921590.1:14830531-14833476 GCF_000298275.1 Orycteropus afer afer | reverse complement strand
TGGTGGGTTTGAACCGCCAGCCTTCTGGTTAGCAGTCAAGTGCCTTAGGCACTATGCTACCAGAGCTCCTTTTGTCTCATGGCATTGACTACAATTTACCCCAATGTAACAGCTCCCCTTCCACTTCTTCCCCATAGTTACCTCTTCCCTGTGTCCTTCCTGCCCCCTGAGCTATGTCCCTGAGCAAGCACAGCCCTTCTATTCTCCCATGATTGTTCTCTTCAAGAAGTGTATCTGCCTAGTGTAAATGTTCATCTAATATGCCTGTCTTTTGTTTGGCTGGAAGCCACAGGTGTGGGTTCAATGCCAGACCTGAAGGGCAGTTAGGGGCCATAGTCTCAGTGGTCCATCAGGTTCTATCAGACCAGCAAAACTGGTTCCTTTTATTTTATTCCAAATGATTTTGAGTTTTGTTCCAGATTGTTCTCCCACTCTATCCAACCCCTTCAGAGTGGGTGACAAGGTAGCTGGGCACCATCTAGTTCTTCTGGTCTGATACCCACAGAGGCTGAGGATCTCATGGTGTACCAGCACATGGACTAATTGTTTCCATGAATCTTTGGTTTTCTTAATTCTTCTTTACTCTGGGTGAGGAGAGACCCATCATTGCATCTAGATGGCTGCTTGATAGCTTTTAAGATCCCAGTCATTACTCACCAAAGTAGGAGTTGGAACAATGTTTTGTGTAGTGTGTTATGACAATAGAGCTTGATGTCCCCTGTGACTATGGTCTGGAGCCCACAGGTTCAACTACTCACTCCCTCTGTATAACTGGCTGTGCCCAAGAAGTAATTACATCTTTGTCCCTTGTCAGCTTTACTATACACCTGGGAATTCTTACAAAACATACAAATATACTTGTACAACCATTGTCTGCCAATCCTACACATGCTCTTGTGCACACTCCCCACTTCATAGACAAACCTAATAGTCCAGCCTGCCCACCCATCTATTCACCTGTATATCCATGTTTACCCTCATTGACAACACAGTACTCTATGTGCAAAAGGGTTCAGCTTTGTTGTTTTGCATGCACCTCTCTATGCCTTCCTCTTCCTCAATGCCACCATGTTGATCACTCACATTTGGTACATTGTCCTCCTCTTCATCCAAATTAGTACTTGTCTCTACCTATCTAACAGTGTTCTCTCCCCTCCCCTCCCAACCCTGGTAACAAACAAAGAAAATTTCCCTCCATATATAAAATTTTCCTTGACTTTTTATAATAACAGACTAATAGAATATTTATCTTTCTGTGATTGACTTATTTCACTCAGCATAACATCCTCCAAGTTCATCCATGTTACGCAGTGTTTTACAGATTCTATGTTA
The DNA here is from genome assembly GCF_000298275.1 of Orycteropus afer afer. Classification (NCBI taxonomy): domain Eukaryota; kingdom Metazoa; phylum Chordata; class Mammalia; order Tubulidentata; family Orycteropodidae; genus Orycteropus; species Orycteropus afer. The sequence continues at coordinate 14,832,144 of NW_006921590.1, read as the reverse complement.
TTCTTTAGGGTTGCATAGTACTCCATTGTGTGTATGCACCATAGTTTGGTTATCCATTTTTCAGTTGATGGAAACAGATTGTTTCCATCTTTTGGCTATTGTAAATAGTGCTGTGATGAACATGGGTTCATCACTAGAACAGCATAGATCTGTTCTAGTCCTGGCTCTCATTTCTTTAGGATATATATACCTGGTAATGGAATGGCTGGGTCAAATAGTATTTCTATTTCCAACTTTTTAAGGAATAGTCATACTGCTTTCACAGTGGTTGTACCATTTTCCAGTCCCATTAGCAGTGTAAGAAAGTCCCAATCTTTCTGCATGGTTGCCAGCATTTGTTATTTTCTGTCTTATTGAACTTTGCTACTAGTGCTAGGGCAGGATGGTATCTCATAGTTGTTTTGATTTGTACCTCTTTATTGGCTAATGATTGTGAGCATTTCTTCATATGTGTGTTGGCTGCCTGGATATCCTCTTTGATGAAGTGTCTATTCATGTCTTCTGCCCATTTTTTTTCATTATTGTGATTTGGGTGAAGATTTACAAAGCAAATTCATTTTCCATACAGCAGTTCACATACACTTTGTCTCATGACATTGACCACAGTTTACCACAATGCAGCAGCTCCCTTCCCACATCCTCCCCATAGTTACCTCTTCCCAGTGTCCATCCCTCCATGCACTCCTGCCCCCTTAGCTGTCTCCCTGTGCATAAGCAGCCCTTATTTCTCCCATGATTGTTCTCTCCAAGGAGTATATCTACCTAAGGTAAATGTTCAACTCATGTGCCTGTCTTTTGTTTGGCTGGAAACCACAGGTATGGGTTCTATTCCAGACCTGAAGGGGAGGTAAGGGCCATAGTCTCAGCAATTCCACCAGGCTCTATCAGACCAGCAAACCTGGTCACCCATCCCTTTTTTTTTTTTTCTCCAAATGATTTTGAGTTTTGTTCCACATTGTTCTGCCTCTGTTTCCAGGCTCTCCTAGATAGATCCCCTTCCACATGTATGACGGTGGTAGCTGGGCACCATCTAGTTCTCTTGGTCTCATAGTTGTATAGGCTACAGTTTGCATGGTGTACCAGTCACTAGGGCTAATTGTTTCCATGAATTTTAGTTTTCTTCATTCTTCTTTGCTCTGGACGAGGAGAGACCCATCGTTGCATCTAGATGACAGCTTGCTAGTTTTTAAGATCCCAGTTGCTACTCACCAAAGTAGGAGGTAGAACAGTGTTTTGTGTAGTATATTATGCCAATTGAACTTGATGTCCCCTGTGACTATGGTCCCAAGCCCACAGGTTCAACTACTCAGTCCCTCTAGGTATCTAGCTGTGACCAAACAGTGACCAGAACTTTGCCCCTTGTCAGCTCTACTATATGCCTGGGAATTCTGATCATTCACATAAACTTATAGGAACATTGTCTGCCAACCCTATACATGTTCTTGGATACCTTACCCACTTCATAGACATACCTAATAGTTCAACCTGTCCTCCCATCTATCCACCCATATACCCATGTTTGCATTCACTGACAACGCAGTACTGTATGTGCAAAAGGGTTCATCTTTGTTGTCTGTACCTCCCATGTACCTCTCTATGTATTTCTCTTCCTC
>NW_006921590.1:14798154-14827576 GCF_000298275.1 Orycteropus afer afer | reverse complement strand
CCAAACCAGTCCATTTCAGCTCACTAATGCCAAGGATATCAATCTTTATGCATTCCATTTCATTTTTGACAACTTCCAATTTTCCTAGATTCATACTTCGCACATTCCATATTCTGATGATTAATGGATGTCTGCAGCTGTTTCTCCTCAATTTGATTGGTGCCACATCAGTAAATGGAGGTCTCGAAAGCTTTACCTTATCCATATGAGTAAGGCTAGGTTTACTCTGATGATGCAGCTCTTTCCCAGTCCTATTTAGAGAGCCTTCTAACCAGTTTGGACTATTCATAAAGTTGTGCGGTAATGTATCAGACAGTGTTTCTTTGCTATTTATAAGGTTTTCCCTGGCCAGTTCTTTGAGAAGTGGATGGCCTCTTCCTTCTTCCTAGTCTGTCTCACTCTGTAAGCTGGGCTCATACCTGTGCACCATATACATCCCACTGGGTTTGAAACACCAGTGGCTCAGCCTCAAAACTCACATCAACACTTCACCACAGTAGGACAAACCGAGAAACAACATTGTCTCCCTGTTGGAAACCTCTCCTACCACCCTTACTTGGGTCCCTGTCTCTGACTCCTCCTCTGTCCTGGTTCCTGGGCCTTTTAATCCTTTTTCTCCTGCTCTTCCACCCTGATGCTTTGGGCATGCCTGGGTTCCCTTTCCTCACCTGGATCCCTGTGGCTACCCTACTATTCTTCATGTTGTTGTTGTTGTTATGTGCCATCAAGTCAGACCTGACTCCTAGCGACCCCTCCTTGGGTTGCTGAGGCAGTATCACTATAGAAATAGGTTTCCCAACCTTCCTTCCAAGGAGTGGCTGGTGCATTTGAACTACCAGCCTTCTGGTTAGCAGTCAAATGCCTTAGGCACTATGCTACCAGAGATCCTACTATTCTTCATAGTATCCTGATATTACACTTTTTATTTCAGTTGGTTCATTTGTGATGTCACCCATTTTGTTTCTTATTTATGTTATTTGCATTCTCTCTCTCTTTTCCTTTGTTAAATTTGCCAGTGGTTTGTCAATTTTATTAATCTTTTCAAAACAGCAAATTCTAGTCTTTTTTTTTTTTTTTCATTGTCTTTCTATTTTCTGTTTCATTGATTTCTGTGAGACTGTTTATTGGTTCCTGTCTTTTTTTGACTGTAGGCTTTTCTTTTTCTAATTTTTGGAGATGTTGGTTTAAAGTGTTCATTTTGGCTCTTTCTTCTGTTTTGATATGTGCATTTATTGCTATAAATTGGCCTCTCATCACTGCTTTTTTCTGTGTCCCAACGATTTTGGGATGCTGTGTTTTGTTTCTCATTTGATTCAAGGGTTTTTTGAATTTCATTTTTTATTTCTTTCCTTACCCAATCTTTCTTATGGAGGGTGTTGTTCAGTTTCCTTGTTTGCTCTTTTTCCATTGATCTTCCTATTGTTGATTTCTAATATGATAGCATTTTGTTCTGGAAGATGCTTTGCAGTTTTTAAATTTTTAAAAAATTATTAGGGGTTTCTTTAAGTTCTAACATACGGTCTATCATGGAAAATGTTCCATGTGCATTGGAAAAATATGTATATTGTGCTGTTAGGTGAAGTGCTCTGTAGATGTCTATAAGTTCAAGTTGATGGATAGTATTGTTTATCCCTTCTGCATCTTAGTTGAGTTTCTTTCCAGTTGTTCTATCTTTCATTGAAAGTGATGTATTAAAATCTCCCACTATGACTGTCGAGTCATCAATTTGCCTTTTCAACTCTTTTAAAGTCTGATTTATGTATTTTGGGGCTCTTTCATGATTGCGTCCATAGATATTTATTATAATTATACCTTCTTGTTAAATTGATCCTTTAATCATTACATAATGTCCTTCTTTGTCTCTCTCTCTCTTTTTTTTTTTTTTTGTCTCTATGTCAATTTCATCAGAAATTAATATTACTACTTCTGCTCTTTTATGGTTACCATGTGCTTGATATATCTTTTTCCAACCTTTGATTTTCAGTCTTCTTTTGTCTTTGTCTCTAAGGTGTGTCTCCTGTAGATAGCATACTGATGGGTTATGTTTTCTTATCCAAACTGCGACTCTCTTGTCTCTTGAGTGGTTCTTTTAATCCACTAACATTCAGTGTAATTATCAATAAGCATGAGTTATTTGCTGTCATTGTGTTATGTGTTTTTTCATGGTATTCCTGATTTCTTTGTTTCATATAATTTTTTGTTCTGGGCTCATTATGTTGATGAATTGTGTTATCATTTTCTTTGTTGCTATTGTTTTAGTATATGCTAAATATTTTTGCTTGCTCTCTTTTTTATTGTGATGTGAAGGTTTATTATTTTTCTTTGATATTTGAATTATAAACCCTGTGATTTATAATTTTCTCCCCAAGTTTAGAACAGTCCGTTCTGTCTTGCAACTGTCTCAAATTTCTCACCATTTAGAAGTTTTTTAACTACACAATATTTTCCTTGTTTTTGGTTTGTAGTTGTCCTCATTTGCCAATTGATATCTCTGGTTCCTTATTTACAATCTTGTATGCTTATTTTACTTTGCATATGTCCATAGCTGTCCCCCCCCCGGGTTATGTCATCTTGTGTATCATTGGTCAGTTTTTGTTTGCTATTACTGGGTCTCTGTACAGAGGACTTCCTTTAGCATGTCTTGTGATGTAGGTCTGGTTTTACCAAATTCCATTAATTTTTGTTTATCTGGAAATCTCCTAATTTCACCATCATATTTGAGAGACAATTTTGCTGGGTTTATAATTCTTGGTTGAAAATTTTTCTCTCTCAGGGTTTTATACATACCATCCCATTGTCTTCTTGCTTGCATTTTTTTTCTGCTGAGAAATCAGAACTTATTCTTACTGGTCCTTTGTAAGTAACTTTTTGTTTTTTTCCCATACTGCTTTCAGGATTCTTTGTCTGTCTTTGGTTTTGATGAGTTTGATGATGATGGGTCTTGGTGATTTTCTTTTGGGGTCTATCCTGTTTGGCATTCATTACACTTCCTGAATGGATATATTCTCATCTTTCATCATCTCAGGGAAGTTCTCTTCCAACAAATCTTGGACAATTTTCTCAGTGGTTTTCTTTTTCCCTTCCTGTTCTGGAATTCCAGTGACACATAAGTTATTCCTTTTGATGGTATCCCACATGAACCTTAGGCTTTCTTCATTTTGTTTTTATCTTTTTTTCTGATTTATTCCTTTCCAAAGAAGTATTCAGGTATTGTCTTCAATCTCATTAATTCTGTCTTCCATTGCATCAGTTCTACTCCTTTGCCCTTCCAATGTGTTATCTATTTCTGAGAATTTTGTATTAATCTTCTGGATTTCTATCTGTACATTTAGAATAATTTCTAATCTTTCATTTATCTTGTCATTTTATTCTTGTATTTTCTTCCGAAATTCTTCTAGGATTTTGTCTGCGTTTTCCTTAATTTTTTTTTTTTTTTTTTTTTTTTGTGTGTGTGTGTGTTTTGCTTGATCTCTCTCTCAATCCTTTGAAGATACCTAAATATAATTCTTTTGAATTCCTTATAAGGGAGCTTCAATGCTGCTTCCTCCTCAAGGATGTGGTCTGGATCTGTATCCTCCTTCCTTATTTCTACCACTTTATCTTCCTTATTTGTTGGACTGTGATGGTCTTTTGTCTCTGTGACATTGTGACATTGTTGCATTTAGATCTCTGTTTAATGTTTGTACAGAACAGCTGAGGGTGAGTGAAGCTCTTCTTGGTGGTTGTTTATTATTTGCCAATTGGTGGAGAAAGAAATGGTGGCTCTCATATGTGAAGCTACAGGAGGCATGCATGTAGTTGTGTTGTATGGGAACTGTTGCTGTCTCCCACTCAGTTAGACAAAAATAACAACTGAAAATCCATCAAAAAAGTAAAAGCAAGTCAACAAAAAACCCACTTTGTAATCACACAGGAACAATAGCCAAGAAAAAGATAAAAGGAAAAAAAAAAAAACAGCAATATCTGGATATAGGGCAATAAGGGGAAAAAAAGTGGAGTAGGAGAATAATGAAGAAAAAAGAAATGGAAACAAATGCAAAAAGGAAAATAAAGAATTGAGTTAACCATGAGAAAGAAAAAAAAAAAAAAAAAATTGAACCAGGAATAGGAAAGAGAGAAAAAGCTGAAAATTAGAACCTGGGAAGGGAAGAATAAAGAATAATAATAATAAAGGACAAAAATATAATGATAATAATTAGAAACAGATAAAAACAAACTAGGAGAAAAAAAATCTGGCAGGGCTGGGCAGGACACCCAGGCTTCATCTGAGCACACAGACTGGGATGTAATTCCTGCCGGCCCAGAAGGAGGGTGGTAGTAACCAATGGCTGCACCTCTGTTCACCAAAAGGGTGTGGGGTATAAGAGTAACAAGGGAAATATCTCACCTTTCCCATTGTTGGTGTCCAGAATGTCCTTGCGGTTCCTGTAAGTGGAGCCTATTCTTAAGTCCCTGGAATCTGGGAGAATGCTGTCACTTTAAATATCCAAAATAGTTGAACTGCTTGTAAACATGCAAAATGGCTGTGTCCTCTGGACAGGAAAAATTCCACAGCTCAGCCTGCCTTCCTCTTCACTGCTTCCCCTTTTATTCACCAGTCACCAGAGAAGTCCTCTGTGCAGTCCCTAGCCAGCAGGGCTGATTTTTAAGTTAATTCTTAGGTCCTAACCCCACTCAGCAATATCCAAGCTGTCTGTGCCATCAGGATCACTGCCAGACCACAGCTCTGTTTGTCTTCTTTTTTGGTGTTTTCATGCCAATTCTTCTACTAGTTGGAGTTTAGTACAATTATATATCCTTCTTTTCAAAGCTCAGGACTCTAGGATTATCTTCTATATCTGTGTTAATTGGTTCCCCTTTTCTTTGTTGAAGAGGGTCTGTGCAGTCTTTCTGCCTATTCCACCATCTTACTGGAACTCCTCCAACTTGGTTTAATTTTAAGGTAGTCTCATGACAGGGTCCTTCCTTCTTCTGGGTCTGTCTTAGTCTGGAAAGTCTGCTGAAACCTGTCCACCATGGGTGACCCTGCTGGTATTTTGTAAATACTGGTGGCATAGCCTCCAGCCTCACAATAACACATGAACTACCACAATACGACAAACTGACATGCTGAACAAATAATCTGAGAAGCTGGACTATATGAAGAAGAATGTGGTATCAAGATTGGAGGAAGTCTTATTAACAACCTGTGATTCGCAGATGACACAACTTTGCTGAAAGTGAGGATGACATAAGAATTTACTGATGAATATTAAAGACTTCAGTCTCAAGTAGGGATTACATCTCAACATAAAGAAAATGAAAATACTCACAACTGGACCAATAAGCTGCATGATAATAAATGGAGAAAAGTTTGAAGTTGTTAAAGATTTCATATCACTTGGTTCCATAATCAACGCCAATGGAAGCAGTAGTAAAGACATCAGATGATGATGTACTGCATTGGGCATATCTGCTGCAAAAGGCCTCTTCACAGTGCTGAACAGCAAAGATGTCTCTTTGAACACTAATGAGCACCTAACCCAAGCTGTGATACTTTCAATAACCTCATATGCATGTGAAAGCTAGACAATGAATACGGAAGACCAAAGAAGAGATGATGCTTTTGAGTCATGTTGTTGGTGAAGAATACTGAATGTACCGTGGACTGCTGAAAGAACTAACAAATCTGTCCTGGAAGAAGTGTAGCCGAATGCTCCTTGGAAGCGAGAATGGTCAGACTTCTCACCTACTTTGGTCATGTTGTCAGAAGGGACCATTCCCTGGAGAAGGATATCCTGCTTGGTAAAGTGGAGGGTCAACAAATAAGGGGAAGGCCCTCAATGAGATGAATTGACACAGTGGCTGCAACTATGGGCTCAGGTATAACAAGGATCATGAGGCTGGCACAGGACTGGGCAGTGTTTTGTTCTGTTGAAAATAGGATCTGTATGAGTTGGAGCTGACTCAATGGTACCTAACAACAACAACAACAACTCATGACAGGTATGCTAAACTTTATTTTATGAGTGAAAGAATTAAGATTTTGTTAGTAAAACTCACTTTCATAACTTTTTTTGCTAGGGTTAGGGAAAAATTAGGTTAAATACTCAGCTGTTAACTGAAAGGTTGCAGTTCAAACTCACCAGCTGCTCTGCAGGAGAAAGAGGTGACAGTCTGTTTTTTTTATAGATTTACAGTCTTAGAAACCCTATGAGGCAATTCTAAACTGTTCCTCTAGAATGCTATGAGTTTGACTTAATAGAAACTTTCTCCCCTAAACACCAGGATTTGAAGCATTATTTGCTGCCTTTATCTCCAGAGTAGTTTCCACTGTATTTTAGCTGTTTAGGATTGTGTGAGAATGATAACATATTAGAAACAAGCTGATGTTCAAATTAAAAGCTTGGTTGGTGATGAGAATTGGAATGGGTGTGTTGAACATCACTGTCACTAGACCTGCTTCGGTCTGTTTGTGGTTTTCAGAATGAGTTGGGTATTGAAGTTTGGCTGTTCCATGTTCTACTATTATTCTACCTCTCTGAATACCAGGGTACACAGTGATGTCTCTGATGTTCTGCAAACCAGAACTATAAGTAAACTTTTTTTCAAAGGTGATAACGTTTCCTCTTTATAAATGAACTTATCATAAATCTTAGTGCCAAACCTGACCCCATAGCCACGTTCACATCTAATAAATGGTATGACTTCCCCTGTAACCCCTATATTTAATCATTATTCAAGGCCTGACAATTCTATTACCGTAATATACACTATACTACTTTCTCCTGAGAATACTATTTTCACTCAATCCTCCATCACCTCCCTCCCAGACTCTTGCTAAAGGGTCTTGACTGACTTCCTTCAGTATCTCCTCCTTCAAGTCCATCTGAATGATGCAAATAGTTTGCACTCGCCTAAAAACCTAAAAGTTGACAGTTGAAAAGCTCCCAGCAGTGCTGCTGAACAAAGGTCAATTTGCTTCTGTGAAGAAAAAAAGCCAAGAAAACACTATGGAGCAGTTTTACTGTGCCAACATGGAATTGCCATGAGTCGGAACTGACTCTACCACAATGAGTTTGTTTTTAGGTTTTATTTTTGCTTATAGTTTATATTACTTATAACATATTATTGGGAGCTCTGGTAGCATAGTGCCTAAGGCAGTTGACTGCTAAATAGAAGGCTGGCAGTTCAAACCCACCAGCCACTCCTCGGAAGGAAGGTTGGGCAATCTACTTTTGTAGTGATACCACCTCAGAAACCCAAGGAAGAGTTGCTATCAGTCGGGTCCAACTTGATGGCACATAACAACAACAACATAACATATTATTAATTATTATACATTATGTAATTAATTATAAAGTTTATTCTGACTCATAATGACCCCCCCCCTTGGGTTTCCAAGGCAGTATCTCTATGGAAGTAGATTGCCTAGTCTTCCTTCTGGTAATTAGTTTTGATATTATAATATCAAAATGACACCTCAAAATAAAGAAAACAAAAATCCTCACAACTGGACCAATAGCAATATCATGATAAATAGAAAAAAAAAATACTGTAATTGTCAAGGATTTCATTTTACTTGGATCCACAATCAATGTCCACAGAAGCAGCAGTCAAGAAATCAAGTTACATATTACAACAGGCAATTATGCTGCAAAAGATCTCTTTAAAGTGTTAATAAGTAATGAAGTCATCTTGAGGACTAAGGTGTGGTTGACCAGCCATGGTATTTTGATTGCCTCATGTGTATGCAAAACCTGGACAATGAATAAGAAGGACCAAAGAATAATTTATGCATTTAAATTATGGGGTTGATAAAGAATATTGAATATACTATGGACTGCCAGAAGAACAACAACAAAAAATTATCTTGGAAGAAGTACAGCCAGAATGCTCATTAGAAGCAAGGTGGACAGACTTTGTCTCGAGTACTTCACACGTGTTATTAGGAGGGACCAGGTCCTGGAGAAGGTCATTATGCTTGGTAAAGAAGAAGGTCAGTGAAAAACAGGAAGATGTTCACTGAGATGGTTTGACATAATGGCTGCAACAATGGTCTCAAACATAGCAATGACTGTAAGGATGGTGCAGGACTGAGTAGTGTTTCATTCTGTCACACATGGTGTCACTGTGAGTTAGAATCAACTTGACAACACCTAACAACAACAACACAATTATATTATGTATGTAAATAATATATATTTTATTAAACCCAATATACTTAAATTTTTTTCCATTTCAACATGTAACAAACAATGAGATACTTTTTTAACTAAGTCTTTGAAATCCAATAAATTTATTGTATAAATTTCAGTGCATCTGAATCCAGACCAACTAAAACTCAAGTGCACAATAACCACATATGACTAGCAGATGCCATATTTGACAGCACAGAGCTGGAACTCTGTCCTACTTTCTTCTTCCTCTTTCTCCCCTTATCAAACTTCTAGACTATGTCTATTCCTGCATTCTGGACTTAGTCTGCATGTAAATCTCCTTACACCCCAATAGTCTGACTTTTCCTGCACTTTTACAGTGAAGTGATGCTTGCCAAGGTCCTCAACAACTTCTTTCTTGCCATGTATGGTGGCAGTTCTCTATCTTCAGAAGAAATTCTGAATCAGGGTCCAGTTAGGAGCACAAGAATCATGCCAAATATTTCAGATGGAGTAGATTTTATACAGGGAAACTATTACAAAAAATGGGAGCATTAAAATGACCTCAAGTCTGGTAAGTTTAGAGAACAGAGTACAGAACATTATGCAAAGGAAAGCCATGCAGAATCATGCAAACCATGTATGAGAATTGAAGTGTTTGATGGGTTGAGGAACAAGAACAGAAGATAAGTTAGTCAGGAAGTAACTATAGGAAGCTTTTACTTTCTTTAAAAAGCAAACACAAATCTGTTACTGTGGAGTTGATTCCAACTCATGATGACTCTATGTGTTATAGGGTAAAATGGAGCTTCATAGGATTTTCTTGGCTATAATCTTTATGGAATCAGATCTCGAGGACTTTATTTTTCCAGCCTTGCTGGATGTGTTCAAATCACTCAACTTCAGGTTAGTAGTGAAGTGCAAACCATTTTCATCATCCAGAGACTAAACAAACAAAAAGCTCACTGCTGTCGACTCTATTCCAACTCATAGAGACCATATTAGCACAGGGTAGAACTGACCTATAGGGCTTCCAAAGCTATAAATCTATACAGAAGCAGACTGCCACACCTTTCTCCCATGGAGGAACTTGTGGATTTGAACTGCTGACTTATTAGCAGCCTAGCGCTTAACCACTCTGCCACTAGGGCTACCACCAGGGCTTCTACCCAGGCATTGAAACCAAACCAAACTCACTGCCATCCAGTCAATTCTAACTCATAGCTACCCACACTGGGTTTCCACGGCTGTGAATCTTTGCAGAATTAGATCAGCCCATCCTCTTTTCATGGAGGGGCTGGTGGGTTTGAACCTTCTGGTTAACAGCCAAATGCCTTATCTGCTATGCCACCAGAGTTCCTTCACCCAGGGACTGTTGTTGTTGTTGTTGTTGTTATGTGCCGTCGAGTCAAACCTGACTCATAGCGACCCCTCCTTGGGTTTCCGAGGCAGTATCACTACGGAAGTAGGATTGCCCAACCTTCCTTCCAGGAGTGGCTGGTGGGTTTGAACCGCCAGCCGTCTGGTTAGCAGGAAAGTGTCTTAGCCACATGCTACCAGAGCTCCCTCACCCAGGGACTAGGGAAGGATAAATAAGACAGAAGGTAGTTTTATCAGAACTCAGGTGCACACTTACAGCTGCCAGTGGTGGAAGAGATTGCTGTTAAAGCCATTGCTTGGGAATCTCTGACAGTAAGGGAACCTACAGTCCTTGGAGACAAGACCAGAAACAGTGAAAGAAAAAGTGCAGTAGCTATTTGCTCCCATCTTCCAATTTCCAACCAGAGTTTCTCATTGGCAAAACTGAATCAGAAGCCAGCTGACAGAAAATCTGGGAAATGTAGTTCAGAGTGGTCCAATCCCTTGCAGTACATAGCTGAGCTCAAATGGATGAAATAAGCTAATAATAAACTAATAATAGATTAAAAAATAATAATAATAATAAAAGGACAAGCTGAACACAATAAAATATGAATTAAAATTTGGTACAAGTAAGTTTTTTTTTTCTCCAGTGTTTCCGACCACCCCTCCTCAATCTCCTTTCTAGATGACGCTTCCTTTTAAATGTCAGTTTTTAAATATTACAAAATATATTCCAACCAAAACCAAACTCCCTGCTGTCAAGTCATTTGCCAACTCATAGCGATGCCTCTGTGGGTTTCCAATTTCCAAGGCAGTATCTCTACAGAAGTAGATTGCCCAACCTTCCTTCTGAGGAGTGGCTGATGGGTTTGAATTGCCAACCTTCTGGTTAGCAGTCAAATGCCTTACACACTATGCCATATATTACATATTGATATTATTGGAAACCCTGACTAAGCCCTCTTCTACTCTCAGTGAGTGATTTCATATATTTCTCTTGGGTCCCCATAGCTCTAATTACTGTCTTCATTGTGATGATTCCCAGATTCCCCTGTCATCCTTAAGCTTTAGATCCAAAGCAAACAAACTGGCCATTGGCAAACCTTACTTAGAGAGAGACCATATAAAATTCAGAATGTTGAAAATAAAAGTCACCCTCCACCCTCACAATAACTCCCTCATCCTCCATCACAGTTTTCCCATCTTGGCCAATAAATGATGTCATCCTGCAGGCAGAAATTCAGTTAAAGCTTTCTTTCATACCCACATGCAATTAAGTCATGTCTACTCTGCTTACTAAAGATTTCCCAAAACTGCCACCTCTTTCCAGAGCCCACTGCAGTTTTCCTAGTTCAAGGCATCATCATTTCTTCTTTGGGTTGCCATATAAGTCTCATAATTGGTGTAACTGCTTTCATATATTTTCCACACTGCTGTCTGAATTATGGTCCTAATATTCACATTGATCACATCATTTTTCTGCCTACAACTTCTCTACACACTGTAAGATCTTTTTATTTCCTATTTCCAACCCAATTTCATCTCATTTCCTCCTTGGAGGTCAACACTTTGATAATATTAATAGTATTTCTATCTCTTGTTTTCTCTTCTCCTCTTGGTCTTTGTGTCTGCTATTTCTTTATTTTGCATGGCATCACCCATCTTTTCCTTTCCTTCACTTTTCACCTCTCACCTTGCCACAGTACAGGCATACCTCATTTTATTGCACCTAAACATTATTGTGCTTTGTACTTTATTGCACTTCATTTTTCACAAGTTGAAGGTTTGTGGCAATCCTGCATCAAGCACATCTATTGACGCCATTTTTCCACCAGCATGTACTCACTTCGTTTCTCTGTGTCACATTTTGGTAATTCTCATCACATTGTGAACTTTTTCATAATGCTATCGCACACTTAATAGACCACAGTACAGTGTAAATATAACTTTTATATGCACTGGGAAACAAAAAAACCCAGGTAACTTACTTTATTGCTAGTTCACTTTACTGTGGTGGTCTGAAACTGAGCCCACCATTTCTCCAAGGTATGCCATTACTCCTACTCATACTCCAGATCACACCATATATTCTCTACATCAATGAAGACATCAGATCACTGGTACTCCCAAATCTCAACCTATCATGAGAGAAATAATTCTCTATTTTAAATACCTACTCTCATCATTCAACTCTAAAATGCAAGCTTTCTGAGGGAGAATCTGTCAGTGTTCTTCTCTAGTAAAATCCTTGGCACAAAATGTTCAATAAACATTATTGAATAAAAGGTCGAATGTAGACATGTGGTTAGATGGAGACACAGATTATTTTCCTAGCACCCTTTAGTGTCTTTGATCTTTTCAGTCTGATATATTGTTTTAATGCAGGTTACTTATCACGTTGTAGTCCATCCTATCTTCTTGGACATACACATGGATTTTTAAGAGGGAATATTGAGTTCAAGTTATTTTCTCAGAATTCTTTTCCTCAGTAATCAGTAGAGACACTGTCAAACCAAAAGCCCAAATCACTGCCATTGGGTTGTTTCTGGCTCATAGTGACTATATAGGACACAATAGAACTGCCCCATAGAGTTTCCAAGATTGTAAATCTTTGTGGAAGAAGACTCCCTCATCTTTCTCCCATGGAGAGGGTGATAGGTTCAAACCACTAACCTTTGGGTTAGCAGGCCAATACATTAACCACTACACCACCAGAACTCCTTAGAGAGACTGTAGAAAAGGTCAATTCAGGATTTACTACTTCTTTGATAATTGTGTCTTCCAACATGTGATTCTTGGTTTCATTGACATTCCCAATGACTGCTATGGTATTTTATTTATTTTTGTGACTTCAACAGTGTCTAAGCCCTAGTAGATGTCACATGACTATTTGGTGAACAAAATAGTAAGTGAATACATGAATGAAGATTACAGTTCTAAAGAATGATACCTGGGTGTAAATTTTGCTCAAGAATCATTTTCTTAAAGGAAGGAATACCAGTACCAATCTGAGAATGCAGGTCATTTGACTTGGGAGTTGTTGTAATTGCTTCATGAAAGCATAAGAGAGCTGGCCTTGTGCAATTGCCCTGAAAAACCAATGGTTCTTTGCAAATGTTCATGAACTCAGCAAATTATTTAGACTCTAAGTTTGGATACTTAAACCAAATAATTACATTAGCAAGGAGGAAAGACTCTGTGAATGAATTCTAATATTTATTCCATTTTTTTTATATTTGATTTAGGGCTATCAGCAGACAAAATAAAGCATTGCTTAAAATGTCTCTCTCCCACATTATAAAATGTTGAATTAGAAAGCAGCTTTTAAAATCCTCTTTTTAACTCTCCCTCACTCAACAACACGTCTTTATTTTATAAATTGGTAAACCGGAGATCAGAATACCCAAGTGAGTAACCCGAAGCCACAAAGTTCTTGTGACTCTACTGAGACTTTATCTTAGATTTTCATAAATAAAACAAGAGGAATATACAGCCTATATTGAGAACTTACTGTGTATTTGAAAGCAGCAAAATATTTTAGCCTTAGGCCCCATACAAAGACTGACTTTAAAATAAATTCTGCCAAGATGCATTGGCATACACCAGGTGTATGCTGATCACTACCTTTCATTATGAGATTGAAGTGCAAAGGGTAAACTAAAAATAGTGTGTAAAACAAGCTCCTAGAGTAAACTTGTCTCTTTATCATTAGAATTCAAAATTATAGTGACACATTTCTTGATAATTTTAGTTAGCCTTTTCCCTGAGTGCTCACTAAGGAGAAAGAAAAAAAAAAGGTATTGATGGAAACCTTGAAACTATGCATTTGCTTTAGAAGAAAACTTGAAAGAGTGTTCAAAAGGTGGTCTTTGGGTACTAAGTTTGCAGATGAGTTTACTGAAAAATGGTGCACAATGATGTGGATATCTTCCAGCTTTTTCTATTTCTAACCAATTTTTTCTGTAAAGACTAGTGTGTGGTTCTGCTGCTGAACCAACAGTGCTTCTCCAGATATTATGCTCTCAGTCAAGCAGCCACATTGCTTTAGCAAAGTCAAAAATAAGTAT
The DNA here is from genome assembly GCF_000298275.1 of Orycteropus afer afer. NCBI lineage: Eukaryota > Metazoa > Chordata > Mammalia > Tubulidentata > Orycteropodidae > Orycteropus > Orycteropus afer. The sequence continues at coordinate 14,814,009 of NW_006921590.1, read as the reverse complement.
GTTTATAAGCATCCCCATTTGCTTCCATCCAAAACTTTCATTTGAAAACATTCACCTTACTCCCTGCCCTCACCTTCCATCTGCACACTGGCTGGCAATGTGAAAAACATAAGCTCCCCCCCCACCACCACCACCCCAGTCTCTCTTTCTCTCTTGGCATCTAGATGATACCAACAGCATGTTCAGTTGTTAACCAAAAGTTTTACAGATCAAGTCCACTCAGGGGCACATCAGAAAGGAGGCTTAGATATTTATTTTTGAAAAATCAGCCATTGAAAACCCTATGAGGCACAGTCCTACTCTGTCTGATACACATGAGGTCACTATGAGTCAGGATCTTGACAGTAAGTGGTTTTGTAGTGTGGGTGGTGCAAAGAGTTAATTGCTAAACAAATGGTTGGAGGTTCAAGTCCACCCAGATGAACCTCAGAAGAAAGGCCTGGTGATCTACTTCCATAAAATTAGTCATTGACAACATTATATATCATAGTGCTACTCTGATACACATTGATTGGGTCACTGAGTGCAGAAACCAACTCAATAAAAACTGGTACTGTTCTTCTTAGGGAACCTTTTATGTAAAGGTTCTGGATCTTGAGTGGGATAGCTCAGATCCAGGGAAGGGTTAAAAGACAGACACTGTTCATATAGCCAGACTTCTATGTCAGAGACATGCAGCCATCAACTCCAGAGAAGGTGAACGCATCCCCTAATGAAGTGCAGCTGATGGGATTAATGCAGCAAAGCAGCTGCCAGAACATCTCCCAGCCTGCAGTCACATGGTGCTCTAATCCAGTGCAGGTTGGATGTTTTTAATTCACAGCTCTAATTATGATGGATTGGAAGAAGATGTAAAGCCCTCTCCATTTTTCAGAGAAGGCTTGGAGGTCATTAAGGGTCCCAACCATTTTAAGAAAACAGTAAACTGGAGCAGATCCTACTGAGGAATTAGCAGTGTGGTTTACCCTTAAACTTTAAAGCTTGTCCGTTTGTGTAAAACACTCAGATCTCAAAAACACTTTTCATTTACTGATTAATAGAACACTTCATGGATCAGATTTTTTAAAAAAATTTATTGTGACTTGGGTGAAAGTTTACAGAACAAATTCATTTCCCATTCAGCAGTTTATACACATTTTGTTTCATGACATTGACTGCAACTCCTCACAATGTAACAGCTCTCTTCTGACTTCCTCCCTGTAGTTACCTCTTCACTGTGTTTTGCTTTTCTATGCATACCTGACCCCTGAGCTAGCTCCTTGTGCAAACACTGCTCTTCTGTTCTCCCACGATTGATCGTTATAAGGGTGCACCTACCTGATGTAAATATTCACCCCATATAACTGTCTATTGTTTGAATGGAAGCCATGGGAGTGAGTTCAATTCCAGACCTGAAGAGCAACTAGGGGCCATAGTCTCAGGGGTCTCACCAGCTTGTATCAGACCAGTAAACTCGGTCTTTTTATGATTTTGACTTTTGTTCCACCTTGTTCTCTTACCCTATCCAGGATCTCCTGCACTGATCCCTTCCTGAGTAGTTGGCAGTGGTACTTGGCCACCATCTAGTTCTTCTGGTCTCATGGTATATGGGCTGAGGTTCACATGGTCCACTATTCCCTTGGACCAATTGTTTCCATGTGTCTTTGGTTTCCTTCATTCTTCTTTGTCCTGGATGAGGAGAGACCCATTGTTGCATCTAGATGCCAATTTGCAAGCTTTTAAGACATCAGTCAGTACTAACCAAAGTAAGATGTAGAACAATGTTTTTGTGTAGTATGTTATGCCAAGTTTGATGTCCCCTGCAACCATGGTCCCATGTCCACAGGTCCAACAATTCATCCCATCAGGGTGGTTAACTGTGCCTAAGAAGTTATCATAACTTTGCCCCTTGTTAGTGCTAGTTATATGGATATTCTTACAGCACATACAAATACATATGTAGAAATATTGTCTGCCAACCTTATGTATAGCCATGGGTATATTCCCATGTGACTATTTTGACTAGTCATACCTGGATCAGATATCTTTTATTAACCAAGATCTGAGTGAATAATCACAGCAGATAATAACTAAAATGATATGTGTTGTCCACTTGAAAGAAATATCTTCTGGGAAAATTTGGCCAGTACCTAATTTTTGACCACTTTGATTGAATAATTGAGCATACTTGTATTTGTTCACACAAGGCCTGTTGAAAATATATAAATTTCCCTTTTGTCAATAAAACTCAAATAAAGAGCTTGACCTAGCAGTCTCTTTAGCTGTAACCTGCACAGACTTGAAATTGGAAAACATCTCATTTGTTTTTTCATGAGTCCATGATTGTCCTCGGGAGCCAGTAGATTCTCAGAAAAGAAAACAATAAAAATATCTTCAATCAGATTATACCAACCTAAAGACAGACTCATGTAATAATAATAATAATAATAATAATAATAAGGTTGTCATCTACCCTTCTCCCTAAATGACTCAGTCTATGTGTTCTCTACTGTTTTTGTTTAGCTATGAGATTTGTAATTTGAAATGATCAATTTGATGCTATTAAATTCAACAAATATTTATTAAGCATCGATTACATTCCTTCACTATACACAGTGATATTTAAGACCAAGTCTTGCTCTCAGAAGGTTTCTCAGAGTACAGAATAATTTTAAATGCATTGGAACAGTTATAAAACAGTATGAGACAGATTGTAAGTAGTGAAGAAAGGAACTGTAAAAAGTCAGACAGTTAAAGAAAACAAACAAACAAACAAAATCCAGAAAGGGCCAGATCAACAGAAAAGGGTTTATTTAGACAGAATAGATCTGGGGTCCTGAAGAATGAGTGAACTCTCACTAAGTAGAGAAAGGGAGGGCAAGATTCAGTGAATGAAATAGAGTATTATCAAATAAATGTGGGTCAGGGGTAAGGAGTTCTGGTGGCATAGTGCCTAAGGTATTTGACTGCTAACCAGAAGGTTGGTGTTCAAACCCATCAGCCACTTTGTATAATGAAGACTAGGCAGTGTACTTTTGTAAAGATTTACTATCTTGGGAACACAATGGGGGGCACTATGAGTCAGAATCCACTTGATGGCAGTGGGTTTGTTTTCTTGGGCATTCTGGGGTGGGTAGAGAACCATGAACTGCAGAGAACATTACTATTTTAATAAGTCCATAAGAGACAATAGGGTTGATGATGTAGACCTATTAACAGGAGGGCATTGGTGTGATTTTAAGCATCCGAATGTGAAAAACTATTATTTTGGGAAAATTACTATACAGTTGTATTGAAATTGTTATTAATAAATACCCTGGAAGCACAGTGGTTAAGTGCTCAATTGTGAAAATTCAGCTTTAGAACCAGCAGCTGCTCTGCAGGAGAAAGATGTGGCAGTCTGCTTCCATAAAGATTTACAGCCTTGGAAACCCCACAAGGTAGTTCTGCTCTCTCCTATATTGTCATTAAGAGTTGGAATGGACTCCATGGTAACAGGTGTAGTTTTAGCTTTTGTTTTTTGTTATTGTCATCTTCCTTCTGATAGCCCTTAGAACATTTATCCCTTGGGTCCTTTCAGCAAGTTCTTGAAGTAAAAGAAACCATACTCACTGCCATTGAGTTGACTCTGACTCATAGCGACCCCCATTACGGTAGAGATGTGTAGGAAATTCTCCAAAGTTGCACTGAAAAGTAGCTCAAACCCTGGTCTTTTGTACGTACCCTAGCGTGCTGTCTGTTAGACTAGGGTTCCCCTTTTGTCCTCCCTTACTTTTGTTTTAGAGAAGGTTCCCTCTTGAAGAAGTTATAGAACATTAATATAAAATATTATAGTGCATTAATATACTGCCACATACTGAAAATTCACTGTTTTGATTCCAGTGAATCACCAGAAGTCACTTTACACATAAGTGTTGTGGCCAGATGGAAACTTTAAGAATGATCAGCTATTTTACTACATTAAAGCACTATTTCCAGGAGACTTCAGTTTAAATGCAAATATACTCCTTCATTCAATAAACTTTTATTGGTTGCCTTCTCTTAGCTTCATACTGTGCCAGAAGAACTAATGTGCAAACCACTAGCAACTATCAATGGCTGTTGTTGTTAGCTGTGATGGTGTCAGACCCCGATTCTTGGCAATCCCATCCACAATGAAGTGAAATGTTCCCCAGTCCTGGGCCATTGCCATAATAGGTAGCAGATTGGACTGTTTTGATCCGTAGGGTTTTCTTTGACTGATTTTCATAAATAGATATCCAGGCCTTTCTTCATAGTCTGTATTCATCTGAAAGCTCTACTGAAACCTGTTCAACATCATCATAACATGCAAACCTCCACTTATAGACTGCTGGTGGCTGTATTTGAAATGTGTTAGCTAGATAAAGAGCCCAGGTCTTCCACATGGAAGGTGAAAATTCTACCAGTGAACCATCACCACTCTTCAACAATAACACCTAGTTATTTCCCTGAGAGCACTGATCACAGTAGTCCTTATTCAGACCTCACTCTCATGTATAGTGTTTGAAGTCTGTCGGTGTGATTTCTGAATGGCTGATAAAGGTCTTCTGTGAAGATGCCGCCACTGAGGGAGGAATTAGAGAATTGGTGGTACAGTTGTACATGACATAACTTGGGGGTTGTTAGAGCAGGAGAGAAAGGACTCAAGGAAATTATTCATAGTTCTGTGTTTAGCCTGTGGCAGATTCTGTTCCCTGTATCTCCAGGGAATGATTGCTTCTTACATCTGGTTCAAGGCCAAACTCCAGAAGGTGGACACGTACATCCTGAACATCCCAGAAGACTTTTTCTACCAGTAGGACCTATAAATGGTACATATTCAAAGAGTAGGAGGTCCTGCAATTGTATGCAGCTGGCAGGAAAGTTGGGAAAACAGCTTCTGTGTGTGGTCAGGAGAATCTACCCTTTCCTGGGAGAACAAACATTAGGCAAAGGGGACTATTAGAGAAGGGAAAGGAAAAAAATCTCCTCCCTCTCTGTGTTTTCATTTCAAAAAAAAAAAAAAAATATATCAAATAATTTCTTCAGATTGATGGATGGTGAAACATCCCAGACAGGGAGTTACATAGCTCAAAGATAATTAATTGTATAGTCTTCCGCCAGTTGTTTTCTTTTCTGCCTTTCCCCCTCAGAAGTGCTGTGTCTTACTAACATACTGAATGAGTAAAATGAACATATAGCCTGCTGTTCAGAGCTATGGTTGTGGTCATCTTCTCCTTTGGAAGACAGTCAAGGACTAATTAGGCATGTGTTTCTCCTGATCAAGTTTTGACAACTTGACAGTTTAGTGGCAGCACAAGTAGAGACCTGCTGACAGAGTCTCTGGAATAGCAATGGCTATTTTTGCAGTCTAGAGTCTTACAAAATCAGCATCTGGAATTATTTGCCCCTTCGCTTGCATCCTGGATGGTTTCCAAGGCAGTATCTCTATGCAAGTAGATTGCCCAGTCTTCTGAGGAGTGTCTAGTGGGTTTGAACTGCCACCCTTCTGGTTATCAGTCAGATGCCTTAGGTAGTACACCACCACAGCTCCTTTTCCTACATTAACTCACAGCCATTGAGACAAATCCAACTCATGGCGACCCCTCCTTGGGTTTCCAAAGCAGTATCACTAGGGAAGTAGATTGCCCAAACTTCTTTGTCAGGAGTGGCTGGTGCGTTTGCACCACCAGCCTTCTGGTTAGCAGTCAAATGCCTTAGGTACTATGTCATCAGAGCTAGTGAAATCTACCTAATGGTCAGATTCATTGGGGAAGGTTCTCTCAAAATCTGTGATCTCAAACTCCACTCCACACTTTGTGAGTAAGAATTTCTCATGATAGATATCTGTAATCTACATTTTTAAAAATCCTAATAATTCTAATGATCAGCCAATGTTTGTATTCACAATCTGAGATTATGATATCTTTTAACTGGAGGGGGACTCCTACTCAAGGTATAGCCGAGAGAGAGGGAATACTTCTCAGTTGCTCTATGCACACTTGGCAGGCTCTAGAACAGATGATGAAGTTAACCCTCCATTTATTATCATGCGAATGACAGTGAGTCAGCCACATAACTCTTAAAAGTACCATTGGTGATTGCTTACTTTACAAAAACGACCCTTTTGAAAGTTGCTAGGCATCTATGAATGATCTTCCCTTTGCCAACAAACCCTGCTGAGGCTTGTCAGCTTCCAATCTGGACCATAGTTAGGGAATATTTTCCTCCAGAAATAGTGTGATTGGTAGACTGTTCTATGCACAACTGGAGATGCCATTCTGTCAAGTTTGATAAAGACATCTCGTGAGGAACCCTGGAGCATACCATTCAGGAGAAGAAGAATCCTACCAATTTTTTGCTTTGAAGTCCAAACTTCTTCTGTGTTTGATGGGAGAGTGATGCTCATGTTTTTGCTGTGAAGACTCCTACAACATGCTTTACAACTCATCTGTACAGGTGGAGCTGGAAACAAGGTCTATTGCATATGGTTCCACACACATGGAAGGGCACATCATGGTCAGAGGGCAAAAGGAACTTTCCTTAGGTAGATACCTCAGTGACATATACCTTCTGTATATGATATAAATCTGGGTAGAATATGATAAAATGTGATGAAAAATAGATATAAAGCTGTTTTGTTTTGTTTTGTTTTGAGAGGTATTATACTTTCATTTTCTTTTTCCCTACTTATAATTTCATTTCTTAATGCTTCATAAAAATAAAGTAAGTAATATGAAACAGTGATAAGCATAATAGCTACAACTGTGCTATTTTTGTTAGGTCTTGCACACTTTTATACTACTCTCACTTTCTTTTCCTTAATATCAGACTTCTTTGGGTACATTTCTTAGTATTGTATTTTATAATGATAGTACTGATAACCAATATTATATAAATATTTGATAAATTCTGGAAGCAAAGTAAAAGCTATGGACACATTATTTTTGTTAAACCTAATGAAAACTCTATTAGGCAAGACGTTTATTCCCATTTTATAACACAGGCTTCAAAGAGATTAAGCAGTTTACCCAAGATCCCATAACAACAGGATTTGAACATCAAATGGTCTGATTCCAAAGAAAAAGTGATTTTGAACACTATGTGACTATGTTTCTACCTAAGTATACCATTTCCAATTTTATCTCATTATACTCTAATACTATCATTCATTTACTTCTTAATTCTCAAATTTATTGCTCACTCTCTTCTTTAAATCTTTGCTCACATAGTCCTCTACCCTCTAATACCTTCTCTTCTGCAATGTGGTGGTGTTGTTAGCTGCCATCAAGTGGACTCTGACTCATAGCAAACGTATGGTACAACAGAATGAAACAGTGCCCAGTTCTGCACCATCCTCACAATCCTTGCTATGCTTGAGCCCATCTGTGCAGCCACTATGTCAATCCATCTCATTAAGGGTCTTCCCCTTCTTCCCCTTTTTTACTGACCCTCTGCTCTACCAAGCATGATATCCTTCTCCAGGGACTAATCTCTTTTGATAATATGACCAAATTAGGTGAGACAAAGTCTGGCCATTCTCACTTCTAAGGAGCATTCTGGCTGCACTTCTTCCAGAACAGATTGGTTTGTTCTTCTGACAGTCCATGGTTTTTTTCAGTATTCTTTACCAACACCAAAATTCAAAAGCATCAATTCTTTGGGGTCTTCCTTATTCATTGTCCAGCTTTCTCATGCATACAAAGTGATTTAAAATACCATGGCTTGGGTTAGGGTCACTTCAATCTTCACAGTGACATGATTGTTCCTTAACACTTTAAAGAGGTCTTTTCCAGCAGATTTGCTGAGAAACTCAAGCGGGATTCAGAAGAGGGCATGGAATGAGGGATAACATTGTTGATGTCAGATGGATCTTGGCTAAAAGCAAATACCAGAAAGATGTTTACCTGTGTTTTATTGACTATGCAAAGACATTTGATTGTGTGGATCATAAGACATTATGGATGAAATTGGAAATAATGGGATTTCCAGAACACTTCATTGTGCTCATGAAGAAAATTTACATAGACCAAGAGGCAGTCATTCAAACAGAACTAGGAATGCTGAATGATTTGAAATCAGGAAAGGTTTGTGTCGAGGTTATATTCTTTCATCATACTTATTCAGTTTGTATACTGAGCAATTAATCTGAGAGGTGGGAGTTTATGAAGATGAATGTGGCATCAGGATTCGAAGAAGGCTCATTAACAACCTGTGACATGCAGATGACACAACAATGCTTGCTGAAAGTGAAAATGACTTGAAGCACTTACTGATGAAGATCAAAGACTTAAGTCTTCAGTATGGATCACACCTCAACATAAAGAAAACAAAAGTCTTCACAACTGGAACAATAAGAAACATCATGCTAAATGGAGAAAAGATTGAAATGGTAAGGGATTTCATTTCACTTGGATCCACAATCAATACCCATGGAAGCAGCAGTCAAGATCAGACATCACATTGCACTGGGCAAATCTGCTTCTTGCATTAGCCTACCCAAATCATTACTTTCTTTGAAAAATGAACTTGAACATTGATGGAGGAGCAGAAGACTCCTGGGTCAGTGACAGTGGACAACTTATCATGCATAGCATTAAAAATAGTCAGAGTGTCAGCATTTTTGCACCAGTCCCGTCATCCCCAGTGATGCAAAGAATGACAGATGATACCTCTGTACATAGTGTTGCATTACAGGAGGAGAACGTTGAGTTTAGGGAATGCAACTCTCTTATAATGGCAAGCAAGTGTGCCTTCACTTCAAAGGAAGGCAATGTTTTTAATATATGACACAGTAATCATGACTACCCTCTGCTCTGAAGGAAGACACTATTTCAATCTTCTAAGGTTGCTCACTTTACAATCACTTTTGAAAAGATAGTCTGGAATGAAAAACTGATAGTACCTATCTCACAGACATGTAGAAATGTGCGAGACCCCTGGAGAACTGTCTACCCCTAAAATGTCTGAATATTTCAGCCAACACAACCTTGTTATTTTCTGTATTCCTACTGCACATGTAGTTAGTGTCCCAGATCTAAACTTTTGTGTACTAGTCTCATCTCTTCAGTCAGGCTCATTGGAATGACACTTTATGAACATTTTATGTAGAAAGTTACTTTAGAACATAATTCTGCATTTAAAATAAGACTCTAATATGTCATTTAATTAAGACAACAAAAAATAAATCTACTCACATCTATTAAAAATATAGAAAAAGAATAGTTGTTGTTGTTGTTATGTGCTGTTGAGTAGGACCCAACTCATAGCGACCCCTCCTTGGGTTTCCAAGGCAATATCACTACGGAAGTAGATTGCCCCATCTTCCTTCTGAGGAGTGACTGGTGGGTTTGAACCCTCAGCCTTCTGGTTAGCAGTCAAGTGCGTTAGGCATTACACTACCAGAAAAAGAATAGAGTGTCCTCTAATGATCTTCTTTTTGCTTTTTTTCCTTCAGACTAACTCAGTGAGTTCCAAATTTTACTCAGCATCAAGAATATATACATAAAACTATATGTACTAGACTTCTTGGAATTCTGAGAGATGTTTCAAAACTAATTTTAAATGTATTTAATTATAGCCCTGAGAGTTGATCTTAGAACCTAATCCTTTCATAATATGCTGCCCAACATTTTTACTTCCAGAACATGAGCTTTCAGATATCTTTATCATATTTCTCTTTATTCAACACATTGAACAAACAACAACAAAAAAAACACCTCTCTAAAGACATGTTTATTGATTGATAATGCATTTACTCTGCCTCTAAGTATCTATCTTCTGTAGATGAGCATACAGAATATCTATTTGTTAAATGTGTACACATATAATGGGAGGAGAGAATGAATAGTATTAATTATTCTTTTATTCTTTTTTTTTTTTTTTTTTCTTCCTTCTTCCCTTCCCAGGTTCTAGTTTTTTGGCTTTTTTTTTTTTTTTTGGTCCAATTTCACACACAAGAAGAATATAACCAGCACCTATTTAGCATATGTGATAAACTTAAAGGAATGATGGAAACAATCGTGTTATTCAAGTAAGTCTCTAGGATTCAGTTTCCTCACGTGTAACTGCTACTATACTAGATATTTTAAGATCATACTCCAAGCCTAGTGCAGCACTGTATGCTTTTGCAAGTATAAGGTATGACTGAGTCAGAACAGAAGACTAAGAGCTAACTGCCATTTACCAACATGAGAGTTTCCCCATAGCTGGAGCTGCTCAGACTACAAAGCTCTAATGCAATCATCCCATCATGAAGACTATATTTAGAGTGACTACTCTTGCCTTAAGGGCCCTGATGGCATATTGGTAAAGCATTCTGCTGCTAACCATAAGTTTGAGAGGTTCAAACTCATTCAAAAACTTACTGCCATTCTTTTGATTCCGACTCAGAGTGACCATTGGGTTTCTAAGGCTGTAAATTTTTACGGAAGCTGACTGCCCCATCCTTCTTCTATGGAGGAACGCATGGGTTAGAACCACAGGCCTTTTAATTAGCAGTCAGATGCTTTAACCACTACACAACCAGAGCTCCTTTTCAAACTCAGTAGCCGCTCATATTTAAACTATGGTGTTGGTGAAGAATACTGAATATACCATGGACTGAGAGACCAATGGAAAAAAAAAAAAAAATCTGTCTTGGAAGAATGCTCCTTAGAAGCAAAGACGGTGACACTTCTCTCACTTTTTTGGACATGTTATCTGGATGGACCAATCCGTGGAGAAGGACGTTCTTCTCGGCAAAGTGATGGATTGACACAGTGGCTGCACTGATATCAAATGTGCCTAGTATTGTGAGGATGGTATAGGATGAGGCAACATTTCATTCTGTTATATATAGTGTTGCTATGAGTTGGTAGGATTTGACAGCATTTAACAACAGCCATGCCATGAGAGAAAGATGTGGCAGTCTGCCTCCATGAAGATTTACAGCCTTGGAAACCTTATGGGACAGTTCTACTCTGTCCTAAAGGTTTGCTATGAGTCAGAATCAACTCAGCAGTTTGGATACTCCTGCTTTAGCCATCATTCTCCACACCTGCCCAAGATTAACATCCCTTAACCCCCAACTGTGGTGCAGTGGTTAAAGGTATTGCTACCCAAAAGGTCAGTGGTTTGAACCCACCAGCCACTGTATGGAAGATGAGGTAGTTAGCTTCTGTAAAGATTTAAAGCCTTGTAAACTCAATGGGGGTTGGTAGGAATCAGAATTGGCTAGATGGCAGTGAGTGACTAGGTTAGTAAACTCCCAACAGCAGGACTCAGCAATGGAGACAACCATGATTACAGTTAATGAAAGAAGGCCAGTGCAAATTCCCATGTGAGTGTTGGCTTCACAAAGAGGACTGGCACTCACATATTGAGATGTAGTGCCTATCTGGCAGAATCAATAGCTTTGCTCTGCTTTGAGGACGGGCAGCAACCACCTCTCAATTTCTGATAGAAAGTTTAGAAGCCATGGCATTCTCAAACCGGCTGTAGAAGTGATTATTTCTCCATGTTCCCCTTGTTAGGTATGAAGCATTAAAGGCAAAGGAACCAAGAAAACCAGTTAAACCAAAACCAAACTCACTGCTATTGAGTCGATTCTGACTCATAGCGACTTCCCTTGGGTTTCTGAGATAGTAAATCTTTATGGAAGTAGATTTCCCAGTCTTTCTTCCACAGAGTGGTTGGTGAGTTTGAACTGTCAACTTTCTGGTTAGCAGTCAAGTGCCTTAAGCACTATGCCACCAGAGATATTAGAAAACCAGTTAGGAAGTTAGGGAGTAGAAAAAAAAAAAAAAAAAAATCAATGTGCAAGATTAAATGCTGGGGGGCTAGCACATGAATGAGTTCTGATTCTTGCTCATAAATCTAATGTCTTATCTGGGAAAATTACAGAATTTTCTACTACTTAGTTTTATTTCTGTATAAAGAAAGAAGTTGAATTTGTGGAGTTGAGGGGTCACTGGTTCTAGGTCTTGAATGCGGATTAGTGAAGAACCTGGACCTAACCAAATCCCATGCTATATGTATTATATAGTATATTATTATATGTATGTATAATATATTACTACACCTACTACATAACAAAATTGTTATTATATAATATGTTACTATCTAATAAATATTTATATTTATATATGTATATAATCATATTGTCTGCAGTATGGATTATATACCTCAACCTAAAGAAAACGAAAATGTTCACAACTGGACCAATAAACAGCATCATGATAAATGGAGAAAAGATTGAAGTTGTCAAAGATATCATGTTACTTGGTTCCACAATCAATATCCATGGAACCAGCAGTCAAGAAATCAGATGACTTATTGCACTGGGCAAATCTGTGGCAAAAGACCTCTTTAAGTGCTGAAGATCAAAGATGTGTCTTTGAACACTAATGTGTGCCTAATCCAAGCCATGATATTTTCAATCACCTCATATGCATGTGAAAGCTGGACACTGAATAAGGAAGACCAAAGAAGAGATGATGCTTTTGAGTTGTGGTGTTGGTGAAGAATGCTGAAAGTACCAAGGACCACCAGAAGAACTAACAAATCTCTCCTGGAAGAGGTATAGCTAGAACACTCCTTGGAAACAAGAATGGCCAGACTTCGTCTCACCCACTTGGTCATGTTGTCAGAAGGGACCAGTCCCTGGAGAAGGATATCATGGTTGGTAAAGTGGAGGGTCAATGAAAAAAGGGGAAGGCTGTCAATGAGATGGATTGACACAATGGGTGCAAAGATGGGCTCAGGCAAGGATTGTGAGGCTGTCACAGGAGTAGGCAGTGTCTCATTCTGTTGTACATACAGTTGCTATGAGTCAGAGCCAACTCAATGGCACCTAATAACAACAGCAACATAATCATATTAATGATCCTGTTTCATAATTGTTCCATTAATAAGAAATACTACATATTCTGTTTCTTTTTAAGCTCATAGATTTAAAAAAGAAACAGATGTGCTTTGATTCTGGCACCCACTCCTGTTAAAGTTGTTGAAAGCCTCCCAGAATATTTTCTGCTATTTCCCCAGTCAAGAGAGAAAAACCTCTTCATCACCTCCTTGTGTTTAACAAGACCAAGCAGTTTCCAAATTAATTCTCTAGTTCCCATCATAGAAACAATTCCTTTAATTGGTTTGCCATGCCACTGCTTCTGCTTGTTAGTCCATTATTTTCAGCCTATGTTTCAGAGAAGAGACTAATCCACTAGGTCTTTTAATGACTTTACGGAATTATCTGAGCTGGAGATAATTCTCTAAGGTTAAATAACTGAAACAGTGATTGACCTCTGTTGTCTTCGCAAATTCAGGTATAATTAATTCCTCAGCTGCTTATACCTAGGTAGCTCTGTGGAGATTTATATATTTCTGACCTTTGTCCAGACTTTCTCTCTTTTGCATTAATTGACTAGGAGAGTTGCCCACTTAGGGCACACCATCGCCCAGAGTGAGGTTGATTAGTATATGCTTACACTGCAAACTTTTCAAAGAATAGATTGGAATAAGTGCAAGGTTACATGCATGCAGAAAATTAACTTTCCTATCTATATAGTTGATCATATAGGATATTTTTTATGGCTGTTTTACATGTATTTAATTTGAATTTAGTGATTTGAAACACACTACCAGTTTTTTGTTTACATTCTATTTACAGCAACTATTCTCAAGTTTTGTTTGTTTTTAAGTAGCTTGGTTATGGCCTTGTTAACTCAAAAGTAGACATAAATCACATAAGTTATTTATTTTGCTTTTCTGTTACTGAAAATGAGGAAATTATTTTTTCACAATTTCTACAAATATAAAAATTAAAACAGCTGGACATTAAATAGAAACTGTTAAAGAAAAAGAAGCGTTGACAAAAAAATCACTTAGGTTTGTGTGTTTGAATTTGTGTTTTAGAAATAAAAAAATTAAATGAATAGAATTACAATTCAGAAAATGTGGAAAGCAGTGATTAAAATGAAAATGCTCGTGCTCAGTTGAATGCCTTGCCACTACCAACATTTTCAGTTTAAAGTGAATTTTTCCATTTTCTGTCACATGTGTGTGTTTTATATAAATGGCTAACACAGTGTATATATAATTTTACATTTGACTTTTCTTTGTAGTCTAACGAGGACCTTTCTGAGATTATGTATTTTCTGAGATATATATATATATATATTCTCAGGCAAAATTTTAATAACTATATAATGTGTCTATAGAGGATTACCATAATTCATTTAATTATTCCCCACAATTGAACATTTATATTGTTTTCAATTTTTCACTAGTACCACATTATTAAAACTTAGAAATGAATTTTGTGTATTGACATTTTTCTATATTTTGAATTATTTTCTTAGAAGAGAATCCAGAAGTGTTATTATAGTACCAGAAGTCATAACATTTTTATGATTCCTGCTACACATTGTCAAATTCTTAGAAAGAGTGTTATAAATCATTAAAATATCATAAGCAAAAGATCATAAAGATGATTCCAATTTTCAATGCCACCATGATTCCTATCTTATTACACACAAGGAAGCATTAATATTATAATTGGTATTTTATTTTAATTAATTAAAAAATAAAAATATCTTACTGTTTTTATCTGTTCCTTTAGATTTTTTAATATACTATTTACTAGTATTTACTCCTTTACAGTTAACAATTCATTTCCTTGTTTCTCATCTATTGAGGGCTTAACATGTTTTTATGAATGTTTTTAGAAAAAATTTACTTAATAGAGGTATCATCTTCTATTTGACATATTTATAGTAAATAATTTTTCAAGGTGGTTTTGCCTATTTGTTTCGTTTTAGGGATGATTAACAAAATTACAAATGCTTTTAAATTCTTTGAAATAAAGTTTGTATTTTCTCTTCTTTGAAGTTAACTCTATATTTTCTCTTTTATTTTATATATGATTTCTATGAATGTTGTTGTTGTCAAATGCCATTGAGTCGTCTCTGACTCAGCGACCCTATGCACAGCAAAATGAAACACTGCCTGGTCCTGTGAAAGCCTCACAGTCCTTGCTATACCCGAGCCCATCGTTGCAGCCACTGTGTCTATCCATCTCATTGAGGGCCTTTCCCTTCTTCATTGACCCTCCACCTTACCAAGCATGATATCCTTCTCCAGGGAATGTTCCCTTCTGACAATAGGACCAAAGTAGGTGAGACCAAGTGTGGCCATTCTCACTTCCAACAAGCATTCCAGCTGCACTTCTTTCAGGACAGATTTGTTTGTCCTTTTAGCAGACCATGGTGCTCTTAGCATTCTTCTCCAACACCACAACTGAAAAGCATCAACTCTTCCTTGGTCTTCCTTATTCATTGTCCAGCTCTCATATGCATAGACAATTGAAAATACTATGCCTTGGGTTAGGTGCACCTTCGTCTTCCATGAGGATCTTTCCTCTTCATCACTTGAAAGAGGTCTTTTGTAGCAGATTTGCCCAACATGATACATCTTCTGATGTCTTGACTGCAGCTTCCATTGATGTTAATTGTAAAACCAAGTAATACGAAATCCTTGACAACTTCAATCTTTTCTCCATCCACCATGAAGCTGTTTATTGGACCAGTTGTGAGGATTTTTGTCTTCTTTATATTGAGGTGTAATCCATACTGCAGACTGTAGTCTTTAATCTTCATCAGTAAGTGCATCAAGTCAGCCTCCCTTTCAGCAAGCAAAGTTATGCCATCTGCATATTGCAGGTTGTTAATGAGTCTTCCTGCAATCCTGATGTCATGTTATTCTTCATATAATCCAGCTTCTTGGATTATTTGCTCAGCATACAACTTGAATAAGTATTGTTCATTGCAAACACCTTTTTTCAACAACACAAACGGAGGCTGTACACGTGGACTTCACCAGATGGAACACACAGGAATCAGA
>NW_006921590.1:14748140-14796089 GCF_000298275.1 Orycteropus afer afer | reverse complement strand
AGGGGGAGGCCTTCAACGAGATGGATTGATACAGTGGCTGCGATGATGGGCTCGAGTATAGCAGGGATTGTGGGGCTGGTGCGGGATCGGACAGTGTTTCGTTCTACTGTGCATGGGGTCGCTATGAGTCAGAAATGACTCGACGGCACTTAACAACAACAACAACAAGTATGGTGAAAGGACACAACCTTGATTCACTCCCTTCTTGATTTTAAACTATGTAGTATCCCCTTGTTCTGTTCAAATGACAGCCTTCTGATCTATGTATAGGTTCCTCATGAATACAATCAAGTGTTCTGGAATTCCTGTTCTTCTCAATGTTATCCACAATTCATTATAATCCATATGAAATAGGACCAAATGCAGGTCCCTGTCCAGTGTGCAGTCAGGCCAAAACAGTTTACACGTCAAGTGATTAAAAGGAGAGAAAAGTATTTATTGCAAAGCATCAATGTAAGGAGACAAGGGTCTTTTTACACAGATCTGACTCCCCAAATCTAAATTGAATTACAGTTTTTGTAAATTTCAGGAGAGAGGGTTATGCATATTCATAAAAATTTCAGGAGTTTGGGTGTGAGATAGTTCACAATTGGCTGAAATTTCCTTCACCTCAGTTTAAAGGGACAGTCTTTTTTAATGTAGTGTGCTTGTACACCAGATGAGTCACACTGGCTTCCTGTCAGCAGCTGATAGGGGCTTAGGCAGAGGGGAGAATCTCAGTTCCCAGCAATATCATCCCTGTCTGCTTCAGTGCGCATGCGTGCAGGCCAAATTTAGTTTTCAAGTTGTTTTCTAAGACACATTAATGTGTTTATCACCTGTTTCCAGGGAAACATCAGGAAAGAATGTGCAAATTCGCTTTTTGTTCTATTCAGTTCTTAAGAAACTGAGTTTATTGTGTTTACTCATCTGACTCCAACTGGGGTCCTATTTGTCTTATCCAGGGTGGGGAAATAATTGAGAATAATTATGCTTGCTTAATTTATTTATTTCCAACCAGGGTCCTATCTGTCCTAACCCTATGTCCTAACCAGGGTGGGGGAAATAGTTGAGTTTTGACTTTACTTGGTTTCAGTCCCCTCTTTGAATGGTTACTCTTCCATATTCTTGGGGAATGGGGTGATGACTCATTCTAGCTACTTCCTGCTGACTGGGAGTGAGGATGGTGGAACTCAATCCTTGGTTAGTAAGTTTCTTGTAGTTTAGACAGTTCTTAGAATTTTGTGGCCATAGTATGGGGAGAAGAGACTAGGGGTGCCTTTAGAGTAGACTATAATTTTGCGGCCTTGAAGACAGATAAGCAGTTAGGTAGACACTGAATACAACAGCAAGTAAAGAGTGCTAATGTTAATATGAGGAGTGTTATAACAAATAAGGATCTCAGCCATGCTAAATTGGGTAACCAAGAGGTGAGCCAAGAAAAGTCTGTTTCAAAGGTGGGGGTTAAATTATGTCGTATAGTTTCCCTGTCCTGTTGCAATTTATGAAAGGTGCAATAAATAACCTGTTGATCTTGTTCTATTTGTCCTGATGCATTAACTAATGAGCAACAGGTGGCATTGAGGTATATACATACTCCACCATGTACTACTAGCATAAAGTCTAGGGCTGCCCGATTCTGAAGTCCAACAGTTTGGATAGAGGTTATTTCATTTGGAGTGCAGAAATTATATCAGAGGTAGAGTTAGCTACTGACTCTAGAGAGACAGAAACATTCTGAACAAACTGGTATAAATGATGGAGGTTATTATAATTTTTCCCAACACCCATCCTAGGAATTAACATTTGTTGGGCCTTTTCCCAAGCATTCCAAGTTAGATCAGAATGACTACACCAGTGTCGGTGGTTAGGATGGGCACAATGCAAAACATCTAATGGCAGGAAGTGTATTCTCCCTGCCCAGGTCCACCTTACAGTGCAGGTGCCTTCATGATTAACTGGCCAAGTTTTAAAGGCAGTATGCTCACATAACCAATATAACCCTGGATGGTGGAGGGAATAAACAGTAAGAGGAAATTGAAGAATAGCCATAGAAATTCTCTGATCAGTCAGAGTGATGCCTATTTTATTAGATATATTTTTAACCAGGGCATTATGTTCTATAATGGCACTGTTTTCATTAACCCAGGTATGGTTCAACATATAAAAAACCAGGTCTAGTTGCATTGGGCCCATTTCCCTACGGAAGCTGTTGGCCTAGAAAGGGTCCAATGTATACATAACATGGCCAAAGTTTGAGACCTTAATACATCATATTTTACCACAGAGGAACTTTTTTTAGAATTGATTTTATTGACCCCTTCATTTTCGGCCCAGTATTCAGATGTAAGGGGACAGGAAGGATAGGAAAACCCTGTGCTCCATGTGAAGGAGAGTGGGCACACACCCAACAATTATTAGCTCACAGTGTGTGGTTTAATAGGGTTTGTTGGAGTTTTATGAGAGTATTAGACTCCCATCCTCCTTCAGAAGGGGGTAGGAATAAAAAAATTATTGAGCTGATCAAAAACACCTTCATGTTTAACCTAAAACAGGTTTTCTTTTAACTAAAACCTTAACATCCTCGATGGGTTCACAAGTATATTCCACTGTGGGTTGTTGGGGACATTCAATATTCAGTTGGTCAGGCTCTTGTGAGTCTCCCTGTTTTACAAGGTTTCTCCCTGTAGGACAAAATTTAGTTATAGGTTGAGGAGGGTTTTCAGCATAGTCTCGTGCTATTCTCAATTGGGTGTGATGTATCCAAAGTCGGACTCCCTTCAGTTTGGCTGTGGTATGTGTTGTCAGCAATACTTCATATGCCCCAATCCATTTGGCCTGGAGCTGGCTCTGGGGAGTATGGTCGCTCCACTCCTTCAGCAGAACCCAATCACCTGGACAGAAGCTATGAAGGGGAGTATCTGTAGGATACAACAACCTGCTGGAAGCAAACTGGTTAATAATCTTTAATGTTGCAGATAAAGTTTGTACATGTTTTAAAAAATCCAATTCCTTAACAATTTAAAGGTCTCCCTTTCCTACATAACTAGGGTGTCACACTCTAGAAAATGGTCTCCCATCTAATATTTCATATGGGCTTAACATGTGCAGGAATTAAGACTGTTCCTTGTTTGTTGTGAATCCACTTATTTTTAGTTTGGTCTCATTTAAAAGCCCATTCTTCTGTTCAAATTAAATCATCTTCTGAATACCCAGGATCTAAATGATAAAAGTCTAGATCAGAGATCAGGGCAGCTCCCAATGTTGTAGGAGTTTTGGTTTTGGCTGTGTGTTTGGCAGCAGCATCTGCCAGGTGATTACCTTTAGTTATTAAGGAATCTCATTTCTGATGTCCTGGGCAGTGCATTATTGCCACTTCCATAGGCTGGTTGACTGCTTCTAATAATTTGAGTATTTCTTCTGCATATTTAATCTCTTTTCCTCCTGAATTCAATAAGCCTCATTCTTTCCATATGAAACCATGAGCATGGAGTATAGAAAAAAGAGTAAGGCAAATCTGTAAATATGTTCACCCATTGCCCTGAACTTATTTCTAGGGCTCGGGTGAGAGCAATTAATTCTTCCTCTGTGCTGAAGTTCCTGGAGGCAATGCCTCGGCTTCCTTAGTTTCACATAAAGTTACGATAGCATATCCTGCCTTGCGATGCCGTTTTCCACAAAACTACTTCCATCAACAAATAGTTCCAAATCAGGATTGTTTAATGGCTGATCACTTAGGTCAGGATGGCTGGAGTAGACTTCCTCAATTACCTCTAGGCAATCATGTTCTGGTCCCTCGTTCTCTGTGGTTGGGAGCAATGTGGCTGTGTTAAGGGTGGACACTGCTTTCAGAGTTACATTGGGACTGTCAAGTAAGATTGCCTGATACTTCCTGAGCCAGCCTGCTGTTAACCAGAACCCTCTCTTTTGCTCTAACACTGAGAGTACATAGTGAGGAGTTAGGACAGTAGTGGGTTGGCCCAGAGTAAACTTTTCAGCCTCATTCAGTAGAACACAGGTTGCAGCCACAGCTCTCAAGCCAGTGGGCCATCCTTGGGCTTCAGGGTCAAGTTGTTTAGAGAAGTAGGCTTCAGATTGCCTCCATGGGCCCAGGTTTTGAGTGAGGACTCCTAGTGCCACTCTTTGTCTCTCATGTATAGTTCATGAATAGTTCAAATGGTTTTTCGGGTGTCAGGGAGCCTCAGAGCTGGTGCAGATCCCAATTTAACTTTGATTTGTTCAAAGGCTAACTGGCACTCAGGAGTATAGTCTAAAGGGTTAGAGTCTTTCGCTTGAACTGCCTGGTAAAGAGTCTTGATAATAAGCCCAAAGTTGGGTATCCAAATTCTGCAAAATCCTGCCATACCAAGAAACCCACAAAGATGATGTTTACTGGTTAGGATTGCAACTCAAGTTATTGCCTCTCGCTTTTCTGGCAGCAAGTTTCTTTGGCCCTGTGACAGTTCAAATCCTAAGTATTTCATCCTTTGAACAGAGATCTTGGCCTTTTTTCTTTGACATTTTATACCCTCTTTCTGTGAAGAAATTAAGTACATTTATAGTATTATCATTGGACAGTTCTTTAGACAGACTAGCTATTAAAATATCATCCACATGTTGGAGCATTGTCCCTTGAGGCAATTGTACGTCCCTCAATTCTCTTCCGAGGACTTCTCCAAAATCATGGTGAATTTTTGAATCTCTGTGGGATTACTGTCCAACAGAATTGAGTCTTAGTCCTGTCTTGGGGTCTTCCCATTCAAATGCAAACGCCTCTTGGGACTGGATATTGAGGGGAAGGCAGAAAAAGGCATTCTTCAAATCTAAAACTGTGAACCAAGTATAGTCTGGTAGTGTGGTAAGCAGAGTATATGGATTGGAGACTACTAGATGAATATCCTCCACTACCTGATTTATTGCTCTTAGGTCCTGCACAAACTGGTATTCCCCCATGCCTGGATTCTTCACCAGAAGTATGGGGTATTATATGGTGACTGGCATGGTTGAATTGGTCCATGTGCCAGGTATGTCTCAATTAAAGGTTTTATTCCCTCCTTAGCCTCTTTCTTCAGGGGGTACTGCTTGAGATTGGAAAGTATGCAGTTGGGTTTCAGTCCTACCTTGACAGGTGTTGCAGTGACAGCTCTACCCAGTACTCCTGTAGCCTACACCTCTGGCTTCACTCGCTGTAGAATTTCTTCAAGTACTATTTCAGGATCAGTAGTGGGCAACTGTAGAAGGACTGCTTGCAAGGCCCGTGTCTTGTCAGGATCAACATCCACCTGGAGCTTGTTAGCTGAGGAAGTAATCTGAGCATTAAGCTTGGTTAGTAAGTCTTGTCCCCGCAGAGGGACTGGGCATACAGGCATGTATAAGAAACTATGAGTTAATATAGTACTTTCCATTCAAGAGGTTGAAGACATTTTTTACATGTAGTTTTTCCTGAAACTCCAGTGATGTTTGTAGTCTTCTGGGACAAAGGGGCCTTGGGGATGTTTAGGACTGAGTATGTTGCCCCTGTGTCCAGTAGAAATTCAATGGGATGTTTTCCCACAATTATTGCTACACGGGGTTCCTTGTGGAAGATGGGAATTTGTCCTGTTTGCAATGGAGACCCTAGGCCCTATCATTCTTGATCACTGTCAGCTGTGCTTACCATCTGTTGGGTCCTTTTTGGTTGGGTTTGGAGGGCTTGCTCTCACACTTCCTCTGCCAGTGCCCATCCTTCTTTCAGTAAGCACACTGGTAAGGCCCAACTCCTCCCCTCAAGGATGAGCTTGATTTGTTCCCTTTCTATTTGTTGGGGGCCCATGGGGACTTACCCAGTAGGACTGACTTCGTGGTAGGCCTCCCAGGGCAGCAGCCAGCAGGGCAGCCTGTTGCTTCATGTCTCTTTGCTTCTGCTTCTCCTGCTCCTGGTCTTGGTTATTATAGACCTTGAAAGCAACCTGTACAAGTTGAAAAGTGTTCATACCCAGTCCCCCTTCTAATTTTTGGAGTTTATGTGGTATATCAGGGGTGCTCTGGCTTATAAAAGTTGGGTTGCTAATACGAGTGTTCTGGGGTCATCTGGGTCAGTATCAGTATATTGGCAGCAGGCCTCATACACCCATTCAAGGAAAGCAGAACAATTTTCCTTGGGGCCTTGTTGTACTTCCTGAACTTTGTGAACATTAATCTGCTTTGGGACCCCCTTCTGGAGCCCTACAATAATGAGCTCTTTCATATGGGCCAATTTAGCTCTGTCTCCTGTGTCATTTGGATCCCATTCTGGATATGTTCCTAGTACTGCCTGATGGCTGAGGCCCCTGACTAGGTTTTCAGGCTGGAGGTTGTGAAGTCTGTCAGCTTTGCTAGCTTTCTCTAATATCATCCACCTCTCTTCAAGGATGAACAAGGTAGTTAATAACATTAATATCAGCCCAATTGGGATGATGAACTGATAATATGGATGTGATTAAGGTTTCCCTCCACTTTGCATTCTCCCTAGAAGTGGGCTTCGTATTTTTCCAATTTAGTAAGTCAGCTGTGGTGAATGGCACATGAGTCCGAATAAAACCTCCAGGACTTCCTTCATGATCTAAACCAGCTGGAACCTACCATAATGGGTATTGCCCTGACGGACCTAAATTAGACTCCTGGCCAAATTGTACACCACTCCAAGTATGTGCTGGGGAGACCATTTCCTGAGGGGTACCTGCTTTCTGAGGGGAATCCAGGGTGCTATCAGGTAAAGAGGGAATATAATACCACCGGGGTTTTAGGAGGTTCTGAATTCAAAATTCCCTTAGGTTTAAGTGGTGGAGTCGCAGGTGAATTGTCTCCTGACTCTGGGAGGTATGGGGGAGGGGAAGATGGAGAATGAACAGAGTCAGGGTAAGGGTCTTCAGAGTTCTGAAAGGCACTCTTAAAATCCGTTTTCCCTTTAGGTCATACAACCATCACCCCACACTGTTTCTCTAAACCCTTGTTTTGACACAGGGCCATGAATAGCTCCAGATAAATCAGTTCTTCCCATGTTTGATCTTTCTTGCAAAACAAATCTAACTGCATAAAAATATCATAGTTCAGACTCCCATTCTCTGGCCATTTATCCCCAGACTTGAGCCGATATTGTGGCCAGACAGTGTTACAGAAAAATATCATTTTTTTTTTTCCTTTTCATAGGCTCAAAGCCAAAATGAGTCTAGCTTTTCAGGATGCCACCAAGGGGGCTGCATTCTGGTATAGAACCTTGGTTACCCATTCTTCAGTCACACTTCACGTCCACTCTCAGTTGAAACTTCTGCAGCGGTGCCAATCACACACTCTTACCCACACACAAACAAAGCAAATCAAACTAGAGCCAGACCAGATCAAAGTAAAGGATCCCTAAGTAACGTGTGGGCTACAGTAAATCCACACAAAACAAATCAAACTAGAGTCAGAACACATCAGAGTAAAGGATCTCTAAGAAACACATGGGCTACAATAAACCCACACATGAACCAAATCAAAACCAAACCGGACCAGAATAAATCCTTAAGTGCTTCAGCTGCAGAGATTTCTTTCAACCTCCCAGTCAGCTTAAAGCCAGGCCAGACCAGAGTATAGATCCTTAAGAGTGCTTCAGCTGCGGAGATTTCTTTCAACCTCCCAGTCAGCTTTTGTTCATGCTCTAAGGAATTCAATCTATACTCACCCAGGAGATGTTGTCAAACCCAGAATAATTTTCTCTTTTCTCAAGGAAACAAAAGTGCCTAGGGGCCAAGGACACTACAGACGGTCACAGACTCAGCACTCCTTATATACCTTCAGAAAAAGCAGTGCTTTAGGGCACACAGGGTCCATCAAGGGTCTGTTCTGTCTCCGCCATCCAAGGGTCCTCATGCTCTGGGCAGAGGGTCAGAGACCCTCAGTCCCATCTAGGGTGCCAAAATTGAAATAGGACCAAACACGGGTCCCTGCCCGGTGCGCAGTCAGGGCAAAACAGTTTACACACAGAGTGATTAAGAGGAGAAAAAATTATTTATTTCAAAGTAAGAATGCAAAGAGATAGGGGTCTTTTTACGCGGATATGACTTCCCAAATCTAAATCGAATTACAGTTTTTGTAAGTATCAGGAAAGAGGGTTATGGATATTCATAAAAATTTCAGGAATTTGGGCGTGAGATGGTTGACAATTGGCTGAAATTTCCTTCGCCTCAGTTTAAAGGGACAGTCGTTTTTTAATGCAGTGCGCTTGCACACCAGATGAGTCACACCAGCTTCCTGTCATCAGCTGATTGGGGCTTAGGCAGAGTAGAGAATGTCAGTTCCCAGCAACTTCATCCCTGTCTGCTTCAACGCGCATGTACACAGACCAAAGTTAGTTTTCAAGTTGTTTTTTAGAAACACATTAACACATTTATCACCTCTTTCTAGGGGAATAGTGGGAAAGAATGTATAAATTGGCTTTTCGTTCTATTCAGTTCTTAAGGAACTGAGCTTATTGTGTTTACTCATCTGCCTCCAGCCAGGGTCCTATTTGTCTTAACCATGGTGGGGAAATAGTTGAGAGTGATTATGTTTGCTTATTTATTTCCAACCGCGGTCCTATCTGTCCTAACCATTTGTCCTAACCAGGGTGGGGGAAATAGTTGAGTTTTGACTTTATTCGGTTTCACACAAAATAAAATGCTTTTGCATAGTCAGTAAAACAAAGGTAAACATCTTTCTGGTATTCTTTGCTTTCAGCCAAGATTCATCTGACATCAGCAATATCTGATACCCCTTGTTCCACATCCTCTTCTGAATCCAGCTTGCATTTCTGGAAGCTCTCTGTCAATATATTGCTGTAACCATTTTTAAATTATCTTTAGTAAGATTTTACTTGCATGTGATATTAATGATACTGTTCGATAATTTCCTCATTCTGCGGCATCAGCTTTCTTTGGAATGGGTACAAATATGGATCTCTTCCAGTCAGTTGGCCAGGTACCTGTCTTCCAAATTTCTTGGCATAGCCAAGTGAGTGCCTCCAGCGGGACATCGGTTTGTTGAAATATTTCAATGGGTATTCCGTCAATTCCTGGAGCCTGGTCCTTCTCCAATTCCTTCAGTGAATCTTCAACTTCTTATCTCAGTACCATTGGTTCTTGATCATATGCCACCTCCTGAAATGGATGAAGATCAACCAGGTCTTTTTGGTACAGTGACTATGTCTATGCCTTTCATCTTCTTTTGGTGCTTCCTGCATCATTCAATATTTTGCCCATAGAATCTTTCAATACGGCAACTCTAGGCTTAATTTTTTTCCTCAGTTCTTTCAGTTTGAGAAATGCTGAGCATGTTCTTTCCTTTTGGTTTTCTAACTCCAGATCTTTGCACATTTCATTATAGTAACTTGTTTTGTCTGCTCAAACTGCTCTTTGAAATCTTTTGTTCAGCTCTTTTATCTTGTAATTTTTCCATTTGCTTTAGCTACATTCCATTCAAGGGCAAGTTTCAGAATCTTTTCTGACATCCATTTTGGTCTTTTCTTCCTTTCTCATGTTTTTTAATGACCTCTTGCTTTCTTCACAGATGATGTTCTTGATATCATCTCACATTTCTTCTGGTTTTCGGTCATTAATGATAAGTGCATGAAATCTATTCTTTATGTGGTCTCTAAATTCAGGAGGGATATTATTAAGGTCATATTTTGGCTCTTGTGGACTTACTTTAATTGTCTTCAACTTTAGCTTGAATGTACATATGAGCAGTTGATGGTCTGTTCCACAATCAGATCCTGGCCTAGGTTTGGCTGAAGATATTGAACTTCTCCACCACCTCTTGCCACAGATGTAGTCAATCTGATTCTTGTGTATTCCATCTGGTGAAATCCACATGTATAGTCATTGCTCATATTGTTGAAAAAAGGTGTTTGCAATGAATAAGTTGTTGGTCTTGCAAAATTCTGTCATGTGATCTCCACTGTTTTTTCTATCTTCAAGGCCATATTTTCCAAGTACTGGTAACTCTTCTTTTTCCAACTTTTGCATTCCAATCACCAGTGATAATCAACACATCTTGATTGCATGTTCAGTCAATTTCAGACACAGAAGTTGGTAGAAATCTTCAATTTCCTCACCTTGACTTTGGTGGTTGGTGCATAAATTTGAATAATAGTAGTATTAACTGGTCTTCCTTATGGGTATATAGATATTATCCTATCACTGACAGTGTACTTCAGGACAGATCTTGAAACACTTTGTGATGATGAATGCCACACCATTCTTCTTCAATTTGTCATTTCTTGCATAGTGTATCATATGGTTGTCTGATTCAAAATGGCCAAAACAAGTCAATTTCTGCTCACTAATGCCTAGGATATCAATCTTTTTGTGTTCCATTTGATTTTTGACAACTTCCAATTTTCCTAGTTTCATACTTCATACATTCCATGTTCCAATTATTAATGGATGTTTGCATCTGTTTCTACTTATTTTGACTCATGCCACATCAGCCAGTGGAGGTCCCAAAAACTTTTTCTCTATAATTAAGGTCATCTTTAGTCTGAGAAGTCAGCTCTTCCCCAGTCAAAGTTTAAGTGCCTCCTGATGGGCTCATCTTCCAACACTGTATCAGACAATGTTTCAGGACTGTTCATAAAGTTTTCCAGTAATATATCAGACAATGTTTCCCTGCTATTCATAAGGTTGTCACCAGCCAATTCTGTGAGGAATGGATGGCCTCTTCCTTCTTCTGAGTCTGTCTTAGCCCAGAAGCTCTACTGAAACCTGTCCACCATGGGTAACCCTGCTGGCATTTTGCAACACTGGTGGTATAGCCTCCAGCCTCACAGCAAGACTTAAGCCACCACAGGACAACAAACTGACAGAAAAGTTCATCTTCCTTAGTTGTTCTTAACCCCTCTGCGTCTGCCTACCTAGGGCAAAGGCCTTAAATTAGAGCTGCCCCCAAGCCCCAGGCTCACCTACCTCTGGCCCTGGCCTTAATAAAGAGCTGCCCCCAAGCAAAAAGCAGCCCCCAAGCCCTGGGCCTGCCTACCTCAGGTGCCAGCCTTAATATAGAGCCACACCTAAGGGAAAAGGAACCTCCAAGCCCCAGGCCAGCCTACCTCAGGCCCCGACCTTAATAAACAGCTGCCACCAAGCAACAAGAAAATAGTCACCTATTTTTCCTCTATAAACATGCCCCAAAAGTTATATTTTCCTTAGTTATAAGGTTTCTTTTACGAACTGTTATGTTTAAATGTTTGACTCTTCATCTATGACATATTTCTATTTTAAGTGAGAGGTAAGTGTCAATGCTTTTCAGTATTAATAAGTTTTATCTTACTATTTAAGGAGTGCTGATGGCAAAATGGTTAAGCATTAAGATGCTAATATAAGATAAATAATTTGAACCCATCAGCTTCTCCATGGGAGAAAACATCCGGTGATCTACTCCTTTAAAGATTACAGCCATATTTTTTATTTACAAAAAATGCATATAAAGAATCACTCAGAAAAGCAATATTTGCAGGGAGCAGTGAAATTGTGGCAGTAAGGTAGAATAAAGAGTTTCAGTTGTGTTGTCAGGAAAATTATTGTAGCAGCTGCCCTGACACTTCTCCAAACTCCAGGAAACTCCAGCAATTAACAAGTACAGGGAAAATTAACTTAATTTAATAATTAGCAATTAAAAGTACATCAGTAGGAAAAAAATGGGGGTGGAGGAAATTGGCACGGCAGCAACACAAAGATGCTTCCGAAAATGTAGGAAAGATCATCATATTAACATAAATGACAACATTAGGAAAATACAACTGTAGGTCAATTAATTTCGGCACAAAATTAAAAAAAATAGTTGGGAAAAATACAATGTTTGATATTAAAAAGTATACTTCATGGTCTCAATACCAAATCCTGTAAAAGTTGTAGAAAAGTTTTTAAATTTAGAATGTCATATAAATTACATGACAATACCTACAGAAAATGAAGAAATAGCACCAGAAAAAAAATCTTTTTTTTTTTTTGAGAAGCCACTGGTTTTATGAAAAAAGTAAAATAGGTGTAACTCGTACCATAGATAAATGGCTCATCTCCTTAATATATAAAGAGTTCCTGAAAATGTAGGAATAAAGATCAATAGCTATAAATTAGGCTAATGATATAAACAGATGTTTGATAGAAAAGGTTACATAAAATGCTGTGAAACATGTGAAAGGACATTCAAATCCCTCAGACTCGTTAATAATAAGAGAAATGTAAATTAAAACCACACTGGATGTGATAGTCTGCTACCAAAACTTCCCTTCACTGTATCATGCCTGCAGATTGTAATGCTCTGCTGAGATTCCCTCACTACTGCATCTTTGGTCTTGGTCCTGCAACTTGTTTTGCCATTTCATTTCATTTCAGTTGCCATGAAGTGGATTCTAACTCATGGCAACCTCGTGTGTGTCAGAGTAGAACCATGCTCCATAACGTTTTCATAGCTGACCTTTTGGAAGCATATCTGTAGGTTCTTCTTAGGTGCCTTTGGATAGGTTTGAATTGCCGATCTTTTGGTTAGTAGCCAAGTTCTTAATCATTTGCTGTATTTAGCAACTCTAGTCTTGCCATTAGAACACTAGAAAATATGATACAAGCTTGCATATTGGGGCTTGACTTCTAGAATGCTGCTGCAACCCTGTGAGGGCGATCAGTGCGGCCTCCTTGAGGAAGAATGACCACGTGGAAAAAAAATGATGAGCCTCCCAGCTCTCCCTGACCCCAGCAGACCCAGCCCCACTGATCCCTCCAGCTGAATGTACACAAATGAGTAAACTCAGCAAAAAATAGCAGAACATCTCATCCAGCCCAAAGCATTGTGAAAAATAATACATTGTAATTGTTTAAATCAGTATATTTAAAAGGGTTTGTCACAAAGCAGTAGAAAATTGATACACTTGAGATCATTTTCACTTATGGAATTTGCTGAAATCCTAAAGTTTCACAGTTTACTTTAGTAGGAAGCCTAAGGGGTAAACAACAACAACAACAACAAAAAAAAAACCTTACATACACTGTTGGACGGGTAATAAATTGATGCAACCCCTCCACAGGGGCAATTTGGAAATACCTACTAATATTTCAAGAGCTTTTTCTATTCATAAATATTGTCTTATTTATGCAGTACTTTATATGATAGAAAAAGATAAAAATAACCCCAATTTTTATTAATAGGTTTCTGTTTAGGTAAACAGTGGAATTATGATCTGTAAGTTAAAAAAAGAAATATTTTTCATGTATTAATATGAAAAGAAATTAAAGATAAGTTGTTCAGTAATTAAAACACAAGAGTAAAATGGTGTGAATTGAATGTCATATATTGTGTACAAAAAAGAGAAAAATAGTAATCTATACTTACATGTTTGAATATGCATTACAAAAAAATTCTCAAAGTAAGTATATCTGTAGAATTAGGGGCAGTAGGGACATTAGGGATCTGGGCTGATGGGGTTTGGGATCTGGTGGGAGACCTTCAAATGTATTATTACACTTTTATATTTTTGGAACAATACAAATATACATATACATTGTGTAAATTAAAACTCTCAAAAAAGAATTGCATAATATATTGAAATATGTATCTAATGAAACTCATATAGCAGCAAATTTTATGCTACCAATTTTATGCTACTATAAACGACACTGCAATGAACACTCTTATGCAGAAATTTTCCATGTATCTTTGATTATTTAGTTAAAATAAAATGGGATTGTCATCAAAAAATATCATTTTTAGGTCTCTTTCTGTATATAGATAGAGATAGGTATTTCCAAGGTGTTAATAAATCTTCTTTGAGTTAGAGTTCTTGAATGTTTTTAATTATCTTTTTATTATATTTCACATTGGTTTTCAAACACATTTTGAATAATAAATATGAAAAAAAAAAAACAACCTCACTGCCACCAAGTTGATTCTGATGCATAGTGACCCGCACTGGGTTTCCAAAGTGGTAAATCTTTATGGAAGTAGATTGCTCAGTCTTCCTTCCATGGAGTGGCTGGTGGGTTTGAACCACCAACCTTCTGATTAGCATTTAAATCCCCTAGGCACTATGCCACTATATCTCCTTAATAATAAATACAGTAAACATTTGTCAAATCTATGGCTTAATATTTCAAAATTTTGTGTTTGTCTATAAATGATAGGAAAAATGATGTTTATTTTTTAAAAAACTACATTTTAGAAAGCTAGAGCATACAGAGAAGCAAAAATAAATATTAGAAATAGCTGTCTCACCACTGGTATCACCACTGCTAAAAGGTGTGTTTGTATATTTCTGGATGTTTTATGTTTATATCTACATTTTGATCTGCTTTGTCACCTGCATTTTCTGATCATCACCACCACTTTGCTTCAGAAAATTTTAGTCTAATCTAATGAATATACCAGAGATCTGATAGCATAGTGCTTAAGGCACTTGACTGCTAACCAAAAGCTGGTGGTTCAAACCCACCAGCCATCCCTCAAAAGGAAGGTTATCTCCTGAATTTAGAGACCATCTAAAGAATAGACTTGATGCATTGAACACCAATGACTGAAAATCAGAAGAATTGTGGAATGACATCAAGAACATCATCCACGAAGAAAGCAAGAAGTCACTAAAAAGATGAGAAAAGAAGAAAAGACCAAAATGGATGATAGAAGAGACTCTGAAACTTGCCCTTGAGTGAAGAGTAGCTAAAGCAAATGTAAGAAATGACAAGATAAAAGAGCTGAATAGAAGATGTCAATGAGAAGCTCAAGTAGACAATGCCAATTACTATAATGAAATGTGCAAAGATCTGGAGTTAGAAAACCAAAAGGGAAGAACACACTCAACATTTCTCAAGCTGAAAGATCTGAAGAAAAACATCTAAGCCTCGAGTTGCAATACTGAAAGATTCTATGGGCAAAATATTGAATAATGCAGGAAACATCAAAAGAAGATGGAAGGAATACACAAAGTCCTTGTACTGAAAAGAACTGGTAGATCTTCATCCATTTCAGCAGGTGCCATATGATCAAGAACCAATGGTACTGAAGGAAGAAATCAAAGCTGCACTGAGAAAATTGGTGAAGAACAAGGCTCCAGGAATTGACGGAATACCCATTGAGATATTTCAACAAACAGATGCCACACTGGAGGCACTCTCTCAGTTATGCCTAGAGATTTAGAAAACAGCCACCTGGCCAACTGACTGAAAGAGATCCATATTTGTACCCAACCCAAAGAAAGGTGATTCCACAGAATGTGGAAATTATCTAACACTATCATTAATATTGCATGCAAGTGAGATCTTACTGAAGATAATTCAAAAACAGTTGCAGCAGTATATTGACAGAGAACTTCCAGAGGTGCAAGCTGGATTCAGAATAAGATGTAGAACAAGCATATCATAGCTGCTGTCAGATGGATCCTGGCTCAAAGCAAAGACTATCAGAAAGATGTTTGCTTGTGTTTTATTGACTATACAAAGGCATTTGATTGTGTGGATCATAACAAATTGTGGATGACAATGAGAAGAGTAGGAATTCCTGAACACTTGATTGTACTCATGAGGATCCTGTACATCAACCCGGAGGCTGTTGTTCAAACAGAACAAGGGGACACTGCATGGTTTAAAATCAAGAAGAGAGTGTGTCATGGTTGTATCCTTTCCCTATACTTATTCAATCTGTAGGCCAAGCAAATAATCTGAGAATCTGGATTATATAAAGAAGAAAGTGGCATCAAGATTGGAGGAAGAATCATTAACAACCTACAATACACTAATGACACAACTTTGCTTGCTGAAAGTGAGGATGACTTGAGGCACTTACTGATGAAGATTGAAGAATATAGTCTTCAGTATGGATTACATCTCAATAAAAAGAAAACAAAAATCTTCACTACTGGACCTATAAACAGCATCATAATAAATGGAGAAAAGATTGAAGTCATCAATGACTTCACATCGCTTGGTTCTACAATTAATGCCAATGGAAGTAGCAGTCAGGGCATTAGAGGGGATATATAGCACTGGGCAAGTTGGCTGCAAGGGACCTCTTTCAAGCGCTGAGGAGCAAGAATGTCTCCGTGAGGACTAAGGTGCATCTGACACAAGCCATGATATTTTCAATTGCATGTGAGAGCTGGACAATGAATAAGGAAGACTGAAGAAGAGTTCATACTTTTGAGTTGTGGTGCTGGTGAAGAATGCTGAAAGTACCATGGACTGCTTAAAGAACTAACAGATCTGTCCTGGAGGAAGTGCAGGCGGAATGCTCCTTGGAAGCAAGAATGGCCAAACTTCATCTCACCTACTTGGGTCATGTTGTCAGAAGGGACCATTCCTTGGAGAAAGATGTCATGCTTGGTAAGATGGAGGGTTGACAAAAGAGGGGAAGGCCCTCAACGAAATGGATTGATGCATTGGCTGTAACAATGGGCTCAATTATAGCAAGGATTGTGGAGCTGGAGTGGGACCAGACGATGTTTCATTCTGCTGTGCATAGGGTTGCCATAACTCGAACACAACTCAATGGCACCTAACAACAACATTAGATCTTTGGACCTTGTTTTCTGCAAATAGAATTGACTGAAAGCAAATAGTAGAGAATCCTACCATCTTATTGAGGGTATTGTATTATTTAAGAAACCATAAACCTGACCTTCAAAGTCTGAGGTTATTTGATACCAAAAGCAACCCTTGGACTGTGCAGCCATCAAGAAGGAAATATTCTTCAATATCCATTTCAGATGTGGCTGTTAAGGATAAAATACAAGGGAGTACTTTGAAGAGAAAAAAGCCCTGAACCAAGGCACTACCCGAGGAATTTAATCCATGAGCTAACCCAGGATCGTAATAAATTTTCACCATTCCTGTCCGGAAGAAAGTTTGGGCAATCTACTTACGTAGTGATACTGCCTCGGAAACCCAAGGTGGGGTTGCTATGAGTCAGATTCCACTCGACAGCAGTGATTTTGGTTTGGTTTTGGTTTGTCCAACAGGGTTTAATAATAGCTAAGAAAAGCAAATGCTGTGTGTCATCCAATCTTGATTTCCTTGAAAAGGAGTTTTTATTGCAGTTATTTTGTGGACTTTCCAGTCACCATCATTGTATATTGGGTATAACAGGGATTGGGAAAGAAGCAAGATGCTTGTTTTTGTTTATAGATTACCAGGCAACGAAGAGACACACTCAAAACTGAAGTAAAATACTTCATACAACCCACAGACTTTGGTCTTTTAGTTGGCTTCAGTAGCTAGTTGGGATTTTTTTTTTTTTTTTTTCTATTTATTTTGGGGGAGAGCTTAGTGGTTCTGTAAGGATATAGATTTTTCCTTTGTTAGGCCTGACTCCATATTATTAGAATAAAACTCCATATTTTTAGTTAAGATGCCATTTCTTTAAAACCTGGCTTCAATGTGGTGTTATGATTAACTTGTTCTCTCTCTAAATTGCAATGGTCAGTTTCTGCTGCATCCTGTTATCTAAAATAGAGTGCTCTATGTCAATGAAGCCTCCTGGGCTGGGCTTTAGGACTGGCCACCTGGGCTTTGATAAAAATCAATGGAGCCTCTTAAGGATTACCTGACTCCTGGGGACTCACAAGAAACATTCCTTTCTCAATTACCCATTGCCCTATCTAACTTTTGGAAAATTGTTAACTAATCCTGCATATGTCCTGTGTCTCTTTTTCCTTTAGTACAAGAACCCCTGATTGTAAGTGCCAAGCAAAGTGGGCTTTTCTTTTTTTTAATTGTGATTTTGGTGAAAGTGGACAGAGCAAATTCACTTTCCATACAGCAGTTCACATACACTTTGTGTCATGATGTTGACTACAATTTACCACAATGCAACAGCTCCCCTCCCATTTCCTCCCCACAGTTTCCTCTTCCCTGTGTCCTTCCCTGCATGTACTCCTGCCCCCCCTCCCCAGAAGTCTCCCTGTGCATACACAGCACTTCTGTTCCCCCATGATTGTTCTCTCCAAGGAGTGTATCTGCCTCAGGTAAATGTTCACCTCATATGCCTGTCTTTCGTTTGGCTGGAAGCCTCAGGAGTAGGTTCAATTCCAGACCTGAAGGGCAGTTAGGGGCCATAGTCTTAGTGGTTCCATCAGGGTCCATCAGACCAGCAAATCTGGTTCCACCTTTTTATTCCCCCCAAATGATTTTGAGTTTTGTTCCACATTGCTCTCACACTCTCTCCAGGATCTTCTACATAGATCCCCCTCTGACTGGTTGACAGTGATAGCCAGGAACCATCTAATTCTGGTCTCACTGTTGTATAGGCTGAGGATCACATGGTGTATGAGTCACTTGGACTAATTGTTTCCATCAATCTTTGGTTTTCTTCATTCTTCTTTGCTTTGGATGAGAAGAGACCCATCATTGCATCTAGATGGCTGCTTGCAAGCTTTTAAGATCCCAGTCTCTACTCACGAAGTAGGATATGGAACAATGTTTTGTGTAGGATGTTATGCCAACTGAGCTCGATGTCCCCTGCGACTATGGTCCCAAGCCCCAGAGTGGGCATTTTT
This sequence comes from Orycteropus afer afer, assembly GCF_000298275.1. Classification (NCBI taxonomy): domain Eukaryota; kingdom Metazoa; phylum Chordata; class Mammalia; order Tubulidentata; family Orycteropodidae; genus Orycteropus; species Orycteropus afer. The sequence goes on along the minus strand of NW_006921590.1, from coordinate 14,777,605 downwards.
GGAGTCACTAAAACCCTATCCTAATTAAACTTTCTTATTCTCCTTGAACTCTGGTGTGGACTAATGGCTGTGCTGCTCCAGGGCCAGACCCCAACATTTTGCAGGTTACAGTTTTATCTGTGAAACAGAAGGTGCAAACAGATATGTGAATGATGAATTGTGGAAGATACTGCTGGTTGTCCACATATATTGATTCTTCTCCATTCTTCCATTTTTGTACATTTAGTTATGCTGTTGTTAGTTACCATTGAGTCAGCTTCCAATTCATGGTAACTTATGTGTAACAGAATGAACCACTGCCCAGTCCTGGATGATCCTCACAATTATTGGGTATGTTTGAGCACATTGTTGCAGTTAATGTGTCAATCCATCTCAATGAGGTTTCCTAAGTTTTTGCTGACTTCTGCTTTGCTAAACATGGTGTCCTTTCTAGCAATTAGTCTTCCCTGATGGTATATTCAAAGTAAGTGAGTTAAAGTCTTCCCATCCACATGTACAAGGACCATTCTGGTTGTATTTATTTTAAGACCAATAAACTCATACTTGTAGTAGTCCATGATATATTACCCCTAAATTTTAGCTGGAAGGTATATTTAACATGGACATCCAACAGAATTATACAAGTTCATTGGCAGGTAGAGGAGGTGGCCGTATAAGTAAGTTCTGGCCAATGTATCTGAACAGAAATGAAGAATTACACTTCCACTTTAAGGCCCTAGGGAGAATGGGTATCTTCTCCTTCACTTTTTTCTTCTTCCTGCCAATCAGAATGTGTTTGTGCTTATGAAAGCTGGATAGTGTGCTTATATTAGACCTGGATTACTTCTGATTGGGACATTACAGGAAAGAAAAATAAACTTCTATCTTCAAGAACACTTTTATTTGGGAATTTGATTTGGCAACTTAACAGGTGTCTTAAGTAATATTCACATAAGAAGAATGGATTGGGATGCTCATATGAGTTTGAACCCTTATCTACATCATTGTTTCCTAGGTAAAATACTAGCTGTGAATGAATTCCCAATTCTCTAGGCTTTCTAGAGACCCAAAATGAGTTAGATCTGCTTCTTCTAAATCCTTTCATCCTATGAAAACAAAAAAGACTTGCTTTAATTACTTTGGGTTAATGGGCAAGGCTATCAAGGCTTGACAGGTTTCTCACTTATCATAATAAATTATTATGATAAGTTTTATAACAATTAAAAATAATAGTCAATGAATGTGCCTAAGCACTTTCTTTATATTTTGTTATTCAACAATGTAGGAGGTTTGAATTATTATTCCTGTTTTACAGATGAGAATATTAAAACAGAAATATTAAGTAACAGCCAGGCATAGAATCCAAGGTATCTGAGCTCTGGATGTTTAACCACTACTTTCTGTCTTTTGCAACATCAAGTGTATACCATGGGTTTGCAGGAAAAGCCTCAATCTGGAAAAAGTGGAAAGAGATGTGTCCAGATTAGATAATACATGTTAGCAAGGGTTATTAAGAGATATCTCAAAATCCATGCTTGGAGCCTGGGAGTACAAATATGCACATGTGTTTGGAAAGCCAATGAAAGGGAGTATGAATGGAAATACATGTTTTTGTTTTTGATAGGTTAATTTTAAAGTTAATTTTTCATGGCTTTTGTTCTGAAAAGATGGTAAACAAAATCCAAAGACTTCACTGAAAACAGCATTAAGTTTGCTTCTATTATCCCTCATCAAGTGACTTATCTCTATAAAACCCTTTTTTCAAAAGTCCAGGTCTCCAGCCTTCTATATGGAATGACACCCACACGATCACACTGCTGACCATTCCCAGTACAGAGTGTCAACATGGATTACTTCAAGGCCAGTGAGAGGCCTTGGGAGAGGAAATGCCATAATTATTCCAGAAATGGTCGTAAAGAGTATCTAGAAGAAAAAAACATTCCAAGCAAAGATGAAGATAGGAGTATACATTAAAAACAAATGTCTTTCAATGGACAAACTGACTGAAATGTCAAATATACATTAAATTTTTTAGAATCATTCTAATGATGTCCTATTGTAAATTCATTTATCAGACAATAGTTAGCAGCTACCAGAAGGAAGCCATCAAATGTTGAACAGGCAGTGAAACTGGGCAGGCAGGCAGGAAGAAATTGGCCAAGCCAATACTAAACCACTTAAGGAAATGTCAAACTTAAGACTGTCCTGAAAAAGTCCTGGAACTCAAGACCTGGGAGATTCAAGACCCAGAGGGAAAAGTATGCAATTACTCACACATTCATGAGTATGACTCTTTGGAAATTGACTCAAAGCAGATTTATATGCTTGAGGATATTGCTCTTCCTTGCAAACAATCTTTAATTGAATAGTAGGAAATTCTTTCTCTGGTTCTGGTTTATAATATACATCACAAAGAACTCTAGAAATATATCCGTCCTTTCTTACTCAATGTACTTTATTTTAATCTAAAGACCCTTGCCTAAATAAGACACACCTCTAAGAGACTACTTCATTCCCCAAATTGTTTGGACAAGTGGATACAGGCTTGCATATTCTGGAGATTTGATTTAGACGATTCAGAATCCTCTTAGTTGTATGACTCCAGGGAGTAAATTTCTCATTCTTGGGCTCTTAGAGAAACCCAGATAACTGACTTCAGTGTTGCTGTTATTGTTGTGTGCTGTCAAGTCAATTATGACTCATATATGACAGAGTAGAACTGTCTTATAGGGTTTCTTACTCTGTAATCTTTGTAGGAGCAGATTGCCAGGTCTTTTCTCCTATGGAGGTGCTGGATGTGTTCAAACCACTGACTTTTTGGTTAGTAGCCGAGTGCTTCACCATTGCACCAATAGGATTCCTTGCTTCAATGTTAGGACATTGAAGTAGTTTCACAATGTCCCATTTCAGAGGAGGGGGTGAGGCTGAGTTTATGAAGGCTCTGGTTTGAATATCTCTAGATAAGATGGTGTTAGTTGCTGTCAAGTTGATTGCAATACATGATAACCATATGTGGGCAAAGTAGAACTGCTCTGTTTTCAAGGCTGTGACCTTTCAGAAGATGATCACCAGGCCTGTCTTGTAAAATGCCTCTGGGTGGATTTGAACCACCCGCCTTTTGGCTAGTAGTCAAGCACTTAACCACTATGCCACCCAGGAACTCCTAGATAATGCTCCAGAAATAATTACCAAATAGCTTTCCTGAATATATCTTGTTTACTAAGGCTGTCATAACAAAAATGCCACAGAGTAGCGGCTTTAAAGAAGAGAAATTTATTTTCTCACAGTTCTGTAGGCCAGAAGCCCAACCCAGGATCTCACTGGGTCAGTTCCTCCTGGGATTTTGAGAGAGAAACTGTTCCATGATGCTGTACTGGACTAAGTCCCTGAGTGGCAAAAACAATTAATGCTCTCAACTGTCTAACTGAAAGATTAGAAGTCTGAGCCCACCCAGAAGTGCCTCAGAAGAAAGGCCTGGTGATCTACTTACAGAACATCAGCCACGGGAAACTCTGTGGAGCATCGTTTGAAGTCAACTCAACCACAACTGGTTACTGTATTGGACACTGTAGCCTAAGAGGTCAGAAAACCTTCTAGTAGTAACTGACAAAGTGTAAGTGACTACATATCTCACATTCAGACTGAAAGAACCTGCTCGTTTTGTTGATATAGGTGTTAGAACTAGAGGTGTGGTCAGATGAGAATGATTTTGGGGGGTCGGAGGAATAATGTTTTATTTGGTCCAAACTGTTCTTTTGGTTGGATAGTGCAGATGCTTACTCTGAATAAACAAAGATGAGGGTTTATTGCAAGCTGTAAGGAAACTGGGTGAAAGAAATGAAAAGCTGAGCAACCAGGCCTCAGAAAGGACAGCAACCAGTGATGGTCCAGAGACATGGGTGGTGGGAGTAAATGACAGTGTCTTCTCAGATGTGCCACTAGGATGGGCTTTCTCAGAGAATTTTGCCCCATATTCAGACTTTAGGTGTGAGTGGTAAAATTGGGCTGGCTTGTAATACGGAGCACTCCTTGTTCAGGGAAAGTTAAGGAACATAGATTAAGAGTTTTCATTAATTTTCCTGAACAAAAATCAAGGAGCTACCACCAGATCCAAAAACCCACTGCCATTAAGTTGATTCCAACTCATAGTGATGCTATAGAGTCGACTAGAACTGCCTCATAGGGTTCCAAGGCTGTAGATCTTTCCAGAAGCAGACTATCTCTTCTTTCTCCCACAGAGTGGCTGTTGGGTTTGAACTACTGGCCTTTTTCTTTTATTTTACAGAAAAAAGGCATCTTGTCCATGCCTGAAGCTATGGCATATAAGATGAGTTTATGCAAAAAGTAGCGCTGCAGAATCAAATATTCTTAGGCATGGATGAAATGCATTATTCAACTTCTTTATTTATTTATGTAGAACCTGAGACTCTAAAATGGCTCTGTAGTCACAAGCCACATATCTTTTGAGCACTTGAAATGTGGCTAGTTTGAATTGAGAAATAATGTAATTGTAAAACATACACTGGATTTTGAAGACTTAGTATGAGAAAAATAATGTAAAGTATTTTATGAATAATTTTTAAACTGATTATATGTCAAAATGATAATATTTTTCTACCTGCAGTTAAAGAAAATATATTTTGAAATTAACTTCACTTAATGCTTTTTTTTAAGCATAGTTATTAAAAAAATCTAAAATTATATGTGTAGCTTGCATTTGTGGTTTAAATTATATTTGTATTGGATAGCAATGATGTAGAAGACTAGATGACTGGGTCAAGTGATCACAACTAGATAGTGGCAGGGTAGGAATAAAGTCAAGTTTCTTGTTATCTTCACTTGCCCTCTGACCAGTATTGCAGTCTGTGCCTTAGGTGCAATGAATTTCTTGGTATGGTTCTTCTAGCCACGGTCTTTGTGACTCCCACTAATGACTGAGTGGAAATGTGCAAATGTAAGGTGCTTATGGCTCACCAAGAACTGGATACTTATTAGTAATGTAAATGAGGTGTTTGGTGCTCTTGTAAGGATGAGGCCATGATAGTGAGGTTTTTGGAACCCTAATATGTGGATTGGTCAGTTTTGTCATTCAGCCAGGCTCAGAATGAATCCTCCCAGAAGTAGAAAGGAGGAATCTCACTACTATCAAGACAGAGAACAGTAGAGAGTGGAGCATGTCCTTGGACCTGAGATCCCTGTGCTGAGGTAACATCAGAGAGATAGCAGAGGAATAGCTGAGACACAGCAGCAGAGGAACTGAGAAACTAGCTTGAGATAGAGCAGCAGGCTTGTCAGCCCACAGAGTGGGAAAGCTGAGTGCCTTTGGGCTTGCTGGCAGAGCGAGGTGCAAGTATCTGCAGAGTAAAACGATTTTTATTATACTTGACTGAGCAGGGCAAAAGCCAGGCCAAGAGGCCAAGGGCCAAAGAGAGTCATGCCTTCAGGCACGACAGAGAAGAGGCCATCTTGAATGAAGAACTGTGTTCTCAGCATTCCTGATCCTGAATTGTGACCTGTTACTTTCGAATAAACCCTGTAATCATGAGTATTTTCTGTGTGGCCCTTGCAATGAATTATCAAACCCAGCAGAGGAGTTGACAGTGCCATGGGAGGAACAGAATTGGTAAAAAGGTTGGAGAGTGGTGACATGTCTGATTTTCACTTCATAGGAATCAGACTTGGGCTGTTGCTGTTGATCTCTCCCTCATTCTCTTGTGAAGTTAGAGCAGGTCAAAGGATGACACCAAATTCATGCCCTTTTTGTAGTGCCCTAACTGGCTTAACTCTTCCTTAATTTTTGTTGGTATTCTATATAACATCTTTCTGTCCCTTTTAAAATATACCTCACAATGACTTAAATTTGCTAAACTGTTAATTACTATAATTAAGCAACCATAGTCTAGTAAAATGTACTGGGCAATGAGAAATTATGTCAATTTATTCTTTTCTCAAATCCAGATGACATAAAAATTGAAGGACATTTGACCCAGAAAATTCTGTAGATTTGTTTTATATATAATCCCCCAGAATATTAGATGATATAAGGCATAAAATTTTTGGAATAACTATTTGAAATAATGACACAATAAACACTAGATAAATATTAATTCTCAGTCCAAATACCTAATACAAACTATCTTTTTTTTAATTCCTCTTATCACACCCATTACTGATGTTAAGAGTGAACTTGTAGTCCCAGGTAAAGAAGGCTAATTAATGAAAATTTATCATTTATATTAGTATTTTAAAATGTATTTCAACATTTGAAGACATTTTACAAAAAGTGTTTCAGCAATATATTTCTGAAGTTTTAAGTGAATAATATTTGTTGAGAGTTTATTATACGCCCAGCACTTATCACTGTTACTCTCATATAATCCTTCCAACAACTCTATGGGATAGGTAATTTTGTTATCTCTGTTTTTTGTAATATAGAGACACAAACTCAGAAGAGCAAATAGTCTTCCAAAATCTTAAATGACATAACACTAGAACAGAGATTTTAAAATTTATTTCTGATTCAATGTCCTATCTAATTTGTATTAAACAATTTCTCCAATTTTATGTACAATAGTATAGATGTACACTATATAAAATATATATTGTATACTATATACATTTATACTATATAAAATATACCCAAATCATCAACTCAATTTTGACTCATAGTGACCCCCATTGGGTTTCCAAGGCAATAATCTTTACCGAAGTAGATTGCCCCATCTTTCTTCTGCAGAGTAGTTGGTGGGTTTGAACCATCAACCTTCTGTTAGTCCACTGCCTTGGGCACTGTGCCACCAAAGCTCATATATTGTATATTGTTGTGGTTGTTATCTGCTGTCAAGTCAGACCCAACTCATAATGACCCCTCCTTGGGTTTCCAAGGCAGTATCACAATGGAAGTAGATTGCTCAACCTTCTTTCCAAGGAGTGGCTGGTGGGTTTGAATCGCCAGCCTTCTGGTTAGCAGTCAAATGCCTTTGGCTCTATGCTACCAGAGCTCCACATATATCACATAATACTCTTATAATATAGGAACTCATTTAACATTTGAAGCATATTTAATTTTTTGTTGCCCTAATAATTTCATTTCTAATAAATGCAAAGTAGCATTACTCATGTGGCCTGTTTGCTTCCAACATCTTTCTTATTCTGGATTTTTTATTTATACCACACTGTTCTGTATGGTTCTATAATGCTCTCAAATCACATAGGCATCAGTTACTGTTATGTGTCCTTCTATACTTTCAAACTACATATATAAGTACCCATAATAGGAACTTAGAAATAGAAATAACTTTGCATTTGTAAGACTTCCTAAACATTAAATGTAAGCAATTAGAAAGTCCTTTAGAACAAACAATCCAATTAAAAAATGGGCAGAAGACATGAATAGACACTTCACCAAAGAGGATATTCAAGCGGCCAACAAACATATGAAGAAATGCTCACGATCATTAGCTATTAGAGAGATGCAAATCAAAACAACAATGAGATACCATCTTGCTCCAGCACTAGTAGCTAAGTTCAACAAGACAGAAAATAACAAATGCTGGCAAGGTTGTGGAGAGATTGGGACTCTCATACACTGCTGGTGGGACTGTAAAATGGTACAACCATTGTGGAAAGCAATATAGTGATTCCTTCATAAGTTGGAATTAGAAATACCATTTGACTCAGCCATCCCATTATTAGGTATATACCCTAAAGAAGTGAGAGCTATGACAAGAACAGATATATGCACACCCATGTTCATCGCAGCACTATTTACAATAGTCAAAACATGGAAACAACCTAGATGTCCATCAACTGAGGAATGGATAACCAAACTATGGTACATACACACAATGGAATACTATGCAATGCTAAAGAATAATGTAGAATCTGCAAAACACTGCATAATGTGGATGAACTTGGAGGACATTATGCTGAGTGAAATAAGTCAATCACAAAAGGACAAATATGGTATTAGTCCATTATTGTAAAAATTAAGGAAAGGTTTATCTATTGAAGGAAAATTTCTTTGTTGGTTACCAGTGGTGGGAGGGGAGGGGAGGGACTGCTGTTAGATAGATAGTGATAAATATTGATTTGGGTGAAGAGAAAGGCAACGTACCAAATGTGAATGACCAATATGACAGCATTGAGGATGAGAAAGACATAGAGAGGTACATGGGAAGTACAGACAACAAATATGAACTCTTTTGCATATACAGCACTGATTCTCAGTGAAGGTAAACATGGGTATATGGATGGATAGATAGGTGGACAGGCTAAATGAATAGCTATGTCTATGAAAGAGGGAGTGTATCCAGGATCATATATAGAGTTGGCAGACAATGGTCCTATAAGTTTATGTGAATGATCAGAATCCCCAGGTGTATAGTACAGCTGACAAGGGACTAGGTTGTGGTCACTGCTTGGTCACAGCCAGCTACCCAGAGCAACTGAGTAGTTGATCCTGAGGGCTTGGGACCATGGTCACAGGGGACATCAAGCTCAATTGGCATAACATACTATACAAAACATTGTTCCACCTCCTACTTTGGTGAGTAGTGACTGGGATCTTAAAAGCTAGCAAGCTGCCATCTAGATGTAACGATGGGTCTCTCCTCATCAAGAGCAAAGAAGAAAGCAGAAAACCAAAATTAATGGAAACAATCAGTCCCCACGACTGGTACACCATCCGATCTGCAACCTATACAAGTATGAGACCAGAAGAACTAGATGGTGCCCGACTACCACTGTCATTCACTTGGAAGGGATGTAGGAGATCCTGGATAGAGAGGGAGAACAATGTGGAACAAAACTCAAAAGCATTTGGAGGGGAAAAGAAAAAAAAAGGGGGGGGATGGTTGGAACCAGGTTTGCTGGTCCAATAGAGCCTGGTGGAACCACTGAGACTATGGCCCCTAGCTACCCTTCAGGTCTGGAATTGAACCCACACCTGTGGTTTCCAGCCAAACAAAGTACAGGCATGTGAGTTGAACATTTACCTCAAGTAAACTCATGCCCTCGAGAGAACAATCATGAGAGAAGGAAGGGCAGCTTATGCACAGGGAGACAGCCCAGGGGGCAGGAGAGTATGGAGGGATGGACACTGGGAAGTGGTACTATGGGGAGGAAGTTGGAGGGGAGCTGTTGCATTATGGTAAACTGTGGTCAATGACATGAGACAAAGTATATGTGAACTGCTGTATCGAGAGTGAATTTGCTCTATAAATCTTCACCCAAATCACAATAAAAAAAAAAAAAAAGTCCTTTAGAAATTTGAAACTTTAAAAAAAGAATCATGTGAAGACGAAATGAATGGGATAAACAGCCTTGAAACTGACTTTGACCCTGCATGCTGTGACAAAGGAAAACATAACATAGTTAATCTCTGTAAACTAGCTTTGAGACATCAGTCTAAAGAAGCTCCTGAATTTCTAACCTTGATGATATGACACTATCTAATCTCTAATCCTGGGGAGAAGATGCAACAATCTTGTGTGAGGCCAAGGTGAGAAATTCTGAACTTTTGTTCACTTATTGAGAGGAGGCAGAGATGGAATATCCTTGTAGAATCTGTCTCTGAAGACTGAAAGTCTGGGCTGAGATAATTTCTGCCACTGTTACCCTGGGATCTTCTGCTATTTTCCAGCCTTGGTCATGTCTTCCTCTTGGGGTCACATGTTAAAGGTAAATGACTGGAGTCTAAAGATTTGGATTCTTATTACTTAACTAACATTGTAGTTGTTAATTCTGATTATCTGGTTCTAAAAAGAAGCTCTGGTAGCATAGTGCCTAAGGCACTTGACTGCTAACCAGAAGTCTGGCGGTTTAAACCCACCAGCCACTCCTCGGAAGGAAGGTTGGGCACCCTAGGAAACCCAAGGAGGGGTCGCTATGAGTCGGGTCCGACTCAATGGCACATAACAACAACAAAATTGAGGTCTTACTTGCAGGCCTTATCATGACTACCTTGCAGTAAACTAAAGGAGTTCATGTAGACAAACTTGGAGAGAGGATGGGAAGAGGAAAGACGGGAAGGGGGAAGGGAGAGGAACAGAGAGGGGAGAGGAAAGAAGAAGGGGAGAGGAGCAGAGAGAAGACAAACCTTCTGGGATATTTATTCCAATTGGTCTCACTTTCTCATACAAGAAACCTACCTTTATAGTGTTCAATACTGTGAGTATAAAGGAATCTGTTTCATAATTAATTTGCTTCTGAAAAGTCAAGTTTCTGAGTCAAAATGAGTCACTGAGTCAGAAAAAAAGTCAACAGGGATGAACAAGAACCATTGAACAGGCACAATGCTATCACCCACTTCCACTATAAAAGCAGAAGAAGCTCAAAGACAAGCTTGTATCAAGATATAGTGGGACCTTGCAGCCAACAATACATAATTTAAGTGAGTTTAGAGCAGATAACAGCTCTGACTGCAAGATTAAGTGCAATGCTTCTTCTAGAGATTGATAAGCAAAAAACTGTTACTTTGGTAACTAAAATTGAGATTGATAATTTAAGACCTGAGAATAAACTGAAAAATGGGACCAGAGCTTTGATGAAGAAATAATTTACTTATGACTAAAGTAACATTTATCAAACTAATCAATCAAGTATCACTTCACAGTTAATTGCAATTAGGAAGATTTTATGTTTGTTGTTCTTTGCTTTGTTTGGATTTTGCAATATATATTTTTTAAAAGTTAAACTTAGCCAATTTCTTTTATCATTTGAAATCTGAATATTCATATTTGAAATATTGATGAGTGTTCTAAAAGTATATATCTTTATTTTCTTTAATTTTCTTTTATTAAACATCAATATATAAATTTTTCCATACCATACCATACCAAATACAGGCATCATCTAACAATTAGTTGATGCTGTAATAAACCCAAAACCAGTCTCACTGCCATCAAATCAATTCTGACTCATAGTGACTCCCATTGGATTTCCAAGGGTGTAAATATATATGGAAACAGACTGCCTCAGATTTCTTCCATGGAGTGACTGGTGGGTTTGCACCAACAACCTTTTTGTTAGCAGCCAAATGCTTTAACCACTATAGCACCAGAGCTGCTTGATGCTGATAATAGGTAATCAAAATAATTAGGAGGCACTTCCCAGTTTATTTAATGCCTCAATGACAGAAACACACAGAAAATCAATTGGTCATGATGTTCACTTCCTACATAAAACTTTATGTTGAGGGAAAGCAAGAGCAAGATTGAGACGAGGAAAAATGAAAGAGAAACTAATAACCTCAAATATGAATAGTTAGAAACATAGCTCTCTGATCCCAAGTGATCCCACTCCCTGCCTTCCAGAATAAATGTCCAATCAAGGCAATGAGTCAGTCAGTCAAAGGGAATGCCTATCAGAGAAATGAAGATGGGCACATAGCATTTATTCACTATGGGGTATTTTGAAGCTCTGATTGCTCCTACTAGGAGATGCCTAAGCATCATTATGAGTCATTTAAAAATATTCCTGACAGAAAGCTCAGCATACAGTTCTATGGGGATCCATTCTTCTCTGACAAGGGGCGGCTGAAGGGGAGGCATGAGAATTTCAACAAATAATTTATATTAATTCATGAGCATTAGTCATTTGGCACAATCAAATTTTAGTCAGTCGGGGGATATCAATGTTCATTGCCAAGACAGCATCTTTGCTGCAGTTCCATTATTTAAAAATTTTTCTCTCATTTTGATATCTTTTTAAATGATAATATTTTGAAACCTCCCTTCAGAGACAGCCCTTGCAATCATCTATCCCACTTTCTTGAATAAAGTTTTACCTTTATGCATAGTGCTGCCTCTCAAAACTCATCCATACAATCATGCCAGTCAAAAATCATGATTTCTGATACCTGTCTTTTTCATCTTCCTTGTTTGCTGCCATCTTACCAACAATTGGAAAACACCATTTTGAGTCAAGGTCTTAATTTAAATTGTCTCATCTCCAAAGTAAGACCATGTACCTGATCATTGGTGTCCATAAGGTATGTCTGTTAAGCTATGTCTATTTTATCTCAATGAGACAGCCAACTCTGATCATTTCACATGTTGTGGTGGTGTTTGTGGTTGTTGTTGTTGTTATGTGCCATCGAGTCAGACCCAACTCATAGTGGCCCCTCATTGGGTTTCCGAAGTGGTATCACTACTGAAGCAGATTGCCCAAACTTCCTTCTGAGGAGTAGCTGGCAGGTTTGAACCGCCAGCCTTCTGATTAGCAGTCAAGTGCTTTAGGAACTACACTACCAGAGCTCCCTTTCACATGATAGGAAATGAAATCCAAATATAAGATTTTGAATACAGCTTAATGCAACATTTCTAGTGTTATGCAGGTCAAGCCTTGTTCCAGATCTGATATTATATAGCCTGAGGACAACTTTGTTTCCTTTTTACTTCCCTCGCACAAGATTGGGCAATCTACTTCCATAGTGATACTGCCTCGGAAACCCAAGGAGGGGTCGCTATGAGTCAGATCTGACTCAACAGCACAGAAGAACAACAAAAGCACTTCTTGTAAGAATGCAATTGAGCAAACATTTTTACTGAGGCCAAAGCAGAAAGGAGGAGGGGCTTAAGGGATCCTGGGGAAGTTCTAAACAGAAGAGATTAAAAAAAAAAAACGCACTACTGTGAGGTTGGATCCAACTCATAGCGACCCCTCCTTGGGTTTCTGAGGTGGTATCACTACAGAAGTAGATTGCCCAATCTTCCTTCTGAGCAGTGGCTGGTGGGTTTGAACTGCCAGTCTTCTGGTTAGCAGTCAAATGCCTTAGACATTGTGCCACCAAAACTCCTAAAATCTAAAATCGTCAAAACAAGAAACATCATAGGGATGTGCATCCGTACATCCACAGACACCCACTATGCAAAAAGTAAAATAGAAATCAAGAGTATCTGGACCATCTAAGCCTACACTTTTTTTACTTTGAAAAAATTCTGTGGTTAATCTTTTCTAAATGATAGAAATATTTAAACCAGTAAGTCATCACCATCAAGTTGATTATGACTCAGTGATGTTATAAGATAGAGTAGAAAAATCCCATAGGGTTTCTAAAGCTGTAAATCTTCATGGACGCAAATTGCTACACTTTCATCCTGTAGAGTGGCTGGTGGGTTCAGTTAGCAGCTGAGATCTTAACCACAGTACCAACAGGGTAACTACAAAGAATTTGCATAAGATATATACAAAATAATAAGAACAGGAGGTTTTCCCAAATTAGACTTTACGTACTGTTTCTCTCAACAGCATGAGCAACTCTGAAAGAGACAGTGTCAATTCTTTTTAAGCAGACAGCCATGCAGGTGCTTTCTCATGGTGTCAGATATTACCAATCTGCTGGGAAAGAGAGAGCTACAAAATATTTAGCTTTGTGAGAAAATGCCAGCTTATCTAAAGTGATTTAAGAATTCTGAAGACAAAAACACAGAATTGGGTAAAATATATAAATCCATCATCTTTGATCCCTCAAACATCTTGAGCATGTTACAGGCTAATTTCTAACATTACTTATGCTTTATGTTTAATGGTCCTTTGAGATCATGTCATAATTACGCATTGATGTGTTTCCTAGTCCCCATGTTCTTTAGGTGGTAGTTAGAGTTAATGACCTAAGATCCTACTAAAACAAACCCCAGAGAACCTCAGCTCCAAGCTTCTACCAGATAGATTTTTGGAGATGTCAAACTGTAGTTTCAACCCTTCCTATCTCTTGATATGAAGTACTTGCACTCCTCACACCCTACAAGTCTGATTAAATATTAGGAGTTTTCACTCAGGAGGCCTTGACAGTTTCTATATTCCTGTCAGGCTCTTCAGGCACAGGGAAGGACAAAGAATAGGTAATGGTCTAATAAGATTCAGAGACTACATCATTAAGTCCTAAATGTGTACTCAATAGATCTGGGGTTATATATGACATCTTGTCTCTGGTGTGTTCCTCTTCAATGTATCATTGCATCTAATCAGGGCCCAGGTACACTCTAAATAATTTGGCTCTCTCTGTTTGCTGAGGATAATGTATGGAGTAGTCGGAGCAGTCCACTTTGAGATTCAGGGGGAGATTGTTGTCTGTGTACAAATGAGAGGTAGCCAGGTGTGACACTCAGTGCAGAAGATTACTCTTATCAATCCATCTTAGGAGAAGAAAACTTGTGTTCTTGAGTGTCAGAGAAACGTTGGTTCCATTTAATCATGGAAGAGAAATGCACTTACACATATGTCCTCAGAACAAATCTGCCACCCTGGGAAATCAAAACATAAGAAGCTGATCCTGATGGATGTAATGCTAATAGTGTTGGATGGGAGGAGGGGGTAGCAGTGAACACCCAAGACCAATTTAAAAAAAGACCTTAGAACTTTAACATATCTTTTCTAGTTCCAGAATTTATGCAAGGAGAAGGAGCTTTTACATTTTGTAGTTGTTATGTGTGGTCCAGTCGGACCCGACTCATAGCGACCCCTCCTTGGATTTCTGAGGTGGTATCACTACGGAAGTAGATTGCCCAACCTTCCTTCCAGGAAGTAAGTTATTATATGTTAAGATCTGTCTTTAATTCTCAGACCCAGATACAGTAGTTGAAAAGAAGCTGAGGTATTATTTGTTCTCTTATGGCAATATCTTTAATTCAGTCAAATTGCCCCTCAGACATCAGTTCAACCTCTTTCTCACATGACTTGATTCTCTTCCAAATATGTTCAAACTTTGTGGAAAATGTTATCCCATATTCTTTTCTCCTAACTTTCCTTTCTAAGTCCCTATAGTCTGATCAAGAGAAACTAACATGGAGAAACTAAGGCAATTTCTATTTTTTTCCAAACTTATTCCTGTACAAGCTACTCATTTAGTGATTACTCATGCATTGCTATATACCATCACACAATCTTCTGTTGATCTTTTAACTTCTACAGTTAGTTCACTGTCTCTTTTTCTTGCTCATTTAATTTTATATATTATGTAGGCATGTCATTGTTGTTCTTGTTGTTATGTGCCATTGAGTCAGACCCAACTCATAGCAACCCTTCCTTGGGTTTCCAAGACATTATCACTACGGAAGTAGATTGCCCAACTTTCCTTCTGAGGAGGGGTCAGTGGGTTTGAACTGCCAGCCTTCTGATTTGCAGTCAAGTGTCTTAGGCACTATGCTCAGGTATGTCATTATTACTTATATATTCAATCTTCCATTTTTTGGGATTTCCTTCAAGTCCTTACAAAACAATAAAAATATTTCTTCCACACTGACTCTTATTTATCTTTCCTTACTTTTTAGTCAGACTTTGTGACATAATAATGACAAAAAGAATTTGATACTCATTGCTGTCCAATCTTCATTTTTCATCTCTCCTCAGCATCTGTAATCTGAATTCTGTCTTTGCTACATTACTTAACTGCTTTTACAAAGGTAAGGAGTGATTTTCTAACACCCTGGCCCTCAGGCTTAACCTCAGGATTGACATTATATTTATGTTTATTACTTCTGGAATATTTCTCCTCTTTTCTGACTCTCTGAAACATTTCCAACTGATTTTCCTCTGGAATTTTTATTCAAACTTTTATGTTTTGTTCTCTCCTCTCTTATTTCTGTTTCTCATATAAAGTCAGTCCTCCCTTTGCTCTCAGATTTTCTCATGTTTTTATACTTTGGACAATTGTATGCATACAACTGATCCTTTTCTTGAGTTCTAAGCACTATTGACAATTGCAAATATGTTTCATTCTTTTTCTATAATTAACAACTCCAAAATTAGCTGTCCAAATTCTCTTTAAACCTGCCACTACACATGCATTTCTTTTTGTAGAGGCAAAGCTGTTCACCTAGATTTCTCAGATGCGATTTTGAGAGTCATTGATAAATCCTCATCTCTCCCTTAATCTTCACATTCAATGCCTCATAGACCTCAATGTTTATAACATCTATCACTTTCCCATCGCAGCCATCTGCTTCCTGGTGCTTCATCATCTCTTGCCCAGAGACTGGATTATTAAAATACCTTTCTAACCTACTTTAGTCCTTACTAACCCTCTACAGCTATGATAGTAGTGCCTAAGGCACTTGAGTGCTAACCAGAAGGCTAGTGGTTCAAACCCACCAGCCACTCCTCAGAAGGAAGGTTGGGCAATCTACTTCCGTAGTGATATTGCCTCGGCAATCCAAGGAGGGGTCACTATGAGTCGGGTCTGACTCGACGGCACTTAACAACAACAACAACAACCCTCTACAGCTTCCAGAGATATAGCTGGCATATATATAATTAGTACACAAAATATCACATCTCACAATCACCATTTATATAGCAGACATTACAAATTTGTACAATTCATTATGGCAATTTTCCAGCAGCTAGCAGTAAAGTTGGTTTTATTCTACCAAAATCAGTATATTACAACATTTTTTTTTTTTTTCAATGAATGGAAGACAAGTGACTTATGGAAGGGATGTTATTTACTAATTTACATGTAGGTGTGATGTGGAATGCCTGGCCCTGAATAAAATTAGCCATCTAGAACATAGATTGAGTAATGGCATTCCTCTGGTTAATTCTTCATTGCCTATTCTATTCCTTATGTGACAGAATCTATCCTCTTTAGAAAGGTGAACAAGGCCCTGTACAAAGCTGTACACTCTAGACAAAGTCTACCCAAGCCCATTTTTTATATGGACCCTGCACTTCAGCCCTACCATGGGGATTTGTTGCTGTAACTCTCCCCTAACTGGAATCTCTCCATTCCTTTTACACTCCTTTCTATCTGCTTATAAAATCTTAAATCAAAATCCATTTTTCTGATGTGACTTCTTCAAGGAACATTGAGTAATTTCTTCACTTATGAATGTATATTTAATATTATAGCAAGTATACAATTGTCTAGTATTTAAGTATGTGTTAGGTTGGACCTAACACATACATTGTTGTTGTTGTTGTTGTTATGTGCTGTCGAGTCGCCCCCGACACATAGTGACCCCTCCTTGGGTTTCCGAGGCAGTATCACTATGGAAGTAGATTGCCCCATCTTCCTTCCGAGGAGTGGCTGGTAGGTTTGAACTGCCAGCCTTCTGGTTAGCAGTCAAGTGCCTTAGCCACTATGCTACCAGAGCTCCCAACACATACATTAGACCATATGAAATTGCCATCAAAAAATGGTTAACTTGTGACAATTTCTTATAATTCAAACTAATTTCTTTAATTTATTTATAAATTAAATCATTAACTAGAGGGTCAGCAAATCATGGCCAGCTGTTTTATGACCCTTGAGCTAACAATGGATTTTACATTTTGATTTTTAAAAAATAAAAGAAGAAGAATATATATGGCAGAGACTGTATATGGCCATAAAGTCTAATATATTTATAACTGGCCCTATAAATATACACAGAAAAAGTTTTAAGATTCCTGCACTAAACTATGATCCATTAGAGACAGATCTATCCAAGATAGATGTTATCCAACATATATCATTGTCCTTGGGACATTCTATGTGCCCTTTAAATTTTTTTCAAGTGGAACTAAAAGATTGATCAACTTATTAAGGAAAGAAAAAAAAAAAAAAAGGCTTGAAAGTTCCCAATTTTCTCCCATTTCCTTTTGTTTTCTCAATGAAGCCTATTTAAAAAGTAGGAAGCACAATATTATTTTGAGCACATTTTGCAGCTTATCCAAGTCCAACAAACTGTGAGCAGAACATTATAGTCAAATGATCTAAAGCAAGGGTTTTCTTATGCTCCAAGCAGCAAGGTCACTGGGTCAGAGTTATCTGTCAGCAATCCAATAAATCCTGGGAGTAATTGGAAGTGGTGGTGGGAGAGGGTGTGTGTGACATAGGGCTGCCATTAGCTTTAAAATTTGTTGACATTTGGAAGTCTTAAAAAAAAAATCCTTATTCAAGCTGCAACATTGCAAAGTGCTTAAGAACCTTGTCCAAGAGTCCAGGCACTTCATCACTGGCCATATTCCCACTGAAGAAGGGATCTAGAGAAGATTACTCTTAAATCAAAAAATGTGAAATTATACTTGGCAACCACAGTGCAGGAAGGAAAATTTCTGCTTGGAACAAGAGCCTTTTCCTCTATTTTGTACACTCATTTTTTTTTTTCTTTCCTACTGCTCTTCACTTTTATTTTTATTTTTGGTATATCCTGACAGCTTAGAGAAAAGGGGATTTTTTCCTGAACCTTTTTGAAAATGGAGTCTTCTGAAATGGTTAGATAAATCCAGCTATCCATGGTTAATCTCAAAAGGTGGTGGTGTTGGTATTTTCATCGTAACATTTAAGAAGTGCTTTGGAAATGTAGAATTATCGAAACACTCATTTCCTGTTTTAGGTCTGGGCCATATCACAGCTGTGCTCAATTAGGCCTTTTGAAAAGCAAGAGAAAGGAAGAAAACAATGCTTTGTGTCCTCCATGACAATTCTTTATAATGAATGAATGAATGACCTAGTTGAGCCACTCCCCTCAATAATTTTAGAATTGTTGATCAATAATAGGTATCATTTCTAAGCAATGAAAAAAATGGCACATTTCCAACTAAACAGTTTAGTGTGGGGAAGTCCTTTACTTCCAACTATGTCCAAGATTTGCTAAACTTTTTTACTGAACCCAATAACTGCCAAACTAAGTCATTTTCAAACTTACCATGAAAAGCTTTTATGTGTTACAAACACAAGAGTGATTCATGGACTAGTTGTGCAAGGTAGAATCATCCTCAAGAAGATAAAAAGCCTGAGAAATTCCTTAGCTCATTACTTGGCCTCCATCCTCCCCTCATGCTGGTAAACAACTCTCAAAGAAATCTTTCTAGGACACACATGTGACAATGTTACTGCCCCATAAGATCAGTGCTAAAAATGCTGTTTATCAGCCTTGGACGGGCATCAAACCTTCTGCAGAGCTTTAAAAGTGTGTGTATTCTCCCTTTAGCCCAAGAGTTTCTGGTTCATTGGATCTGGGCTGGAAACAGGCATCTGCAAGTCTAAAAAGCAGCCAGAGGATTCTGATGCACAAAACTCAGTCAGACAATCATTTGACTACAGAACAAGAACGAAACCCTTCACCATGATGTAGAAGACTTTTCACCCTTAGACTTATTATATGTTTTAAGCCCAATGAGCACATTTCAGTACTGATCTTCACTAACTTCTAAGCTGACTTTGATACCATTGACTACTCCTTATGAATTGGGAATTATTTTCCCTTTGCACTGTTACAGTGAAAACAATTTTCTTTTCCTCCTGATTTTCTATCCCCTTCCTATCTATCTCTTCTGCATGTTTTCCTTGTTCTTTTGGTATCTGAAATACTGGTGTTTCCTATGGTTCTCTCTGGGACTGCTTCACTTGTCACTCTATATTTTCTCCCTTGATCACACATCAGTCTTCTTAATCCTTCAGTGAACTTGATAGTTAATCCTGTCTCTGTTATTTGGGTTCAATCCTGTCTCTGTTATTTACTAACCTCTCTGTGTTTTTGTCCTCACATGTACAAATGATGAGTATCTACTTCAAATATTTATTGTGAGTATATGGTGAGGTAGTAGACACAAAACATTTAGAATATTAGCTAGGACATTAAAAACTGAGACAATAAAACTGTTACAGTAGAATCAATTCAGACTCATGACAACTCCAAGTGTTGCAGAATAGAATTGTGCTCTGTAGGTTTTCAAGACCATGACCTTTCAGGCAGATTGCAAGACCTTTATTCTGAGGTCCCTCTGGGTGGATTTGAACCGCCAACCTTTCAGTTTAGCAGTCAAGCACTTAACCATTTATATGACATAGGAACTCCACTTAACCACTGCACCACAAGGGCTCTAAGTAATTCATAACCAAACCAAAACAAACTCACTGCTATCAAGTCGACTCCAATTCATAGCAACCCACATGGAGTTTCCTAGGCAGTAAATCTTTACAGAAAGTTGATTGCCTCAACTCCCTTCTGAAGAGCAGCTGGTGGGTTTGAACCACCAACCTTCTGGTTAGTGGGCAAATGCTATAGGCGCTATGTTAAATAGACATTTGGTGTCATTATTGTTAACGTCTTTATGTTGATGATTCACTTATTTATTCTTTCAGCTCGGATCTTTTCCCTGAGTCCTGTAATTACATATCCAACTGCTGATTTGACATTTCTACTTATAGATCACACAAACTCCAGAAACTTAACACTGAACCCTTGCTCTCATCTACCCATCCCAGCTTGCTCCTTTTTCTGGACTCCTAGCTCAAACAAAGTTTTTAATGGAAAATGGGACAGCAACCCTAGTAACTCTTTCTTTCTCTCCACATCAAATCCATGACCAAGTTTTCTCGTCTTATAATGCAAATATTCCCATTTCTCTTGAATGCCACTGGTTACCACCCTATATCAAACCACTTCAACTTGGTAGATTCCTTCCTTTCTAAGCATGTTGCCTGTTCCCCACTCAAGTTTTGTATCATCTTCATTCCATATTCTACATGGTAGCTATAGTGACCATTCTAATTCAAATTGATGACCACATGAAGATATTCTGATGATTCTTCTTTGCCTTCAGAATGCAATTAAATCTCTTTCTCATGGCTAAACATCCAAGATCTTACTTGATGACATTTCCAACTTAGTCCTAATCACTCCACACATTATACTCTATGCTTAGCTTAGGCAGAAATTTGCTAGCCTGCTAACACCATATCTTGGTCACTGGATTTTTGCATGATTTCCCTCATGCCTGGAGCACCCTCTGTTCCCCATCAGTGTGCCTGCAAAACTCCTATTCCTCTCCCAGGTCTCAGCTGAAATGTAGTTCTCTAGGCACCTGTCCTTTCAATCAAATCCTTGTTAGATGCACTCTCTAGGTGCCCCCAAGATATCTGCTTATTTTGCAACTGCTATGAGTCGTAATCCATTCGATGATAACTTTTTTTTTAATATAAATATCTACTTTTAGGGTATTACCTCTTTGAAGTTAGGAACTATGCTTTAATCATCGTTCTATCCACAACAGTTAGTACATTGTCTGGCACATAGTAAGCATTCAAAACTTTGTCATGAATAGATATATGAATGCATAAATCCCTCACCATATACCTTGTGTTTCATTCATAGCAAACCTTAGTTCTATCCACAGTTATGTTAAGAAACTTTGAGCTTTGGAAGTTTCTAAAACAAGTACCATTTGTAAAATACTATATATGCAATGAATTCAAATTGGTACCATACTTTGATAAAAGAAATTTTATATGAAAAATTTATTTGGAATACTAACAGGTATTTCAGATCCTGTCAGTATTGGCCCCTTGGGAGTCTAGCCAAAATCTATCCTGATTGTGGATAACCACAGCATCTTTGAAATTAATCTGAGCATCTTCTCAGATTTTCAATTCTTCCTGATTTCTGGTTTCTGGCCCCACTGGCCTGTGAAATCTGGATTTTATTAGTTCTAAGTGGCACAGTGGTTTAGCATTTGGCTGCTAACTGGAAGATCAGAGGTTTTAACCCACCAAAGAGAAAGATGTGGCAGTCTGCTTTTGTAAAATTACAGTCACGGAAAACTTATGAGGCAGTCTCCATTCTATAGGATCACTGTGAGTCAGAACCAACTCAATGGCAATGGGTTTGGTTTGTTTCTTTTAATATGAATTAAAATACATTAAATGAGCATCAGAGAAAGACATTTCTTAAGTATTCAAGGAATGTCAATTCTTATAAAATATATAAGAAATGAAGAAAATTTTAAATATCAACAAATCCAAACCCTCCATTCTGTAGATGAAAAGAACTACTTAGCCAGAGAGGTTAGGTAACTGGCCACAAATCATTTACTAACAGAGCTTGGTCTGAATTTGTTCAGTCCTGAGCTCTTTCCACTTACTCATATTAAGAGAGTTGTACGTAAAGTTTTAGAGGAGTTATGGATTTCTTCTCACCTAGGCCAGTGATTACTAGCCACGGAATACTCACAGATAACACTGGCTATGAAAGTGTTGAAGAAAATACAATTTTGATCATTCTTCACATCTCCTATCTACTTTTAAAGAGCTTCTCATACTTTAGCTCAACAATCCACTATCTTTGCTGGGGTTAGGAGTAGAGGAGAGCAACTTAGTGGGATAGACCAAAAAGAGGAACCAAACTGTGACAAGGATAAATCAAAGTAATAAACACTCAAACAAAAGCCAATATTTTGGACAATTTAAAAACTCCAACTTAAAATATATTGCACACTCTTATCTAGTTCTCCTTGCAAACTTGATTCTCTGTGTTTCTAAGGGATAGAAAAAAAAAGTTTACATAGGGATTATGGGTCAAAAGAATATACTCCTATTATTGCTTTTGTCATGTCATAAGGTTCTCTGACTACAATAATTGTCAGTACAGCTTTAGAATTTTTATGTAGATTCCTGTACATACAATTTATGTCTTTTAATTGGTCTTCTGTTCTAAAGTCTCTTTCTGATCCAGTCCATTCTCAATCCTCCCACCAGATTTCTTTCCAAACCATGGTAGCCATAAATGAGTCCATTGAGCTTAGCTCCTGGTATTTATGAATGTTTGTTTCGCAATAACAGATCACTTAAAACTGGTCATACTCTTCCTTAGCATAAACTCCCCTTGAAGAGCTCCATCTTGTTTATAGTCCTTTGTTTGACATAATTTATTCTCTGGCCCCGATCTATCTTTCCAACCTCATTTTCTCTTACTATTCCATTCCAGCCTTCCTTCCCTACATCCTTCCCTACTCCACCTCAGCACACTTACAACATCATACTTTTTTTCCAAGTCATGGCCACACTCCATATATGTCTCACACTATTCAACAACTCCTTATATCTGAATAGCATCACAGCCATGTCTGGCTCTTCAAGATAATCATCTAAGAGACTGTAAAGAGGAGTTTTATATTGTGAATTTTCATAAAAATTCCCTAAGCTTGAAATCTCAGAAGTCTTGTTTCTTGATACTCTGAAACCACCTCCATCTCTTTGGTATAAATTCATAATAAACAACTTATAACAACAATGAATAAACTTTGAATATCAACTTTAATTTTGCTCTTCTGAAAAACCTTCTGTGGTTGTTAAGGTTGTGTGTCTACTTAGCTGGGCTGTGATTTTGAGTGGCTTGGCAGCTCAGTGTAGTTACTTCTCATGATGAGATTGAATGTGGTGTAATCACCTCCATGGTGAAATCTGCTATAAGAAGTTAATTCATTAAAGAAAAGTTGCCTTGGGGGTGTGAATGGCTTCCAGTATATGTGGAAAGGATGCTACACTTTGTTTATGAGTCTTCATCTCCAGTTACTGGACATGAACCAGTAGTCTGCTATACTGCCTACCATGTTGCCTACTGATTTTAGAATTTCTGCCTTCACAGCTTGTGAGCCTACAATCTAGCATTTTATTTGCCAATCTTGAATTCATCAGCCTCAGCAGCCAGCAGCTGTGTGAGTCAAAGGAAGCCCCCTTCTTGCTCCAATGGGCCTGGAAGTCAGAGCTGAAGCCCAAGGTTGAGGAGATTCTACTCAGCCCCTAGAGCTGCTATTCTGAACTCGAACCTCTAGCCTAGTTTTTCCCTAGAGTTGGCATTCTGAATTCTAACTTCTAGCCTTCTAAGCTGTAAGAGAATAAATTTCTGTTTGTTGAAGTCATCTATTTCTGGTATTTCTGTTAAAGCAGTACCGGAAAACTAAAACACCTTCTAATTCAGTTCTGTAATCAGCACATTTTCATCTTCAGCAAATTCCCAAAATCCTTGGGAAACCAGTGAAAAATCAGAAAGTTGTTGATGAGATTGGAACATGGTGTTAGGACATTCATGAGTTTAGTGTCATCATGTCCTCAGCCAGATTTATCCTTCTTCACAATAGGAAGTCACAGGGGACAGTCTTTGTGCTGAATACTCTCACCTTGTAGAGTTTCAGGGGCTCTGTCAATCACCTCACTGAATGCTCATGTCCCTCACTTCCACAGCTTCTAACAAATTCTGTTTTCAGCCATGCTTACACTTTTATTCACATTGCATTTTATTACCGCTAGCTAGGGAGTCAATCTCTTTAGGATGATTTTGCAAGCCTATGCATTACTCTATAATATGCTTATATTTAAATTCTAAGAAGAGTGTTTGATTTTCCTGTTTTTCAGTTTCTTTATGAAAAGTTCTTCACCTTATGCACTAGCCTCTTGGCTTTAGTACATATTTATCCAACCTTTTTTTTTTTTTTTATAGTTTTCTCAGTACATGATTTTAGAGTAACAATATGATTGTAAACATAAATGACATCTTTTTCTATAATGAGTACCCAATATCATAGAATCATCATTAAATTTATGTTTAAGGAGCTCTGGTAGCACAGTGCCTAAAGCATCTGACTGCTAATGAGAAGGTTGTTGGTTCAAACCCACCAGCCACTCCATCAAACCAAGACTGGGTAATCTACTTCCGTGAAGATTTACTGCCTTGGAAACCCAGTGGAGGTCTCTATGAGTAAATTAGTCAATGACTGAAGGGATATGAGCAATTTTTGAAAAAATATTTAATCCACAAAGTTACCACAGAAACTGAAATTCCAGTGATGACACTTCTGGTTGATTTACCTTAAAAAAAGACACACACACAACAAAAAACCTTACTGCCATCAAGTCAATTCCAACTCATAGCAACTCCCACTGGGTTTCCAAGGTGGTAAATCTTCACAGAAGTAGATTGCCCCATCTTTCTTTCATGGAGTAGATGGTGGATTTAAACCACTAACCTTCTGGTTAGCAGTCAGGTGCCTTAGACACCGTGCCACCAGAGATCTTCAGGCATATTAAAATACACACACACACACACACAACAAAAGCTAACATTCACTGAATGCCTATTTTCTGTCAGATAATTTGTATCATTTCTGTATTTAGAACTCAAAAGGTAAAAAGTAAATTATCCCCCTAGGAAACTTAAGATCAGGGAAAACAGTCACTGTCACATAGCTGGCAAATATTATACCAAGTTTTTAAAGACAGGTTTTTATATAAAGCTTCACTGTCCTGGGGTCTCAGGAGAAAGGGATGGAATAAGGCTAGGTTCAAGGAGCAGGATATTAAGACTTGACTGGACCTGTAAGATGCTGTATAGAGGTAATGGAATCTGCAGGGCAAAATGAAGAAGCTGAAAGAAAGCTTCCTCCATGGTCATCAAAGAAGGGAAGCCCAAACTTGCCTGTAGTGGATGTGATCAGCATCTGATCCGGCTGGGCTACTACAGTGGAGGAGCTGTCAGCCAGTCAGCCCACCATCTCAGAAAGAATTTCATGAAGAAAGAGAACAGTAAACTGGGTTTTGAGACAAAATTTTGGAAACTTTTATTCCTTCTCATAGGAATGGAGTCACTTTCCATTACATTAATATTCTTCTGAGAAACTTCCTCTAATCGGCCATTTTTCAGAGATGACAATTGAACTTTCATTAAAAAAACAAAGCACCTGAAGGAAACTTACTCAATTTGATAAAGAGCATAGCATCTACTTAAAACTTACAGTTAGCACCATACTTAATGGACACTAATCACTTTCCCCCTAAAATAGGGAGCAAAGCAAGGATTATTCTCCCACCTCTCCTATTCAACATCAGTCATATTAGAAGTCCTAGCTAGTATAATAAGGAAATAAGCTTATAAAACAAACAAACAAACAACAACAACAAAACACCATAAGGTCGATTTCAACCTTTCTTTGGCTGTAATCTTTACAGAAGCAGATCACCAGGCCTTTCTTTTGTGGTGCTGCTAGGTGGGTTTGAAGCTCCAAACTTTAGGTTAGTATTGTTGTTGTTATTAGGTACCAATGATTCGGCTCAACTTGTAGCGACCCTAAGTACAACAGGATGACACACTGCCCAGTGCTGTGCCATCCTCACAATACTTGTGATTCTTGAGCCTGTGATTGCATCACTGTATCAATCCATGTCATCAGGGGTCTCACCCTCCTCTACTTTACCAAGTATGATATTCTTCCACAGGGACTGGTCCCATCTGGCAACATGACCAAAGTACTTGAGATGAAGTCAGGCCATTCTCGCTTCTAAAGAGCATTCCAGCTTCACGTTTTCTGGGATAAATTTGATCTTCCTTCCAAGGAGTGGCTGGTGGGTTTGAACCACCAGCCTTCTGGTTAGGAGTTAAATGCCTTAGGCACTGTGCCACCAGACCTCAAGGAAATAGAGTCACACAGAGGTAGTACCCAACATGTGAATATCTTTTTACAAGTCAAGGAACACTAAGAAATGCCTGGAGTATAGAAACTAAAGAGGACCAGAAACTATTTTCTTTTGGAGTCCACAGAGAGTAAGAGAGGGCATAATCCTGCCAGTACAATGAATTCTGACTTCTAGCCTCCAGAATTGTGAGAAAATAAATTTCTATTCTTTAAAGCCACCCTCTTTGTAGTATGTTGTTATGTCAGCCCCAGGAAATTATGACAGAGAGAGAAATTTAAAAACAAAAACAAAAAAATAAAGACTGTCTTTGCAGATAATATGGTTTTATACATAGAAAATACCAAAAACCCAGAAAACCTACTCCTGGAATAATAAGTTATATCAAGGTCACAGGATAAAAGGTGAATATACAAAAGCCAGTTGCTTTCCCATGTATCAGCAAAGAGCAACTGGAATTTGAAATTAAAACTACAATACCATTTACAATAGAAACAAATATGAAATCCTTGGTATAAGCCTCACAATATATGTACAAAATTTACATACAGAAAACTACAAAATTCTGATATATAAAAAAAGAGAAATATCTGTTTTATGGATTGAATGACCTGATATTTTTAAAATGTCAGTTCCTTGCAACTTGTCTAAAAAATCTAATCAAAATTTCAGTGAATTATTTTTTTAGATCTTAACATAGTGATTCTACAGCTTAAAGGAAGTACATAAGACCCAGAACAATCAGCACAATATTGAAGATAAATAAATTTAGAGGACTGATAATATTCAACTTCAAGATAAACTAGAAAGTACAGTTATAAATACAGTGTGGCTTTAATAAAAGATATAGACATAAATCAATAGAACAAAATATAGAGCCCAGATGTTGTTGTTGTTGTTGTTATGTGCTGTCAAGTCGGACCTAACTCATAGCGACCCCTCCTTGGGTTTCCGAGGCAGTATCACTACAGAAGTAGATTGCCCCATCTTCCTTCCGAGGAGTGGCTGGTGGGTTTGAACTGCCAGCCTTCTGGTTAGCAGTCAAGTGCCTTAGCCACTATACTACCAGAGCTCCCCATAGAGCCCAGATGTTGTTGTTATTGTTGTTGTTGTCGTTTTGCCTTCGAGGTGGACCCGACTCATAGTGACCCCTCCTTGGGTTTTCGAGGCGGTATCACTATGGATGTAGATTGCCCCACCTTCCTTCCGAGGAGTGTCTGGTGGGTTTGAACCACCAGCCTTCTGGTTAGCAGTCAAGTGTCTTAGGCACTAAGCTACCAAAGCTCCTATAGAGCCCAGATAGACCCAGTCAAATACAGTCAACAGATCATTAACAAAGGGGCAAAGCAAATCAATGGAGAAATGGAGAAAATTATAATCTTTCAACAAATAGTTATGGAACAATTGAATAATCACAAGCAAAATATGAATCTAGACACACACTTTACACCTTTCACAAAAATTAACTGAACATAAATCACAAAAATAAATATAAAATGAAAAACTTAGAACACAAAAGCATAATCCATGACACACACAAAAAAATGGATGTTGGACAACACTCAAAAACTTTTGCTCTGTGAAAAACTGCTAAGAATAAAAAGACAAGTGACAAAATGACAGAATTTTTTTCCAAAACATGCCTGATAAAAGATGTGTATCCAAAATATACAAAGTACTCTTAAAGGGCAACAATAAAAAACAACCCGACTAAAAAGAGGGCAAAAAATTTGAAAAGCTACTTCATTAAAGAAGATATACAGATGATGAATAAGCATATGAAAAGATGCTCAATATCATTTGCCATCAGTTAGTTATAAAATAATATGAAAATGAATTCCTCTACACCAGCAAAGAGATTGCTGAAAAAGAAATAAGGAAATCAATACCACTTACATTGTTGTTGTTGTCATTGTTATGTGTCATCAAGTAGAATCTGACTCACAGTGACCCCTCCTTGGACTTCTGAGTCAGTATCACTATAGAAGTAGATTGCCCAACCTTCCTTCTAAGGAATGGCTGGTGGGTTTTAACCTCCAAACTTCTGGTTAGTAGTCAAATGCCTTAGACACCACGCTACCAGAGCTCCACCATTTACAATAGCTACCAAAAATAAATAAATAAATAAATTGAATACTTGAGAATAAATCTTACCAGGGACACAAAAGACCTGTACAAAGAAAACTATAAAAGACTACTTCAAGAAACCATAAGAGATCTACATAGATGGAAGAACACATCATGCTTGTGGATAAGAAGATGGAACATTGTGAAAATGTCAATTCTACCCAAAGCGATCTATACATTCAGTGCAATCCCAATCCAGATCCCATCAACATTCTTTAAGGATATGGAAAAACCAATCACTAACTTTATATGGAAAGGAAAGAGACCTTGGTTAAGCAAAGCACTATTGAAGAAGAAGAACAAATTAGGAGGTCTGACACTGCTGAATCTCAAAACCTACTATACAGCCACAGTAGTCAAAACTGCCTGGTATTGGTATAATGACAGACCTATAGACCAATGGAATATAATTGAGAACCTAGAGATAGCTTCATCAATCTATGGTCAGCTGATCCTTGATAAAGGCACAAAATCTATTAAAAACGGAAGAGAATATTTATTTAATAAATGACGCTGGCAAAACTGGATATCAATTTGCAGAAAAATGAAACAAGATCTGTACCTCACACCATTCACAAAAACTAACTCCAGATGGATCAAAGCCTTAATTGTGAAACCTAAAAGTATAAAGTTCCTCAAGGAAAAACTAGGGGCAAATTTAGGGGCATGGGAGCTCTGGTGGTATAGTGCCTAAGGCATCTGACTGCTAACCAGAAGGCTAGAGACTCAAACCCACCACCACTCCTTGGAAGGAAGGTTGAGCAGTCTCCTTCCATACTGATACTGCCTCAGAAAGCCAAGGAGGTGTCGCGATGAGTTGGACTGACTCAATGGCAATGAGTGAGTTTAGAATATATGGCATAGACTATCAAGCATAATCCAAAATGCACAAACAGCAGAAGTGAAACTAGATGAATGGGACCTTCTGAAAATTAAACATTTATGTGCTTCCAAAGATGCCTCCAAAAGGATTGAAAGAGAACTTACAGATTGGGAAAAAATATTCGGCAATGACATATCTGACAAGGGACTTATCAGTAGAATTTATAGAAAACTCCAGATCCTCAATAGCAAAATGACAAATAATCCAATTAAAAAATGGGCAGAAGACATGAATCGACACTTCACCAAAAAGGATACTCAGGCAGCCAACAAACATATGAAGAAATGCTCATGATCATTAGCCATT
>NW_006921590.1:14743092-14747885 GCF_000298275.1 Orycteropus afer afer | reverse complement strand
AATGAGATACCATCTTGCCTTAGCAGTAGTAGCAAAGTTCAACAAGATAGAAAATAACAAATTCTATCAAGGGTATGGAGAGATTGAGACTCTCACACACTGCTAGGGGGAATGTAAAATGGTATAACCACTATGGAAAGCAGTATGGTGATTCCTTAAAAAGTTGGAATTAGAAATATCATTTGAGGCAGCCATTCTATTACTAGGTATATATCCTAAAGAAGTGAGAGCTAGGACTAGAACAGACACTCATGTTCATCACAATACAATTTACAATAGCCAAAAGATGGAAACAACCTAGGTGTCCATCAACTGAGGAATGGATAATCAAACTATGGTACATACACACAATGAAATATTATGCAACCCTAAAGAATAATGTAGAATCTGCAAAACACCCCATAACATGGATGAACTTGGAGAACATTTTGCTTAGTGAAATAAGTCAATCACAGAAGGACAAATATTATATTAGTCCGTTATTGTAAAAAGTCAAGGAAAGGTTTATATATGGGAGGAAATTATCTTTGTTGGTTACCAATGGTGGCAGGGGAGGGGAGGGAACACTGTTAAATAAGTAGAGACAAATATTGATTTGGGTAAAGAAGAGGGAAATGTACCAAATGTGAGTGATCATCATGGTGGCATTGAGGAAGAGGAAGGTATATAGAGGTACATGGGAGGTGCAGACAACAAAGGCAAACCCATTTGCACACACAGTACTACATTATCAGTGAAGGAAAACATGGATATATAGGTGGATAGATGGGGGGACAGGTTGGACTATTAGGTATGTGTATGCAGGTGGCAGTGTGCCCAGGACCATGGATAGGGTTGACAGACAATGTTTCTAAAAGTGTATTTGTATGTTTTGGAAGAATTCTCAGGTGTATAGTAGAGCTGACAAGGGACCAGGTTGTAGTCACTTCTTGGGCACAGCCAGCTTTCCAGATGGAGTGTGTAGTTGAATCTGTGGGCTTGGGACCATAGTCGTAGGGGACATCAAGCTCAATTGGCATAACACACTACACAAAATATTGTTCCACCTCCTACTGTGGCGAGTAGTGACTGGGATCTTAAAAGCTTGCAAGCAGCCATCTAGACACAACAATGGTTCTGTCCTTGTCCAGAACAAAAAAGAATGAAGAAAACCAAAGCTTCATGGAAACAATTAGTCCCAAGTGACTGATACACCATGTGATCCTCAGCCTATATGACTATGAGGCCAGAAGAACTAGATGATGCCTGGCTACCACTGTTGACCACTCAGAAGAGGATCTATGTAGGAGATCTTGGATAGAGTGGGAGAACGATGTGGAACAAAACTCAAAATCCTTTGAAAAAAAGGGGGGGGGGACCTGGTTTGCTAGTCTGATAGAGCCTGGTGGAACCACTGAGACTATGGCCCATAACTGCCTTCTAGGTCTAGAATTGAACCCAAAGCTGTGGCTTCTAGCCAAATAAAAGACAAGCATATGAGGTGAACATTTACACTAGGTAGATACACTCTTTGAAGAGAACAATCATGGGAGAATAGAAGGGCTGTGTATGGACAGGGACATAGCTCAGGGGTCAGGAGTGCATGGAGGAAACGTCACAGGGAAGAGGTAACTATGGGGAAGAAGTGGGAGGGGAGCTGTTACATTGTAGTAAATTGTAGTCAATGTCATGAGACAGTGTATGTGTGAACTGCTGTATGGAAAGTGAATTTTCTCTGTAAACTTTCACCCAAATCACAATTATATACGTGTGTGTGTGTGTGTGTGTGTGTGTGATAGTCGGAGCTGTGTGTCAACTTGGCTGGACCCCAGTTCTGTGTGGTTGTTCCCATGATGGGATCAGATGACTGTGTTCTGAGTGGCCAATCTGCCCAAGGGGAGTTTCCCTAGGGGTGTGGGGTGTAGCCTGCTTCCAAGATATCCAGGGACATCCTGGGAAGAGACACATTCTTTGAGGGATTGGAACCCTGGTATGCAGACTACAAACTTCCGTGAGTGAGCAGCCCACCGCTCGGCCTGGAAATCTTGGATTTGTCTTTTGTTGGAGTCAACAACCAGTGCACTGCCTGCCAGCCTTGAATTGCTTGGCCCCCTACGCTTATGGAAGCTAAGGCTGCCGCCAGCCCATTTCCTCCAGAGTCTTGGACTTGCCGGCTTCTATACGCTTGTGAGCCATTTTCCTAAGATAAATTTCTCCCTCTCTCTCTCTCTCTCTCTCTCTCTCTCTCTCCCCCTCTCTCTCTCTAAATATATATATATATATACTTTGCTGGTTTTTGTGTTTCTCTAGAGAACCCAATCTAACACAATATATATATATGTATATGTATATGTATATGTATATGTATATGTATATATGTATATGTGTATATGTATATATAAATGAGATACCACAGTCCTCCTATTAGAAAGGCTAAAATAAATTTAAAAAAAAACAACAAAAACTGACAATACCAAATGCTGTAAAGAGTACAGAGCAGAAGGAATGCACATTCATTGCTGGTGAAATGCAAAATGGTTCAGCCACTTTGGAAGACAGCTTGGTAGTTTCTTGCAAAGCTAATATAGTCTTACCATACGATGTAGCAATGGCACGCCTCGGTATTTACCCAACAGATCTGTAAATACACATCCATGCAAAAATCTGGATGTGCATATTTATAGCAGCTTTATTCATAATCTTCCAAACTGGGAGCAACCAAGATGCCGTTTTAATAGATGAATTGATAAACTCCATACCATAGAGTATCACTCATTAGAAAAAGGCTGCGAAAAGACATGTATGATATTTATATGTATATTGCTGAGTGGAAGAAACTAGTATGAAAAACCATAATATATGACTGTAATTATATAATATTCTGGAAAAAGCAAAATTATAAAGACAGTATGAAAATCAATGGTTGCCAGTGGGAGGGAGAGGGGTGAAGAGTTGAGTAAGTTAAATACAGGAAGTTACACAAGGTGGTGGTAATAATCTGATGTATACCTGACATTATGTATTTGTCCTTACCAATAAAATTTTACACCACAAGGAATGAACTTCAGTGTTTTCAAATTAAATGAAATCACTTAGGAGTTCAGGAAGGAATGTAGACTGTGATAAGAAAAAGCACCTATCTTTACAAATGTATGAAATGACTTCACTAAAGTGGGTCTAACTAAGGCCTTCAGCTGCTAACCAAAAGGTCTGCAATTCAAACCTATGAGCTGCTCAAAAGATGCAGTCTGCTTCCATAAAGATTTACAGCCTTGGAAACCCTGCGGTGCAGTTCTACTCTGTCCTATAGGGTCGCTATAAGTTGGAATCAACTCAGTGGCTGTGGATTTTGGTTTTTTCGGTAAGTAACTCTGGAAATGAGTGAAGTGTGTAAGACTAAAAACTGAAACGTAAGTACTATACTCTCATTGATCAAGCTGTTTCTAATTCAGATATGAGTTAACAATTGTGATATATTCTGGAATTGAACAGTTAAATAAATGGATGGCAGATGGTGAAATCCAGATTCCTCACTGTTGGTGTATGAAGCGACCGATAAGCAAAGGAAGAAGACTAGAATGATTCATGTAGTAATAAATTAGAGTTGAAGACATCAGTATGAACTCATGCTTAATATAGATGTAGATGGTTACATATATTTACAAATATGTGCATACACAAGAGTTAGTATGCACACATCTATTTCGTTGCTTTGTCAGATGAGAAGACCTAAAAGCAACACTGCATAGCAATGGGCAAACCTCATACCTTACTGGTTTCTAATGAAACCATATTGACTTCTAATAAACAGAACCAGAGCTGTTCTTTGGAAAAATGGCTGACTCTAGCACTGGGGCAGGAAATATACAAGTGCCAAAAAAATATATAAGAAAGTACTAAAATAAACTGCATTGAGAGGGCATATCAAAGGGACACAGAAGCCAAATGAAAGAACTCCCAAGGGCCAAAGCAGGAGTAACTTGAGCACACAGTAAGCTATGTTATTATAACATAAAGTTTAAAATAAATATCCACAATTCCATAATGATTTATATAAATGATTATGTAAATGAGGTAGAACTCACTGCTGTGAAGTCAAATTCTACTCATACAGACCCCTCCTTGGGTTCCTGAGGTGGTATCTCTACAGAAGTAGATTGCTCAGTCTTCCTTCCGAGGAGTGGCTGGTGGGTTTGAACATGAACTTTCTGGTTACAAGTCAAATGCCTTAGGCATTATGTAGAAACTCTGCCCTTAAGGGGGGAAATATAACTCCTTACTCTCCAAGTATGGGCTGCCCTTGTTGACTTCCTCTGGATGAGTAGAGTATGGAAAAGTAGGGAAAAAAAAGGAAAAGTATATTTACAGTTTCATCATCACAAAGGATGGTTCAAGATCTGTCCTGAAGTACAATGCTGTCAGTAATAGGATAACATCCATACACCTACAAGGAAGACCCATTAATACTACTATTATTCAAATTTATGCCCCAACCACCAAAGCCAAAGATGAGGAAATTGAAGATTATTATCAACTTCTGCAGTCTGAAATTGACCGAACATGCAATTAGGACGTGTTAATTATCACTGGTGACCGGAATGCAAAAGTTGGAAACAAAGAAGAATCACCGATAGTTGGAAAATTTGGCCTTGGTGACAGAAATAATGCTGGAACTTGTATGGTAGAATTTTGCAAGACCAACGACTTGTTCATTGCAAACACCATTTTTCAACAACACAAACGGAGGCTGTACACGTGGACTTCACCAGATGGAACACACAGGAATCAGATTGACTACATCTGTGGCAAGAGGC
>NW_006921590.1:14734448-14739063 GCF_000298275.1 Orycteropus afer afer | reverse complement strand
TCTCACCTATTTTGGTCATGTTGTCAGAAGGGACCATTCTCTGGAGAAGGATGTCATGCTTGATAGGGTGGAGGGTCGACAAAAAAAGGGGAGGCCTTCAACAAGATGGATTGACACGGTGGCTGTGATGATGGGCTCAAGTATAGCAGGGGTCATGGAGCTGGTGCGGAATCGGGCAGTGTTTCTTTCTGTTGTGCATGGGGTGTCTATGAGTTGGAAACGACTCAACAACACCTAACAACAACAACAACAAATATTTACAGTGGAGAAACCGACAAACTACTTCAGCCAGATGCTGAAGTTCAACATCAACAGGGATAAATCATATTCCTGGTATGTGCTCTTGATATAACACAATGAAATGACATCTGTCTCTACTAAAATCTCCTAACCTCAGTTTAATTTATGAGAAAAACTTTAGGAAATTTCTAACAGAAATGCATCCTACAAAATACCTGAGCAGTGCTCAAAAATGCCCAGACCATCAATAAGAACAAATGTGTGAAATTGTCACAGCCAAGAGGAGCTTAAGGAGAAACAACAAATAAATGCACTCTGGTGTCCTGGGTGAGATCCTGAAACAAATAAACAAAATGTTAGTTAAAAAGGAAGGCAATCTGAATAAACTAAGGGTCATTAGTTGGTAATATTGAATCAATACTGGTTCATTAGTTATAAGAGTTGTGGCAAATACACTATTCTAATGAAGGATGTTAATAATAGGGGGAACCATCTGTATATGAAAACCATCTGTATTTTCTTTAGTTTTCTATTAATCTAAGACAGTTCAAAATCTAAATTTTATTTTAAAAACAATGACAGTAACAAAGTCAAAGCACTCAATGGCCATAACAGAGTTATTTGAGCAATAAAATAAATAATGATAGAATTGGGTTATAAACCTAATAAATAAAACAAACACCCTGAAGTCCATACTGATATAAATAACTAAATAAATGTAGAAGGAAAGAAGGAAATAAAGTTACTAGACTATCACAGTAATAGTTACCACAGGCATGATTCATTCATAGATGTTAAAATTAGTGAAATAAAGTTTAAAGAAGATAAGTTATCTGCATGGTCTTAAAGCATCTACTCCAAAATAAATATTAATTAATCATAAATGGAGAAGTAGTAACTTTACAGATACCACTTTAACCAAGGAGAAATGTTGCATCACCAGTTATAAGATATTTTGGCATCATTCACCCTAGATGGAAGAAGAGTACATCACTTCTGTGGTATTCTTTCAAGTAATGCATAACCCACTGCCATCAAGTTGATTCCAACTCATAGTGACCCCCATTGGGGTCCCAAGGCTGTAAATCTTGATGGAAATAGAGT
This sequence comes from Orycteropus afer afer, assembly GCF_000298275.1. Classification (NCBI taxonomy): domain Eukaryota; kingdom Metazoa; phylum Chordata; class Mammalia; order Tubulidentata; family Orycteropodidae; genus Orycteropus; species Orycteropus afer. The sequence continues at coordinate 14,737,719 of NW_006921590.1, read as the reverse complement.
GCCTCATCTTCCTCCCACGGAGCAGCTGGTGGATTTGACCCACTAGACTTGTGGTTAGCAGCCAAATACCTTATGCACTACACCTGCAGAGCTCCTTGATAATGCATAACTCAATGTAATCATGATAAAACATCAGATCAATCTAAACTGAGGGAACTTCTACAAAATAACCAATCAATGCTGTTCAAAAAACTGTCAAGGTCATGAAAGAAAATTGTCACAGATTAAAGGATACTAAAGAGACATGAAATTAAGTGCAAGGGGTCATCCTGGTTTAGATTCCGGAAGAGAATATAGACGTTGGTGGAAAAACTCGTGAAAGCTCAATAAAATCTAAAGCATAGTCAATAGTATTGCAACGATGCTAATTTCTTAGTTTTGATCATTGTACTATGGTTTATAACATGTTAAAATTAGGAAAGCCTAGGTCAAGCTCATAAGGAAACTCTCTGTATTATTTTTTCAACTTTTCCACAACACCATAACTATTCCCAAAAAAAAAAAAAAAAAAAAAAAAAAAAAAACTAACAAAGGTGAAACAAAACATTTTTACATAAAATTTAAAATTATACCAGTAAGGATTTGCTTACAAACCTGAGAAAAGTTTTTCTTTTTTTTTTCTTTTGGACGCAGTTGTTTTGAAGCAGTGTCTTCTCGGTGAAATGGAGAAGTTTAGCTAAAAACCATCAAGGGAGAAGTAATCTCTGAGATCTTAATTAAATAATAGAATAATATTTCCCTCTTTCAAGAACGTAATGACTCCTTCCAAATATGTCTTGTTTCCTCATTTCTAAAACAACAGATTTCTCCTCCTCTGTTGTGTGTTCTAAAATGCTTTCAGTTTGGGAAAGAGATTTGGTACAGGGTCAGATGGATTTCAATTATTTGAGAAACTATATTTAACTATGACTGAGAGCCAGCTGCATAATAGATGCCAAGGGAAGAAATAACTCACCCAGCCAGTTCGACTTTCTTTAGCCCGATACACTATTGCACCCGATGTGTATATCCACAGGCTCCCCACTTAACCATTGCCAAATCTCTTTACACACAGTATGACTTGGAGTATTTCATAAATTCCTTCATTCCAACAGCAATTTTACCCACCAAGTACCTTTATCTCTACAGTCTCATATAGCTTTGTAAACTAAATATAAACTCGGGAGGAATTTGTAGGTAGAAAAACAGAAGGCTTAAGCTATCACCAGTAGTATGTTGGTAGGAAGAGATTTAGAACTCACGTTTTTTGATATTCTCCCCTAGGTTCTGTTCTTATTTCGAGGGCATATTATGAGCGAACTATGGTGGCACAATAGTTAAGCACTCAGCTGCTGCTCTAGGGAAAAGATCTGAGGATCTGCTTCTGTAGATTGCAGCCTAGAAAAAAAACCTGGGGGCAGTTCTGCTCCATGTGCCGCATGGATTGCTATGAATCAAAAGCAATTGGATAGCATCTAACAACGTTTATGAGGAAATCCTGTTAGGCACTGAAAAGATGATATTCTTATTCTTGTAATGCTCTACTTCCCACAAGGCAGCTCAAATCTCCCCCTCCTTTCTCAGATTTTTCTTCATTTGCTTTCCTGAACCACGTAAATTTGTTCTGTTTTTCATTAATTCATTGAAGCACTCAACAGATATTTATTGGGCATCAACTTTGTTTTAAATACATACTACTGATAACAAAGGAGCTCTGGTAGCATAGTGCCTAAGGCACTTGACTGCTAACCAGAAGGCTGGTGGTTCAAATCCACCAGCCACTCCTAGGAAGGAAGGTTGGGCAATCCTACTTCTGTAGTGATACTGCCTCGGAAACCCAAGGAGGGGTCGCTATGAGTCGGGGCCCACTCGACGGCAAATAACAACAACAACAACAATGATAACAACACATAAAGCCATCAACACTTCCACATTTAATGAAAAAGACATGTATGTAAATACACTACGTTCCATCTGAATCACCATAGGAGAACTGAGATGGCATGGAGTGGGAATGATTAACCATGAGGAAAGGGATGAGAAACTCTCAGGAAGAAGTAATGGAGTGTGCTATATAATACTGGACAGTGGTGTTCTTGAGGATCATATTTTCTCAAATTTTTAATAAGAAATGAATGACTGAGTAAGTGAAAGAGTTTTGTTTACTTTTGTTTTATTTATGGTTTTGTTGTTTAGAATATATCCAAGAAAACAGACAGCAATTCAACAGTTTCTACACATACAATTCAGTGACATTGATTACATTCTTCTATTGTGCAACCATTTGTCATTCTTCTTTTCTGAGTTGTTCCTTCCCCATTAACATAAACTCACCATGCCAGAAGGTGAATAAACTTTATTTTGACTTCTCCAGTGGAAGTTCTAATACAGATACTAGGTAACACATTTACATTTGAACAGTTCCTTTTTCCATACCCTGGGCGCTTTGGGGTCAGTCATTTTAATTAAAAGTGATTCTGGTGCTATCATTCATACTCAAATCACCCTCTATCAACAATATTTTTTGGTTCTCTATATCAACTCTTCATAAGGAAGTTTGGCCAATCTACTTCGGTAGTGATACCACTTCGGAAACCCAAGGAGGGGTTGCTATGAGTTGGATCTGACTCAACAAGAGTGAGTTTGTGTGTGTGTGTGTGTGTGTTTTGTTTGTTTTATCAATTCTCGATAGTTTCAAAGGCCAGGAAAGCAATATTTTCCTTAAGCATGTATGGAGTTTGTCTTTTCCTAATCTCTGCCTAAATGCAAACGCAACCACTGCAGTGGTGTTAGATCTGACTCATAGAGACCCCTCCTTAGGTTTTCCAGGCAGTATCACTACAGAAGTAGATTGCTCAACCTTCCTTCCGAGGAGTGGCTGGTGTGTTTGAACTGCCAACCTTTTGGTTAGCAGTCAAATGCCTCAGGCATTATGCTACCAGAACCCTAATCTCTGCCTAGCTATGCTGTATTTATTTATCTTAAGCTATTGTTCTAATTAGGTGCTCTGGTAGCAGCACAATGCCTAAGACATCTGACCGCTAACCAGAAGGTTGGCCATTCAAACACACCAGCCACTCTGCAGAAGCAAGACTGGGCAATCTACTTCCATAAAGATTTAGTGCCTCCAAAACCCAGTAGGGGTTGCTATGAGTTGGAATCAACTCCATAGCAGTGAGTTTGGTGTGATAGTTGAAGATGTGTCAACTTGGCTGGACTCCAGTTGTGAGTGGTGGTTCCCATGATGGATCACATGACTGCGTCCTAAGCGGCCGGTCAGTCTAGGGGGAGT
>NW_006921590.1:14723324-14734036 GCF_000298275.1 Orycteropus afer afer | reverse complement strand
ATATATAAACTTTGCTGGTTTTTGTGTTTCTCTAGAGAACCCAATCCAACACAGTTTGGTTTTTGGTTTATTGTTCTATTTATTGTAATTAATTATTTTAAGGCTTTGAATCTGAAACTGAGATACAGAGCTGAGTAACATCATTCTCTGTACTACTAGACTAAATTGTGAAATTGCCAATATTTGATTATTTTGACCTAAAAATTGGCAATTTCATGTTTTAAAAGAAAAAAGAATGGGAATGATCAAATAAGTTTTTTAAAAGAATCTGTTACATGAGGCAAATTCCATAAAGATGATACATAGAGGTATTATGAAGATTTAGATGAGAGAAAGATTACTTTTGGTTGAAAATAGAGATTTAGACATGTTTTATAGAGAAGGTGACATTTGAGGTAAAACATGACACTTTAAGTTCATGAAGAAGGCATTTCCAATTGGGGAAACAAGCATTGGATTAGAAGTAAGTGTATATAGAGAGATAGGAAGCATTTTGTCACCAGCCAAGGATGATTTAAAAAAGAAAAAGAATGAGTATGTGACATAATTCATATTCTTGTGGAATTAAGTCTATTGAGATTTGCCTGGACACTATCTGTGAGATATTCCTAAAAAGGAAAGTTGGGGACATACTGTGGATATCTTGTGGGGATTATTAAATCATTAAGATATAGGGAGCTACTGCAGATTTTTAATTATAGAAATGAGATACTCAGAACTATACTTTGTGAGTTCTAACCCTGAAAAATTATTTAGAACAAATTTGAGTGAAAAGGGGAAGAGGCAAGGAAACACATCATACAATATGAGTCCTATAAAAGAGGTTCTTTTAAAAGATACATAAATTTTTCAAACTACGCTATATTATTAGCTCTTAGTTCAGAGATAGGAACTACTTTCTTCATCATTGTATTTGCAGTGTATAGTTTAGTGTCAGGCACATGATGAAGGCTCCATAAATATTTGCTGAATAAATGAAGGGTATCTAGAAATTATTTCTGTAAGAAAATATTAAAAGCTATTGCTGTAAAAATAAACCAACTTAAGAAATATTCAATATTATACCTATACACATACACAAACATCATGTGTGTACATATACGCATACATATGACACCAGAAAAGGTAGAGAATATACAGCCAGAGGGAGAAGACCCTGAAGCTAGTACAGAAGGGCTCAATGAATAATTAAACACATTTCAAATAAAAAAGGGAAACACACACATAAAAGAAAAGAGATACTATATATGGGGACATAGTATGCGCAACAGAGTGCTCTGAGGTACAGGTTAACTGGTCCAATAAAGTCACATGAGCAATGATCTTGAATATATAAGATGAAGTGTTTGACTTCATCTTATAGCCATTGTAGTTCACTAAGGAGTGGATGCAAATGACATGGAATTGTGGGAATATTGATTTGACAAACCATTTAGAGGGAGATGTGACCAGCAGCCAGAAAGTCCAGTTAGATGGCTAATGCACACACACAGACAAGTGATTAAAAGATCTTGAACCAAAATAGTTACATTGTAAATGGAGGGGGGCAAAAAAGGAAGATGTTTAAAAACTGCTTTTGTGCAGATGGTCGATCCATCAGCTTACATTCTTTGCTTCCCACATTGACCACTATATTTATCTCCAATGTTTCCATCTATTAAAACGGAAACCAATACTTTGAATGACTGAGAGAAGTCTTTCTCAGGCCAAGAAACATGATCACATTCAGCAATGTTTTTTGCAGAGAGTTTCTTTCTAATGTGCAAAGAACTTTAAAAATATAATAACGGGAGTAGGTTTTGAAAATTGTTCACATGCATTGAATTTGTACTTGGTGAGTTTAATTGAAATTCAAATTGTTCCACATTTTGTAAGATGTTAAAACTATGAACCTATCAGAAATATAAATTGAAAACTTAACGTGCAGAAACTGATAGAAAATCTTATAAAATTAACCATTAGCTGAATCACAGGATATCGTAGCTAGTAAAAAATTGGAACATATTCAACTTTCCTGTTTTACAGGTGAGAGAAGTGAAATACAGAGAAATCAAAGATCTTGCCCAGAGCAACACAGTGCTTTGCAGAACCAAAACTAGAACACTGCTTCCTGAGTCGTGAGTCAGAGTTTTTACACCACATCTTGCTGTCTCAACACATCTGTCTTCTCAAAACAAACTGTCAATGTGTACAGAATACATCTATTATTTCCGTGTGTATAACTATCTGGCTATAGTTCAAAATCCACATCTAGAATACATGATGAAAGCCAGCCCCTTCTCCATCTCTCTCTCTCCATAATTCATATTAATAATCTTGTTGTTTATTCATCTGCCAGACGTATGGTTCTGGATCCTACTGATGTTCATCTATAATAAAATATATTATTAAGAAACATGCATAAAAGTCACAAAATTCCAACTGAGGGACAATAAAAATATTTAATAAATGGAAAGGTCTCCCCTGGCTTTTATTAAAATAGAGTATTTTATACATGGCAGTACTTTTTAAATTAGTATGGGAGTGTGTGTGTGGGGGGAGGGTTGACAAAACACTGAAGATATTGGAAAAAATACATAACTTGGAAAATCAGAAAATTCTATTTAAAAAATTAAGCAAAGGCTTTTCTACTAAATTTAGAATATCTTCTAAATTTAAAATATGTTCTCTGGGTGGGAAGAGAAAAATTTTGAAAGAGCCATTTCAGAGTTCAAACATAACTAAGAAGAAAAATAGTCACATTGAGCTGCAATACCTCCAACACACATAACACCTCATTTTTTGGTTAACATGATATTTTAACCAGCCAAGTGTGAATATTGCAAGGCTACTTGTATATTTTTAATGATGTGAACAGTGCTATTTTGCTATATAAAAATTTCTTTTGAGTGCTACTTTGGAATTTAGAAATTCTAGTTGATACTCCTCCAGAAATTGTGATGGCCAGAAAAATAATTGTTACTCACTTTACATTGTAATTCAACCATGTGATTAAAAAGGGTAGCTGAAATATAATGGCACAGTTCCAATGGCTGTTTGTTATCAGGTGTCATATATCCTGAAGATTTCAACAGTCTAACATTTGTCAGGAGTGTCTCTGAATCATTCACTACCACATATCCAGAGTACAGAAGTGTCTGACACATATGGTAAGCAACCAAATATTTCTCTTGGATGATCGATAATTTAGTTTATTACCAGGAAAACTTGATCACTGAAACACAAATGCCCATTACAGTATGTAAAGGTACTTAATGATGCATTCTTTATAATAGAACAAAACTAAAATACATTGAAATATAAATCCATGGGTGATTTTTTAAATGATGAGTTATCTACAAAATATAATAACATGGGGTCACTATAATAGAATAATTTTGAAACAGCTTTGAAATATAATGCACATACCATATGTATAATCTGTTAAAGTGTATATTTCAATGATTTTTAGCATATTCACAGAGTTGTGCAACTATCACCACAATATAATTTTGGAATATTTTGCACCCTCTAAGAAACCTCAAACCTATTAGTACTCATTTCTGATACATCTTCTTTCTCCCTAACCCTAATTCCTAGTCAAATACTAATCAGCTTTCTTCCAAATAGAGTTGCCTTTTCTAGACATTTCAAATGAGTGGACTAGTACAACAGATGGTCTTTTGTAAATGGGTTCTTTCACTTACTATAATGTCCTTCCTCGTTGTGGCATGTATTGGTTCTACTTTTTATTTCAGTATTTCTTTTTATCGTCAAATAATATCCCATTGTATGAATTTACCACATTTTATTTAATCATTTGATCAGATAATACATGTTTGGATTGTTTCTACTTTTTAGCTGTTAGGAATAATGCTTCTGTGAACATTTCTGCAAAAGTATGTTTTCATTTCTCTTGGGTAGATACATAGGAGCGGAAGTTCTGGATCATATGCTAACTCTGACCCAGAAATTCCACTCCTATCTGTCCACCCAAAAGAAATGAAAACATATGGCAACTCTAAGGACCCCTGGTGATTAAAACAGTTAAGTGATTGACTGCCAACTGAAAAGTTGGCAGTTTGAATCCAGCCAGTGGCTCTACAGGAGAAAGACCTGGTGATCTTCTCTTGTAAACATTAAACCCACTGACATTGAGCTGATACCAACTTGTAGCTACTCTACAGCAACACAACAAAACCCTTTGGGGCAGTTCTACTCTGTCACGTGGGATCACTGTAAGTCACAATCAACTCAACGATCCCTAACAATGTGGTAACTCTATATTTAATATTTTGAGGAACTGCCCAACTGTTTCCCTAATTCATTCACAGCAATAATTTATGTTTCATTTTCTCCACAACCAAGTCAATACTTGTCAATGTCTTTTTTTCAAATTATTAAAGTCACTTCGGTATTTGTTGGAAGAGTCACTGGATGGCACAAATAGTTAATGTGCTCAGTTACTAACCGAAAGTTTAGAGGCCTGAGACCATCCAGAGGCACCACCGAGGTAAGGACTGGTGACCTGCTTCTGGAAAATGAGCCATGGAAAACTCTAGGAACACAATTCTACTCTGACATGTATGGGGTTGCCATGAGTCAGAGCAGACTAGAGGATAACCGTTCTCTTTAGTAGCCATGAAGCAGAGTCTTGCGGTTTTGATTTGCATTTCCATAATGGCTAATGATGTTGAGCATTTTTTCATATGTTCATTGGCCATTTGTATCTTCTTTGAGAAATGTTTATTCAAATAATTTGCCCTTTATACTGGATTATTTATCTTTTTACTATTGTGTTATAAGAGTTCTTCATACATTCTAGACACAAGCCACAAATTTTGAAAATATTTCCTCCCATTCTGTGAATTGCCATTTCACAATCCTAAGGGTATCCTTTGAAGTACAAAAGTTTTAGCTTTAATGAACTTCAATTGACCTATTTTTACTTTATCACTAATGTTTTGGTAAGTTATCTAAGAAGAAATACTATAACCCGAAGTCATGAAAATCTATTCCTATGTTTTCTTCAATGAGTTTTATAGGCACTATGCTACCAGAGCTCCCATGATCTTTTTAGAGTTAATTTTTCTGTGTTTTGTAAGGAAGGGGTCCAATTTTCTTTTTCATGTTAGTCTCAGTAGAACTAGGGCCACTACTTGAAAGATTCTTCTTTTCTCCATTTAATTGTCTTAGCATGCAAAATTAATTGACTATAAATGTAGATGTTTATTTCTGGACTTTCAGTTCATTTCCATTTATTTATGTGTCTATCCCTATGCCAGCAGCTACCAGGAAGCTCTGGTAGTGTAGTGCCTAGGGCACTTGACTGCTAACCAGAAGGCTGGCAGTTCTAGTCACTCCTCAGAAAGAAAGTTGGGCAATCTATTTCTGTAGTGATATTGCCTCGGAAACCCAAGGAGGTTTGAGTCAGGTCAGACTCAACGGCACATAACAACAACATACCAGCAGCACACTATCTTAATTATTGTATCCTTGTTGTAAATTTTGAAATTCCTTCTCTCCTCTCTTCCTTTTTCCCTCCTCCCTTATATTTTCCCTCCTCCCTTCCTCCTTCCCGTCCCTCCTTCCTTCTTCCTTCTTTTCCTTATTTCTTCTTTCTCTCTCCTTGGCTAGAACATCCACTACAATGTTCCAGAGAAGCAGCAAGAGCTGCTAATTCTTTTTTTTCCCCCAGATTGATTTGGCATTAATAGATCCCTTGCATTTCCATATGAATTTGAGGGTTACGTTGCAATTTTCACCAAGATTCAGATGGGGTATTGATAGAAAATGCCTTGAATGTATAGATCGATGTGGCAGTATTACCATCTTAATAATAGAAAGTTTTCTGATCCATGAGCATATGGTGTCTTTTTATTACTTAGATCTTGTTTCATTGCCTCCAGCGTTTTATAGTTTGCATCATAAAAGTTTAGCACCATTTTGTCAAATGTGTTTCTAAGTATTTTATTCTTTTTCATGCCATTTAAATGGAATTGTATTCTTAACCTCATTTTTGGATTGTTCATTTGTAATATAAAGTAATATATTTGATTTTTGTATATTGATCTTATGTTCTGCAATTTGATGAACTTTTTTATTAGTTCTTTGAGTTTTTTCATTGTACTCCTTAGGATTTTTTAATATAAAAGATGATACCATCTGCAAATGAAAACAATGTTAATGTTTACGTGAAAACAATGTTAATGTTTACGTTCCAATCTGAATGCTCCTTTTGTTCCTTCCTTCCAGCCTCCCTCCCTCCTTTCCTCCTTTCCTCCTTCCCTTCCTTCTTCCTTCTTTTCTTTCTTTCTCCTTGGCTTGACTATCCAGTACAGTGTTGCATAGAAGCAGCAAGAGCTGACATCCTTATCTTATTCCTGATGTTAAGGGAAAATTTTCCACCTTTCATGATTAAATGAAAGATGTTAAGTTTTAAATGTTGTTTGCAGATTTTTCATAAATGACTTTTATCACATTCAGAAATTTTCTTTCCATTCCTAATTTGTTGGAATTTTTGTCATGTAGGTTGTTGATTCCTCAAATGCTTTTTTTTTTCCTGCATCTATTGAAGTGATCATGGTTTTCTTTTATTCTATTAATAGGATATACTTCTTTTTATTAATTTTCAGATGTTAAATCAGTCTTGCATTCCTGAACTAACCTTATGTGATCATACTCCATAATGCTTTTTATAGGAGCCCAGATTTGTTTTCTAGTAATTTGTTGAAAATGTTTGTATTTATATTCATAAAAGATATTGGTCAGCAAAATGAGATCTTTGTCTCATTTTTTGTATTGGGGAGCACTGGCATCATGGGATAAACAGGGAAGGGCTGGGGCTAATTCTCTTCATTTTTTGGAAGTTTGTGAAAAATACTTCCTTAAATATTTGATAGAATTCACCAATGAAGAGTCCTGAGCCGAGGATGTTTTTATATATAGGTTTTATTTTATTAATATATTCAGATTTTCCATTTGTGCTTGAGTACATTTCTACAGTAAATATCTTTCTAGTAATTTGTTCATTTCACCTGCAAACTGAGCCACCCAGAGACCATTCCATTTAACCCAGCTTGTCTAATTTATTGGCATAGTTGTTCATAGCATTCTTTTATTATCTTTTGTAACTCCGTAATTTCAATAGAAATGTATTCTCTTGTTTATTGATTTTAGTAATTTATACTTCTTTCATTTTTGCCTTCTTGGTCTGGCTAAAATTTTGTCACTGTCGTTAATCTTTTTACAGAATCATTATTGATTTTACTGATTTCCTCTGTTGTTTTCCTATTCTCTATTTCTTTAGTTTCTGCTCTAATCTTTTTTTTTAATTATTTGTTTCCTTTTGCTTGCTTTAGCTTAGTTTGTACTTCTTTTTCCAGTGTCTTAAGGTGGAAGGATAGGTTATTAACTTGAGATTTTAAAAAAAATATACAGACATTTATAGCTATAAATTTTCCTCTAGGTACTGTTTTAACTACATTCCATAAATTTTGGCATGTTATATGTTTTTGCTCATCTCAAAGGATGACAATGGCTTTAAAAGGTGTCTCTTTTATTGTCTCTTTGTTGTCTGCTTCATTTGGTAAGAAGCCTGGCGGTTCAAACCCACCAGCCACTCCTCCTCGGAGGGAAGGTTGGGCATTCCTACTTCCGTAGTGGTAGTGATACTGTCGGTAGCTATGAGTCAGGGCCGACTTGATGGCAAATAACAACAACAACAACAAGTCTGTGTGATAACTGCAAAACTCCAAAGCTTGCTGATTGCTTTATTGTTTTCACTGTTGCCTGGGGCATAAATTTTTGCACAGCATAATCTAATTAAATTTTGGTCCCTTTGTCAGAGTAATTTTTGAAGCCAGTCTTTCAGTTTGTCCTGACCCCAGAATGGCTCTTCTTAAATACTTCTTTTGCTGATTCTCTCTGGTAAACCAATTGGCCTATCATTTAGCTTGTTGCTCTTACAGTGCTATTATCTTCCTTTTAATTGCTTACCACCAACATCTCCATTGTTTTTGAACTTCCCCATACTCGGTTCCAAATATGGTCAGTTCATTTTGAGAGAGTTTCAAAGATTTTTATTATTAGAACCCCCTTTCCCCTAAGCAGCTGCGTTGGAGCAGGAGTAAGAGTAGTGCAGTTCTTCTAAGAGTATGGTGCTGATTATGGGCAGTTTTCTCCAGGTTTCTCAACTTGCTTCTCCTAGGATATGGTGTCCTACAAGTGAGCTGAGGCAAGAGTGATTAAGGACTCAGCAAATTCAGCCTTCTGTTCCTGGCATAGAGCCTCCAGCTATGAATAGGCTTTGTGTGTAGGAAGAAAGTCCCCCAACTTCTAGAAATTTAGCCTCTGCAACTCAGAGCTGGTAGCCTGCCCCTCCAAAGGTGATATTGTATCCCTTGACCGGGAGATGCAGAAAGAGGGAGCAACTTCTTGGCCACACTACCTAGAGTAAAGGTTTCATCACATTGAACTCATGTAGAAAGGGAACAGGTCCTGGCTTATTTAGCAAAGACTCTCACTGTTCTTACTGAGTATAGTAAATTTTCATGAGTAAGTATTTTTCCATCTGTTGTATGCTCTTTGGACAATTTCCAGAGACTTTAAATGTTTATTTTCATCAATTATGAATGTTTTCTCAGGGAAGTGGTCCACAAGTCTCCTCATATCACCATTCCTCACCATTGCAGAAGTAAATTATTAATTTTAAATGTGTATTTAATAATTATTTTCTGAAATATTTTCCCACTATTTGGAAATTATTGTTTTTATTAATAGTAAAATTTTAAGGCTAAACATTTATTTTTCTTTATAATTCCAAAAATTCATATTTGATATAATTATTTTCATTACTAGCCAGAACATTTAAAGATGGTGTTTAACTCTCCAGCTTTTTTCATGGAGGTCTCATGATGAGATGAGACTTTTTATTTGCTGCTTTTTTTCTAATTGTTAGAGATGTTGGGTTTAAGGTGTTGATTTTGGCTCTTTCTTCTTTTTGATGTATGCATCTATTGCTTTAAATTGCCCTCTGATCACTGCTTTTGCTGTGTTCCAAAGAATTTTGTATGTTGTGTTTTCATTCTCATTTGATTTAAGGAATTTTTTAACTTAATTTTTTATTCTTCTGTTACTCAGTTGTTTTTGAGGTGGATGCTATTCAGTTTCCGTGCATTTGCTGTTTTTCTGTTGGTATTCCTTGTGTTGATTTCTAATTTTATAACATTGTTATCTGACAGGATGCTTTGCAGTATTTCAGTGTTTTTAAAGTGTTTTTAAATTTATTGAGATTTGCTTTGTAGCATAACATATGGTTTAAGAGATTGTTCCATGTGTGCTGGAAAAGAATGTGCATTTTGCTGTCATTGGGTGAAGTGCTCTGTAGATGGCTATGAGGTCACGTTGGTGGTGCCTTCTTTCTACTACATTATCTTGCTTTTTGTGTGGACTGTGATGGCTGTCGTCTCTATGACATTGTTGTGGTGGTGTATTTATGCTTAATTTGTTGTTGTATGTTGCTGCAGGGCCCAGGTAAGGGGGGTAGGAGAAGTTTCAAACAGGGATAAAAACTTGTCTGTTGGTTTTTCTTACCATGGTGACATGTTGATGTGAGTTTTGAGGCTGAGCCACTGGTGTTTCAAACCTAGAGGGATGCACATGGTAAAAAGGTGTCAGCCCAGCTTACAGACTGAGACAGACTACAAAGAAGGAAGAGGCTGTCAACTTCTCAAAGAATTGGCAAGGGAAACCTTATGAATACTAAAGAAACACTGTCTGATACATTATTGCACAACTTTATGATTAGTCTGGCTAGGTTAGAAGACTCTCAAAATAGGACTGGGAAAGAGCTGCATCATCAGAGTAAACCCAGCCTTACTCATATGGATAAGGAAAAACTTTCAAGACCTCCATTTGCTGATGTGGCACCACTCAAATTGAAGAGAAACAGCTACAGACATTCATTAATCATCGGAACATAAAATGTACAAAGTATGAATCTAGGAAAACTGGAAGTTGTCAAAAATGAAATGGAACACATAAAGATTGATATCCTTGGCATTAGTGAGCTGAAATGGACTGGTGTTGGCCATTTTGAATCAGACAACCATATGATCTACTAGGCCCAGGAATGAGAGTTTGAAGAGGAAAGTGTGGCATTCATCATCACAAAGGATGTTTCAAGATCTGTCCTGAAGTACAGTGCTGTCAGTGATAAGATAATATCCATATGCCAAGAAGGAAAACCTGTTAATACGACTATTATTCAAATTTATGCACCAACCACCAGAGCCAAAGATGAGGAAATTGAAGATTTTTATGAATGTCTGCAGTCTAAAATTGACAGAACATGCAATCAGGATGTGTTAATTATCACTGGTGACTGGAATGCAAAAGTTGGAAACTAAGAAGAATAACCGTTAGCTGGAAAATTTGGCCTTGATGACAGAAATAATGCTGGAACTCGCGTGGTAGAATTTTGCAAGACCAATGATTATTCATTGCAAACACCTTTTTTTCAACAACAACAAATGGTGGCTCTACATGTGGACTTCACCAGATAGAACACACAGGAATTAGATTGACTACATCTGTGACAAGAGGTGGTGGGAAAGCTCAATATCTTCAGCCAAAACCAGGCCAGGAGCTGATTGTGGAACAGACCACCAACTGCTTATATGCAAGTTCAATTTGAAGTTAAAGACAATTAAAACAAGTCCAAGAGAGCCAAA
>NW_006921590.1:14719207-14722881 GCF_000298275.1 Orycteropus afer afer | reverse complement strand
TGTACCAAAAAGAACTGGTCGATCTTCATCCATTTCAGGAAGTGGCATATGATCTAGAACCAATGGTACTGAAGGAGGAAATCAAAGCTGCAATGAAAGAATTGGTGAAGAACAAGGCTCCAGGAATTGACAGAATACCCATTGAGATATTTCAACAAACAGATGCCCCATTGGAGGCACTCACTTGGTTATGTCAAGAGATTTGGAAGACAACTACCTGGCCAACTGACTGGAAGAGATCCATATTTGTACGCATTGCAAAGAAAGGGGTCGCTATGAGTTGGAAACGACTCAACGGCACCTAACAACAACAACAACATGTTGGTGTGATTTGTGCAAGATTTTTTTTTTTTTACCCTTTATTATCTTTTGATATCTCTTTATGAGCAGAGTACTGTGCTTCTTTGTCCACTAGTTGATAGCACTTAGGCATTCACCTCCTATCTCGAGGTGGGTGTGATAGAGAATGAGAATATATGCTGAGATCGCTGTTACTTGTTCATATAGAGCACTTAAGGGTGAGTTGAGCTGGTATTGGATGCCTTCTATCATTGGTCAGTTGGTGCAAAAGCAAGTGGTGGCCCTCAATCAGTGGTTGGAGCTACAGGAGGTGGAGGTATGGTTGGGTTGTGTGTGAATAGTTGCTGTCTCCCATTCTGTTAGACAATGTGTGTGTGTGTGTGTGTGTGTGTGTATATATACATACACATATATATATATATATATACTACATATATAAAATATATATAACATATATATTATATATAACAAGAGAACAAAAAACTGAAACTGCATAAATAGGAACAAAAAAAATGCAATAAATGAGAAGAAAATTTTCTTAATATATTTTTAAAGGACAAAAGAAAGACAGTGGGAAAAAGATAAAAGACCAATGTCCAGATACAGGTAAGGGGAGAGGCAACCCCCAGGCAGAAAGCAGGAATCTAGGGCTTCCAGCCAGATACAGGTAAGGGAGTAAGCCAGGAAGTGAGTGGAGGGGTTTGGAACAGCTAAGGGAGACAAACTTGTCTGTCAGTGCAAAAAGGGCAAGGAGGTGGCATCTTCTGACCTTCTCTAACTATATAAGAGGAGGACAGAATCAACATCATCAGCCCAATGCCTACTCCTATGAGGCCAGACATGTCGCCACCCTCAGTCCTCTTACTAACCTTGACATCAACTGCTCCTCCCATGGCACTGACCACTTCTCTGCTCGGTTGGATAATTCACTTCAGGGGCCACACAGCACTCAGAGATTATAGGGTGTATTTAAGAAGCAATAGGCTACAATTCAATTTCAGGAATGCACTCGGCCTCTCTCAGCTGGTCATCTCTCTCAGTCTCTTTCAGTATCACATCTCTCTCTCAGCAGTGTATGTCTCTGTCATCTCTCTCTCACCAGTGTGTCTCTCTCATGTCTCTTAGCAGAGCATTTCTCTCATGCGTCTCTCTCAGCAGCATATCTTTTTCATCAGCATGTCTCTCTCAGCTGGCAGTCAGAGAGATTCCTTCAGCCTCTAGAAGGTCTTCTCTTCAGCCTTGCAGAATGGCCAAACTAACCAGTCCCAACATCAGAATTCTATACACCTGAGAGTGAACGAACTTCCCAGAAGATTGCTTCATGCCACTTTAAACAGAAATACCCCAGGAAGATAACTAACAATCAGGAGTTACTCTGTTGCTCATGGGAAATTCCACCACAGAGTTTACAAAGACTATGGTTAGAAAAGCCATACTATGTAATTTACTACACCACAGTCACTTTTTCATACTGTGGTGGCTTGCATGTTTCTGTGAGCCTGGAGGATGTGCCACCAGTGTTTCAAATGCCAGTAGGGTTGCCCATAGTGGATGAGTTTCAGCAGAGCTTCCAGACTGAGACAGACTCAGGAGAAGGAAGAGGCCATCCATTCTTGAAGAATTGGCCAGGGAAAACCTTGTGAATAGCAGTGAAATACTGTCTGATATATTACTGGACAACTTTCTGAATAGCCATGAAACAATGTCCAAGGCAGTGCTGGAAGATGAGCCCCTCAAGTCAAAAGGCACACAAAATATGACTGGGAAAGAGCTGCTTCATCAGAGTAGAACCAATCTTAACGATATGGATAAAGTAGAGTTTTCAGGACCTCCATTTGCTGACATGGCATGATTCAAAATGAGAACAAACAGCTGCAAACATCCATTAATAATTGGAACATGAAATGTATGAAGTATGAATCTAGGAAAGTTGGAAGTTGCTGAAACTGAAATGGAATGCATAAAGATTGATATCCTAGACATCAGTGAACTGAAATGGACCTGTTTTGGCCATTTTGAATTGGACAACAACATGGTCTACTATGCTGGGAATGATAAGTTGAAGAGGAATGGCATGGCATTCATCACCACAAAGGATGTTTTAAGATCTATCCTGAAGTACAATGCTGTCAGTGATAGGATTTATGCACCAATCACCAAAGCCAAAGATGAAGAAATTGAAGATTTTTATCAACTTCTGCAATCTGAAATTAACCAAATATGCAATCAAGATGTGTTAATTATCACTGGTGACTGGAATTTAAAAGTTGGAAACAAAGAAGAATCACCAATAGTTGGAAAATTTGGCCTTGGTTATAGAAATAATGCTGGAAATCACATCATACAATATTGAAGACTAATGGCCTATTCATTGCAAAAACCTTTTTCAAGAACACAAATGGCAGCTCTACACATGGACGTCACCAGATTAAGTACACAGGAACCAGATTGACTATATCTGTTGAAAGAGGTGATGGAGAAGCTCAATATCTTTAGCCAGAACAAGGCCAAGAGCTGATTGTGGAACAGACTATCAACTGCTCACATGCACATTCCAATAGAAGTTGAAGATAATTTTAAAAAGTCCATGAGAGCCAAAATATGATCTTGAATACATCCCTCCTGAATTTAGAGACTATTTAAAGAATATATTCAATGCATTGAACACCAATGACTGATGATCAGAGGAATTGTGGGATGACATCAATAACATCGTCCATGAAGAAAGTAAAAGGTCATTAAAAAGAAAAGAAAGGAAGAAAAGACGAAACTGGATCTCAGAAAAGACTCTGAAACTTGCCTAAGTGGAGAGTAGCTAAAGCAAATGGAAGAAATGACAAGATAAAAGAGCTGAACAGAAGATTTCAAAAAACAGCTTGAGAAGACAAAGTTAGTTATTATAATGAAATACGCAAAAGCCTGGGGTTAGAAAACCAAAAGAAAAGAACACACTTGGTATTTTTCAAGCTGAAAGAACTGAGGGGGAAAAAAAAAAAAAAGCCGTGAGTTGATGCAAGATTCTATGGGCAAAATATTGAATGATACAGGAAGTATCAAAAGAAGATGGAGGGAATACACAGAGTCACTGTACCAAAAAGAATTGGTGGATGTTCATCCATTTCAGGAGGCGGCATATGATCAAGAACCAATGGTATTGGTTCCGGCAAGATGGTGCACTAGGCAGAAAGACTGCACAGACCCTCTTCAACAAAGAAAAGGGAAACCAATTAATACAGACACAGAAGATAATCTTGGGCCCCTGAACCTTGAAGGGAAGGATATAGAAGAGGACTAAACCCCAACTAGCAGAAGAATTTGTGTGAAAATACCAAAAAAAGAGACATACGGAGCTGCGGTCTGGCAGCGATCCTGAG
>NW_006921590.1:14715148-14716011 GCF_000298275.1 Orycteropus afer afer | reverse complement strand
GGAGTGGCAATATTAATTTCTGATCAAATTGACTTTAAGACAAAAACCACCATATGAGACAAGGAAGGATATTATGTAATGATTAAAGGATCAATTGAACATGAAGATATAACCATTGTAAATATTTATGGTCCCAATGAAAGAGCCCCAAAATATATAAATCAGACTTTAAAAGAGTTGAAAAGTCAAATAGATGACTCCACAATCATAGTGGGAGACTTTAATACACTACTTTCAATGAAATATACAACAACTGGAAAGAAACTCAACAAAGATGCAGAAGAGATAAACAATACAATCCACCAACTTGACCTTATAGACATCTATAGGTCACTTCAACCAACAACAGTAAAATATATATTCCTTTCCAGTGCACATGGAACATTTTCCATGACAGACCATATGTTAGGCCATAAAACAAGCATTACTAAATTTAAAAACATTGAAATACAGCAAAGTATCTTCTCAGATCATAATGCTATCAAATTAGAAATCAACAATAGGAAGATCAATGGAAAAAGAGTAAATACATGGAAACTGAACAACACACTCCTTGAGAAAGACTGGGTAAGAGAAGAAATAACAATTGAAATGCAAAAATTCCTTAAATCAAACAAGAATGAAAACACAACATACCAAAATCTTTGGGACACAGCAAAAGCAGTGATCAGAAGCCAATTTATGGCAACAAATGCACACATCAAAAAAGAAGAAAGAGCCAAAATCAACACTTTAAACCAACATCTCCAACAATTAGAAAAAATAAATCCTACAGTCACCAGAAGAAAGGAAATAATCAAGATTTGAGCAGAAATCAATGAAACAGAAAATAGAAGGGCAATAGAAAAAATCAACAAGACCAG
>NW_006921590.1:14710031-14714023 GCF_000298275.1 Orycteropus afer afer | reverse complement strand
CTAATTGAGAGATTTAGCATCATAGCAGAATATAAGATCAACATCCAAAAATCAGTTAGGTTCCTCTACATCAGCAAAGAGATTGCTGAAAAAGAAATAAGGAAATCAATACCATTTACAATAGCTACCAAAATAAATAAATAAATAAAACACTTGGGAATAAATCTTACCAGGGACACAAAGACCTGTACACAGAAAACTATAAAATACTACTTCAAGAAACCATGAGAGATCTACATAAATGGAAGAACATCCCATGCTAATGGATAGGAAGATTGAACATTGTGAAAATGTCCATTCTATCCAAAGTGATCTACAGATTCAATGCAATCTCAATCCAGATCCCATCAACATTCTTTAAGGATATGGAAAAAACAATCATTAACTTTATATGGAAAGGAAAGAGACCTTGGATAAGCAAAGCACTACTGAATAAGAGTAACAAAGTAGGAAGTCTCACACTGCCGGATATCAAAACCTACTATACAGCCACAGTAGTCAAAACTTCCTTGTATTGGTATAATGACAAACACAGAGACTGATGGAATAGAATTGAGAACCCAGAAATAGATCCATCATCCTATGGTCAGCTGATCTTTGACAAAGGAACTAAGTCAATTAAATGGGGAAGAGAATATTTGTTTAATAAATAGTGCTGGCAAAACTGGATAACCATTTGCAGACAAATGAAACAAGATCTGTACCTCACACCATACACAAAAACAAACTCCAGATGGATCAAAGACTTAAATGTGAAACTTAAAACTAGAGTTCCTCAAGGAAAAACTAGGGGCGAATTTAGGAGCACTAATATATGGTATAAATAGACTATCAAGCATAACCCAAAATGCACAAACAGCAGAAGAGAAACTAGATGATTGGGACTTTCTAAAAATGAAATTTTTATGTGTTTCCAAAGACTTCTCCAAAAGAGTCAAAAGAGAACCTACAGATTGGGAAAATATATTTGGCAATGCCATATCTGACAATGGACTTATCTCTAGAATTTATAGAAAACCCTAACACCTCAATAACAAAAAGAAAAACAATCTAATTTAAAAATGGGCAGAAGACATGAGTAGACACTTCATCAAGGAGGATTTTCAAGCAGCCAATAAACATATGAAGAAATGGTCATGATCCTTAGCTATTGTTGTTGTTATTATATGCCGTCAAGTTGGACCCTGCTTATAGTGACCCCTCCTTGGGTTTCTGAGGCAGTATCACTATGGAAGTAGATTGCCCCATCTTCCTTCTGAGGAGCTCTGGTAGCATAGTGCCTAAGGCACTTGACTGCTAACCAGAAGGCTGGCGGTTCAAACCCACCAGCCATTCCTCAAAAGGAAGATGGGACAATCTACTTCCGTAGTGATACAGCCTTGGAAACCTAAGGAGGGGTTTCTATGAGTCGGGTCCAACTCAGTGGCACATAACAACAACATTAGCTATTAGAGAGATGCAAATCAAAACAACAATGAGGTACCATCTTGCTCCAGCACTAGTAGCAAAGTTCAACAAGACACAAAATAACAAATGCTGGCAAGGATGTGGAGAGATTGGAACTCTCATACTGCTGGTGGGACTGTAAAATGGTATAACCACTGTGGAAAGCAGTATGACAATTCCTTAAAATGTTGGAATTAGAAATACCATTTGACCCAGCTCTGGTAGCATAGTGGCTAAGGCACTTGACTGCTAACCAGAAGGCTGGCGGTTCAAACCCACCAGCCACTCCTCAAAAGGAAGATGGGGCAATCTACTTCCGTAGTGATACTGCCTCGGAAACCCAAGGAGGGGTCACTATGAGTCGGGTCCAACTCGACGGCACATAACAACAACAACAACAACAATTTGACCCAGCTATTCCATTACTAGGTATATATCCTAAAGAAGTGAGAGCCATGACAGGAACAGACATATGCACAGCCAAGTTCATAGCAGCACTATTTACAATAGCCAAAAGATGGAAACAACCTAGGTGTCCATCAACTGAGGAATGGATAACCAAACTATGGTACATACACACAATGGAATACTATGCAACACTAAAGAATAATGTAGAATCTGCAAAACACTGCGTAACATCGATGAACTAGGAGGACATTATGCTGAGTGAAATAAGTCAATCACAAAAGGACAAATATTGTATTAGTCCATTATTATAAAAGTTAAGGAAAAGTTTATCTATGAAAGGAAATTTTCTTTGTTGGTTACCAGGGGTGGTAGGGGAGGGGAGGGAAAATTGTTAGATAGGTGGAGATAAGTATTGATTTAGGTGAAGATAAGGGCAATGTGCCAAATGTGAGTGATCAACATGGTGACATTGAGGAAGAGAAAGACATAGATAAGTACATGGAAGGTACAGACAACAAAGATGAACCCGTTTGCACATAGAGTACTGCATTGTCAGTGAAGGCAAACATGGGTAAATGGGTGGATAGATGGATGGACAGGCTGAACTAGTAGTTATGTCTATGAAGTGGGGAGTGTACCCAAGACCATGTACAGGATTGGCAGACATTTGTCCTATAAGTTTATTTGTATTAATTGAATTCCCAGGTATATAGTAGAGCTGACAAGGAGTAAGGTTGTAGTCACTTCTTGGTCACAGCCAGCTATCTAGAGGGTTTGAGTAGTTGAACCTGTGGGCTTGGGACCATAGTTGCAGGGGACATCAAGCTCAATTGCCATAACATACTACACAAAACATTGTTCCACCTCCTACTTTGGCGACTAGCGACTGGGATCTTCAAAGCTTGCAAGCAGCCATCTGGATGCAACAATGGGTCTCCCCTCATCCAGAGCAAAGAAGAATGAAGAAAACTAATAATTCATGGAAACAATTAGCCCTGGCAACTGGTACACCATGTGATCTGCAGCCTATACGACTATGAGACCAGAAGAACTAGATGGCACCCAGCTACCACTGTCAACCACTCAGAGGTAGGAGATCCTGGATAGAGAAGGAGAACATTGTGGAACAAAACTCAAAATCATTTGAAGAAAAAAAATATGTGGGGGGAGCAGTTTTGCTGGTCTGATAGAGCCGGTGGAACCACTGTGACTATGACTCCTAGCTGCCCTTCAGGTCTAGAATTGAACCCACACCTGTGGCTTCCAGTCAAACAAAAGACAGGCATATAATTGAACATTTATCTGAGGTAGATACACTCGTTGGAGAGAACAATCATGGGAGAAAGAAGGACTGTTAATGCACAGGGAGACAGCTGAGGGGACAGGAGTGCATGGAGGGATGGACACAGGGAAGAGGTAACTATTGGGAGGAAGTGGGAGGGGAGCTGTTGCATGGGGGTGAATTGTAGTCAATGTCATGAGACAAAGTGTATGTGAACTGCTGTATGGATAGAGAATTTCCTCTGTAAATTTTCACCAAAATCACAATTAAAAAAAAAAAAAGACATCAGACAATATATTGCATTGTGTAAATCTGCTGCAAAAGACCGCTTTCAACAATGTCTCATTGGAGAGTAAAATGCTCCCAACCCAAGCTGTGGTATTTTCAATTGCCTCATGTGCATGTGAGAAATGGACAATGAAGAAGGAAGACCTAGGAGCTCTGGTAGCATAGTGGCTAAGGCACTTGACTGCTAACCAGAAGGCTGGCAGTTCAAACCCACCAGCCACTCCTCAAAAGGAAGATGGGGCAATCTACTTCCATAGTGATACTGCCTTGGAAACCCAAGGTCTGACTCGGCGGCACGTAACAACAACAACAGGAAGAGTTTATTGTTTTGAGTTGTGGTAGGCAAAGAATCCTGAAAGTGCCATGGGCTGCTGAAAGAACTAAAAGAAGTACAGTTGGATTGCTCCTTGGAAGCAAGAATGGCCAGACTTTGTCTCACCTACTTTGGTCATGTTGTCAGAAGGAACCATTCCCTGGAGAAGGATGTCATGCTTGGTGAAGTGGAGGGTCAATGAAAAATGGAAGGCCATCAATAAGATGGATTGACATAGTGGCTATAACGCTTTGG
>NW_006921590.1:14704368-14709821 GCF_000298275.1 Orycteropus afer afer | reverse complement strand
AAGAAGAAAGAAGGGAACCAAGAAAAGGGAAGGGGGGGGGGGAAACAGGGACGGGAAAGAGGGGAAAAAAAAGGAAGAAAAAAAAATAATTTACAAACAAAAACAAAACTGGGAGGTACACAGCACAAAGGCTCTGTCAGGGCACAGACCAGGACGGAATTCCTGCTGGTCAAGTAGGTGGGTGGAGGCAGGGGATGACTACACCCCTATTCACCAAGAGGGTTAGTAGTTAAGGTTATTTGTCAACTTGTTTGTGCTTGGTTTTAATGGCTGCACAGCTAGATGTAGTTATTCCCCGTGGTGAAATAGGTAATCAACTCTACCTACTGTAGCAGGTGAGTAGCTGCCTTAGGGATTAGGGCTGCTTTCAGTATATAAGGAGAAGCTTTTAGAACGGGCTCGACAACTTTTTGGTACACTTGGATCCTGCATGTAGCTGAGCTTTCATTTAGCAGCTGGCCATGTTTCCTGCTGATTTCGGGACTGTCTCTGGACTTGAATTAGTGGCCTGCTGTGTTGTTTGGTAATATTCTGACCCTGCCATTTTTATTTCTTGACCTTGTGCCTAAGTGACGAGATAACTCTAGCTTCAGTCGGTTTGGAGCAAGAGGCAGAACTGAAGCCCAAGGTCGAGGGGCTTTCACCCAGCCACTAGAGCCTGGCACTTTGAACTCAGACTTCTAGCCTCCCAAACCGTAAGAAAGTAAACTCCTGTTTGCTCAAGCCACGCATTTGTGGCATTTACTGTAAGAGAGACGTGAAATGACAGCAACAGCCTTACCTACCCATGGAGGAGAAAGCTGGATGCCATTGGGTAGGCAGCTTCCTCGCGGAGTGAGTTGCCTTCAGGCATTAATTGGTAGAAGAGACTGGCTTGAAATGGAGTAGCAGATTGGCCAGCCCATGGAGCAAGAAGGCTGAGTGCTTTTTGGGCAGGGTGATTTCTGGCGGAATGGGTTCGGCATTAATCAGCAGAAGCGGAGAGACCAAGGAAACGTGAAGCAGAGCTGCCTCAGCCTCAAAAGGTAGGACCATAGCCTCTGGGGGTGGAACCACCATGGCTTCCTAGGTTTCAAAGAGCCAGACCTTCGCCAACTTGGTTCTGGAGTGTGGGGCTGCTTGTTCGTGTGTTAGTGGGGTGGAGTCATAGCTGCTGCCCAAGAGAGAGGGTGCAGGGCTGTCATGCCCAAGAGAGAGAGGAACAGGCCACCAGGCCAAGGGGGTGAGATTGCCACTTAGAGGCACTAGGGGACCGGAGCCACCCATTGAGGAGATCTGTACAGGTGCCAAGTTGACAGAGGATATAATTGTAGTTTGTTGTTATGTTGCTATGTTATGGGCTTGGTTTTGAGTGGCTGGGCAGCTGGATGTAATTATTCCCCATGGTGAGTTTGGTAATCAACTCCATGGTGCAATCTACTGGAGCAGCTGAGTAGGTGCCTTTGGGATATGGTGTACTTTCAGTATGTAAGGGGAAAAATTGAGAATGGTCTTTGCAGCTTTTTGGCAGCCTTGAACCATGCATGTAGCTGAGTCTTCATTTAGTCATGTTTTCCTGCCAATCTTGGAACTGTCTCTGGACTTGATTTAGTGGCTTGTCGTGTTGTTTGGTAATATTGGGACTGCGCTATTTTATTTGTCGACCTTGGGCTTTTTAGCCTCAGTAACCAGCGGCTGCCCGAGTGAAGATATATCTCTAGCTCCAGTGGGCTGGGAGCAAGAGGCAGAGCTGAAGCCCAAGGTCAAGGGGCTTTCACCCAGCTCCTAGAGCCAGGCACTTTGAACTCGGACTTCTAGCCTCCTAAAACATAAGAGAATAAACTTCTGTTGTTTCAAGCCACCCATTTGTGGTATTTGCTGTTAGAGTGGCAATGTTGTTGTTGTTGTTACTTGCCGTTGAGTCGCCCCCGACTCATAGCGACCCCTCCTTTGGTTTCTGAGGCAGTATCACTACGGAAATAGGATTGCCCAACCTTCCTTCCGAGGAGTGGCTGGTGGGTTTGAACTGCCAGCCTTCTGGTTAGCAATCAAGTGCCTTAGGCACTATGCTACCAGAGCTCCTAGAGTGGCACTAGGTAACCAAAATAGAAAGTACGCAGTATAAGAGCAACAAGGGGAATATCACACCTTCCCAGTTAGTCAGCCTCCAGTGTGGAGGCCCATGCTGTCTGTGGCAAGTGAAGCCCACTCTTACATCACTCTCCAGGTAAGAACACCATTCATACTCATCCAAAATGGCTACACCCACTGCCCACAAACATTCAAAACAGCTGGGTCCTCAGGATAGCCGCTGGCAGTCCACAGGTCTGTTTGTCTCCTTCCCCACTGTTTTCCTTTCTGGTTGTCAGGCACCAATGCAGTCCTTCCCTTGTAGTCCTGAATGAGCAGTGTTGATTCTCAGGTTGCTATCAGGAAATATCCAAAATGGCTGGGTCCCAGGACAGCTGGCAGTCTGCTGCTCCATTTGTCTCCTCAATCACTGTTTCATTCAGTTTCTCCTACTTGTGATTTAATCCACTTCTTTATCCTTCCTTTCAAAGCTCTGGGTTCCAGGATCATCATCTGTATCAGTTTCAATTGGTTTCTCATTGCTTTGTTGCAGAGGGTCTGTGTAGTTTGTATGTCTAATCTGCCATCTTGATAGAACTCCAGGAGTAATTTTTTTACTGAGATATTGCCTATCTTGATTAATACATTGGGGCATGTTAATAATCATTCTGAGATTTAAAAAAAAAAAAAAAACACCAAAATCACACTTCTGGTTTATACAGGAAATGTGACTCACTTCTATATCTAGGCCCCTCGGTGCTACTGTACAACAGAACGTATCCTCATGAGGAATCTCACTGGATCCTTTAAAGAATGAATTTGACTCTATTTGAGTAAACGCATTGGTAAATCCCATGTGCTATTCTATCATGGGAACATTGAAAGCTATCCCTTCCCTCATTAGATGCTTGAAATTTTCCAATTATCTTAGTTATTCAGTTTTTGGTATAGTTGATTGAAGAATGGGAAAAGTATATGGCTAGGCCATATCACAAGACTATTAAAGAGTTTGTTTGGCTTTCATAATAGTCTTCAATTTTTTTCAATGTAAAATCTATCAATGCCCTGTTCTCAAGGCAAAATCAAATTCAGTATGCTCAGCATATTTAAGGCACAACATGTTGAATCATTTACTTTTGCTTAAAGAGAAGTCTTTCCCTAAATTTTGGATTAAATCTTGCCAAACTTAAAACCTTAACCAGATCAGTGGTATTATAAATTATCCCTGCTGTTTTCTAATGAAACACAGTTAAAAGTTAGATAACTGGTTATTCCAATTTCCTCAGGATGGGAGTCTCTTAATAAGACATGTTTTACTTATTGGAGCTGTGAGCCTTAATTTTAGTAATTTTTCCAAAATGTAACTTGATTTAAAAATTTTTGTGGCATTTTGAAAACTCTAAATAATCTTCTGAAAGAATCCAGATTATCTATTATTACCTATTATTTCCTACTGCCCACCATTCTGGAATCATGTGTTGTATTTCATATTATTTACTTGACATCTCTGCCTTCTTCTTTTGCTCATCTCTTTTAGGTATATGTGTGTGTGTGTGTATGTATATATATATCCAATAGAAAATTAAAGTGGGATTTGTATGTGTGGAGTTGTGTGTGGACTGCAAGAAAGGAGAGTAATAAACTAATCTCCTTAATATTGTCAATATTGTTCAGATAATCCTTGATGTACATATCAATATATGGTATGTGTATTTGTTTATCAAAGGAAGGGGAGAAAGTCTTGCATATTATTTAGTTCAATGTGTCTCTATAGAATGCTAAGATAATGCTGAGATAATAGAATAAAGCTGGAAATAGTAAATCTTCTGTGGAAACTGATAAACAGTACTACTTTGACTAATGTAAAACAGTACTACTTTGACTAATGTAAAAATGTTACCTTCATCTTTCTTGCCACTTATTCCAGTAATCAGAAAATAATAGAAGACACGGACAAAATGCTTCCTTGCTTTCACCCCCATCTTACACACACAAAATTCATGTCCAAGTCCTAGTCACAGCCACAGCCAGGAAAGCTCTTGTGACTGCCATTATGTCCATTTTTAATCACATGTGACTCCAGGTCAAGCCACCACTATCTCCCACCTAGATTTGTGCAAAACCTTCTAACTGTTCCTCATCTTCCTTCATTGTTAATCTTCACAGAAGATAGAAAGAAATTTTAAAATAAAATATCTGAACATGAAAATCACCCAATTAAACCCTTCAATGGGCTCTCAATTTATTTCAGATGAAATTCTGTATCCTCATCTGCTCTATAATGGTCTATGTAAACTGGCTCCTATCTTTTTCTCCAGCCCCATTTTATACCCTTTTCTCATCAAGATGTTTACCACCCCAGACCTCCTGTACATGCTGGCCTGGATGCCAGGAGGATTCCTTTTCACCTTCTTCATCTAACTCCTTCTGCTAATTCAACTCAGATTAAGTTCTTTTCTCAAAAAAGCTTCACTGACCCTTCCCAGACTAAATCAGGCACTATTTTTTGACAATCCCAATTACACTTTTTACCACCATAACACTTGCCACAATTTGCAGTAGCAGATTTCTTAATGCATCTCCCCAACTATAATCCTCCCAAAACACACCCACACAAACACAAACCCAGGTGCAGCGGATACCTCCCATCATGTCTCTAGTTTTTAAGGACTTTGCACTTGGATTTCTGTTGTTGTTACATGCTGTCAAGTCAGACCTGACTCATAGTGACCCCTCCTTGGCTTTCGGAGGCAGTATCACTATGGAAGTAGATTGCCCAATCTTCCTTCTGAGGAGTAGCTGGTGGGTTTGAACCACCAGCCTTCTGGTTAGCAGTCAAATGCCTTAGGCACTATGCTACCAGAGCTCCTTTTGAATTTATAAGAGCCCAGAAGTAGTAGAGAAAGCTATCCACACACAATAGATATAAAGTAACAGAAGGAAGTTTCATGGCCAAACTGGCCATCTCCTCATGTTGCATAGTTAACATCAAAGGCCCTGATACAAAAAAGAAAGAAAGAAAGAAAGAAAAAAAGAGAAAGCCTCACTGCTATTGAGTTGGATCTGACTCACAGCAACCCTTCCTTGAGTTTCTGAGGTGGTAACTATGGAAGTAGATTGCCCAATTTCTGAGTAGTGGCTGGAGTTTTTGAACTGACAGCCTTCTGGTTAGCAGTCAAATGCTTTAGGCACTATGCCACCAGAGCTCTCAGAGCTCCTATAGAGATACAGAATTCTCTCCATCACATAAACTGAATCATATGACTCAACATAGGTGATGGAAGATAATCACTTTTAAGAAAGCTGCTGAGACACATCAAAAGAGAAGAAAGAGCCAAAATCAACACTTTAAACGAACATCTCCAACAATTAGAGAAAGAACAGCAAGAAAAGCCCACAGTCAC